>NW_028187044.1:1675653-1728341 GCF_003343005.1 Rhea americana | reverse complement strand
TTTTTTTTTTGATCAGTGGATCAGTGGCTGAGAGGTAAAAGAACTGCAAGCAAAGTAAATTCAAGAACATACTGTGGTTTGAGAACTCCTCCTCTTGCAGTCCTTCAGTCACATTTGCTGGCACCGGAATAAAATTGGGATCTGCAATTGAGATGTGATACATAACACGTGAAATTACACTGCCTTGTCTGCTCAATTCTAATAGCTTCTGCGTCTAAAATGTGTTCCTGAAGCATTTTCATAGATATAACTGATAAGGAGACATTTTTGCATTGCACATTCCTTAGGGCAAAGAACATCTTGTCAGGAGGACTTTCTTTGCTTATAATACTACACTGGCTTACAACATTGCATAGATGATGATGTTATGCTGCAGACTTTTTAATTCATGCTGATTTATTGAGCTGTAAGAAATGATTCTATAACAAATGGCTGCTTTTTTTGTAGGGTCCCTATCCAAACATCTTCAAATTTCTCTTTCTTGTTCTGTCATTAACTAAACATTCAGACAGTGGGTGATACCTGTTGTCACGATACCATATAAATGAAGCATTAAAGATGAGGCAGCTTTTTTGGGAAACAGACTAAACTAGAAGCACTAAATTTGATGATATCCTTTTAAGTGAAGGTTGGCCTCATAGTTAAATCTGTGAAGGAAAGCTAAACCCAGAGATTTAAAAAAACAAAACAAAACAATCTCCCATTTTATCTGGGGAGTCTGTTTGGGTAAGTGAGTTAGACAAAAATTGCATGAAAGTTTTCACACAAATCTCTTTTCTATAGCTGCTTTAAATTACTGTAGGGAATTATCTTTTAGCCATTTACTATCTCCTTCTGATTTTGAACAGAGCGTTATTTGCTGAATTCTACCAATGTCATTTAGCATTCCGGTTTTTAAAATGCTATCCTGCTTCTCTTTTACGTAGCAACTGTACACATCATTATTCAACAGTGGAAAGTGCTGTAGTAATTCCCTGTGTGTAAAGTCTACTGCTAGAGCTTCTTTGGAAGTAACAGCTGTGGATAGATCCTTGCGTCATACGGCCGCTCCCTCCTGTAGGACTGGGTCTCTGAGTGTGCTGGCTGGAGCCAGTGGAGAGGAGGTAGCAACGCAGGTTCAGCAGTGTGAACGCTGCCTACCTTGTATGAAATGAGATACTGTGATGTCCCTAACAAATAACTTTATTCTGTAAACTGATGTTACGGGCAGCTTCCCATATTAATGTTGCTTTCTGATGACAACAGTTTCTATTYGGACCTAGGCATTCCAGGATGGATTTCTACATTTGACTGGTCCACTGGCAATGAATACCTTTCTGCGTGTATAAAATTTCCACATTGCTACTAAAAAGTAGCTAGTAATAATAGCTACTGGTCGCCACTGATTACAGCTACTCCTTATTTCAAGGTATCAGTGATTTGGGTATAACAGACCAGTGAAAATAAGACGCAGTCCTTTTCTTGATTCTCAAGCAGGAGAACCAAGTAAGCAAAGTGTTATTTCTTTAGGCAAAGGAATACAAGATAGACTTTAAATCTGTGAAATCTAAATCCAAATTCACTGATCAGTTCTTTTCCAGCTTTGATCCCTTGCACCTGGTTTCTTCAGAATCAGAGAGAGGATTGCTCCATTACTGACCTTGCAGCTAGGACAGGCTTAGTTTTAATTCTTAGTCTAGATTAAGACTGATTTAGTCTTCATTCTCATTCGTGCTATCTAGCTTTCCTTACCATGCTGTTCACAGTCCTTGCCAATAAATCCAGGGCAGCACTTCCACTGTAAAGACTTCAAAACCTTCTGTTTCACTTGATAGACTGGCTTCAAGGCTGTCCTATACCTGGGGAATAAGGATCTGGGCATTAGAGTCCAAGTTATTGTCAGCTGATGTCAGTCAGGGTAAATTCACTGACTTTGACTGGCAGTCTGATTTCCAGTGTGTCCTAGATGACTAGTGCAGAATGCAGTCAAGTAGTCTTTTATAATCATATTGCTACTGCTCAGTAAAGCATTTAAGCAGTCCGTAGCTGGTAACAGTTTTCTCCCCTGCATAAGGATTACTTTTTATAACAGGAGGTATGTGCAAATTCATATATCCAGGTGCCACATAAATATTTAGCAAGCAGGGCTCCAGTGATCTTCCTCACACTCTGGCTGTTTCTCCAGTAGATATTTTTTCCAAACATGTTGGCATGATGGGAGATCTGACTGGAGTCTTAAATGGGTATGTCATAGCTGGCAAGCTTATGTGGCTCTCAGAAGCAACTGTAATATTTATTGTAGTAGACCTTTGCAATACAATTTGGACTGAGCTTTTATTTTRGTAATATTCTCGTGAGCTATGAAGTTGCATTTTTAAGTAAGCATTCTAAAATGGTGCTGATAGCAAGAAAGATAAAAATTGGTTAAAAACCCCTACTAGAAATAATCAAAAAAATTCAGTTCAGAGAGAATTGTGTTAACAAATAGTAAAACCATTTTAACAATCAGTTAACTATATAATTTAAAAATATGTGTGTGGTTATTAAATGTTATTTTTGTTAGTACTTTCTGAGTCAGTGTCTCACAACTGAAATGTTTAATAGGCCTGGTACCTCATGGGCTCTCATCAGAGCTCTTCGGGCAGCCATCCTTCCAAAAGAACAGTACGTGCTCGGGCAGTGGTACATCTAACTCCTGCCCTGTGAATTGTCCCCCTGATGTCTTCAGACAGGCTTTCTATAATGTTACGCATCTTTTTAGGACCTAAAGGRTGATTTGTGGACTCATCCATTCCTTTCATCACACATTGAGATCAATATAATCTTCTCCTCAGTAATTTCCTTACAAAGTGACAGTTATATTACAGCTTCCCATACCATACTCATAAGGGTTGTTTACCTATGTAGAGTATTGAAGTGATTGAACTATCCTCATACAACCCCCTGTCTGGTTATTCTTTGAAGATGGCTGTAAGCATCTACTTGGGAATGCTTATTATGAGAAAAGCTGAAAATTCTGTATGGTATGATCTCTGTTGGACGAGGTAAATGTGGGCAGTTTTTTCAAAATCACTTAACTGCCTTTTAGTTGTTTTCCCAGGTTGCTTAGGCCTAAATCTTATGTACGTAAATGAGACCCTACTTCACTTCACAATTAAAATGAATGTGGTGCTTTAATTCTTTTTAAAATGTGTCATTAAATACCTCTAAAAAATCTCATTTAGATGCTTAGAAGATTCTGTTGCCTCCGTTGATTTTATTTAGCCTACTTACATGATCTTCTGGCAGTCTGGCGTTCCATTTGGACAGGGCTGTTGAGAGTTGACAATGTACTTTTCCTTCATACAGGCTTCTATGTATGTTACCAGTCGAGACTGCATGAAGGAACACCAATTCCTAATGGAAGAAAGGCATGGGAAAGGAATTTGAAATAGGACTTTTAAAGTCTCTAGTTTTAACAGTGCAAAGGATTACAATTAATCAGGATTGAGCTTTCTTCTTTCTTTCTTTTTCTTTCTTCCCTTCAGCAGAATAATGAGGGAAGTGGAAAGTGCTTGCTAGCTTCTCCATCCACTCCCAGTTCATTGTTTTCATCTGGAATGTTTTTCAGGAATTGTTACAAGAGTTGATTGTCAGAACTTTGATACATTAGTTCCATTTCCGACCCTTTCATTTAGCAGAAGTTTCCAACCCTTGATAACCTATAGGTTAGTGTCACTTTAAATGCCAAATTGCTTGGGTCAACATGTTGCTGTTTTAAGTGCTTAATGACTGATTCATCAGATTGGGGCAGGCTGCTTTTGAAAATTTAAAATCCTACATAAACTCTTTTAGTAATCAGTGTCTTCCTAAGTGTTACTACTTCAAGATAATACAGTAAATGTTGAAATTTTTGATTAATTGAAATAGCTTTGGAAAAAATCTCTCTTCTTCCCCCTCTTCCCCCCCCCCCCAGGAAAATATTTGAAAAATTACTCATATGAATGCATTGAAGGGCAGTGGTTCTTGGGTTTTAATGTCATACTCATAGCAAGAACAAGCGAGTTTTACTAGACTGATGATTACCTCAAGATGATTTTCTCAGTCAGTATTATATAGATATCTATTAATCATGGTGTATAGCTGACCCTCTTTATTTTCATTTATTTCACATATTTAGAGTCAAAACATGGAAGTGTACTATTGGTTCAAATTGCTTATTAACATCCAAGGTCAGAAGATGAGATGAGTACGTATAATGGAAAACTTAAAACAAAACAATGAATAACATTTGATTAATTAGTAATTTCAATTATTGTTGATAAACTGTAGTCAACTTCAATGTGCTATTTCAATTAATGGTTTTATGCAAGTTGACCTGTCAAGCACTGAGGGATCCAAGTGTTCTCTGTGATTAGCAGTGAGTAGAAAAAGATGTGTCAGTCTGGACAAAGAAGTCATAGGAGACAACTTGTCCCTGCTGTCTCCCTGTCTAATTCTGGCTGCAAAAATCTGCAGACAAAGAGCCGCTGACCCAGCAATTGCATTTTATAGACTATTGTTCTTAAAATCTGGGGTCGTCTTTTCCCCACATAATTTTAATTTCCTATTGCCCACCCACTGTAGGAGAGTACATATAGTACAGATTTTTGAAACTCTGTGTGCACAGGGCTATTAGGAAGTTGCAGTGTGTCAGCTAACAGTACACTAGCGTTAACACAAACTAACCTTCTCCMCTGGGGAAGAGATAGGGTTGAACACTGGGGAGAAGGAAATTAGCAAACATGCACCACCCTCACTGGTTCAGCTAATTCACCTTAATTTTCCAGAGACAAGTCCAGAATGTGCATTAGGCACACAGGCTGCCAAGCTGGAAAAGTTGCCAACAGAGTTACCCTGAGAGATGACTGGCCTGGGGAATGGAAGCAGGGATTGGATCTAGCTCTCCTTTTCAAATCAAGATGCATTTTTTTTAGGGATAAGAGGTTTACTATGCCATGCTGGTCCTGGAAGTTCAGCATCTCTGATACAGGCTCCAAAGCTTGTGCTGATAGGAAGTTGGGCAGGATGCGAAAGAGCTCCACCTTCCCTAATGCCCTGGGAAACCCATCCCTTTCCCTCTGAGCAGCTCCTCCAAACATGCCATGATGCTTGTTGATACTTCTCTGAACTGAAACAACTGAATTCCACAATTTAAATCAGTCTTCTCTTCTAGGAAGAAAGATTGGCATGAAATCAGTTGSAGAAGTATTTGAGGGTTTCATCACTCCTTCCTTATGAAGCACCTACAGAAGCAGCAGCTTTCTAATTGTTGTGAAATAATTAGCTGTCTTGGTCAAAGACCCCTTGAATCTCAAATTGAGCTATCCTGCTGCTAGATGTTTGCATGGCAGGTATGTTAGTGATAGCAAGAACTGCTCATTAAGGCTTTTTTTTTTTTTTTTTTTTTTTCAAAAAAAACTTCTGCTCTTCCTTGTACTGCTGCTGGCAATTCAGGATCCAGAGCTTGTCACTGGAAGTTTCAAATGCACAAGAGTAAATCTATCTCAAAGCAAAAGTAGGCTTGGACCTTATACAATACTGAATGTGTCACCTGGGGTAAGATTTGGAAAGATCAGGAGGTTCTTGTACTCCATGATTTTGTCAGGGCTTGTGTTAAAATGAAGCATTGTGTGGGAGGAGAGGGTTGTGTTTGATAAGGAACAGCTGAACTTTAGGCAGTGTATTTTTAAATGTGAATGCAGGAACCAAATCTCCAATAATCAGCATATATGGAAGAAGTTTGCCTCTCTAACTGAGTTGCATAAACAATGGGGAACTGAGTCGAGCACAAAAGCAGAAGCTGAGGTCACATCAGCCAAAACACTGCTAGGCAACTAGTAGAAGGGGAGGAAGCTGTAAGGAAGCTGGAAATATCAAGAGGAAAGGGCAGATAGCTTGGACTAGTTGRGAACGCTCACTGGGTTTGCTGAGATAGACAGAGCCTTTTCTGTTCCCTAGTTTCTTAAAGGAAAATAGGATAGATATTTCTGTTAAACTTATACCAAGCAAAAGTGTTTATTTCAGAGAAACAAGCCCAGGAATCGGACAAAGCGTGCAGCACTGTGAAAGCTGAACATGACATCAGAAGCTACTGCAGCTTCTGTTGTGATTTCAGRCCAAAACTGCTTTAATGAACTGTAGTTTTAAGGCTTTTGCAAGTGATTGTGTCTATTACCCATGGGAATTTCGTCCATAGATACTTTTGCTTTCTATGGTACTGCAGCAGAGGACCTGCACCCCAAGTTCTTATTAAATCATTATTCTTGGAGAGTCGGATGCTCTTCTGGGGTGTCACCAGGCAGTTCACGTAAGTCAACAAGCCAACACACATGTTCTAGCTGACATCTGGCTCTTGAGAGTTGTGTGTGTGTCTTTTTAAAAGGCTGTGTTGCTTCTCAGTGGTCACAGGCAGATTAGCATCTCAAAAAGAGAAACCTGATTTTTACTTGTACCTAGACTGTCCTCTGTCCTGTGCCTTGTGAGCCATAGCTGGGAGTGACTTTTCCAGCTCAAATACACCTTGCATTTTTCTGGGCAAGTAACATGTCCTGGCTCTGCTGTTGGAGGTAGCTAGTGTTGTAGCTCAGTGCCATATCTGGGGTCTGCCTGCTGGGATGCCTGCCAGATCCTGGCAGGAGTCTGCATTCAGTGTGAAAACCTTTTTTTAAAATRGGAATCTTTTGCTCTAGTGTCTTGTTCTTTCTTAATGAAAACAGTCCACACCCCATGAATCACCATCTGTGCTGATTTGTTTTTCCCACCATACACAGTTCCTAAACAAGTCCTTTGAGTCATGTAAGTCCTACAGATCTAAACCAGATGTTTACACGTGCAAGCATGTACATGAGCAAGAATGTGGAATTGTGTGACTGAGAGTACTTTTGCTGTATTGCATGTATAAATATGCACACAAGTTTAATAGAAAGTACCAGAATTTCTTTTCACAATGCTGCTGACATGCTCAAGGTATTTATTGGGCTTACTTCTAGCTTCCTAAGGGCTTATTTTGCAACAGGAATTGAATCAGTGATTGATCCCAACCTAGCACTAGATTTGGACAATTAGCCTTGTGCAGCATGAACGGTGTGAAAGAAAGGCCATTTAATAGACTCTTACTAAAAATTCTTTAATGGTGAACATATTTTTATGTCCGTTTTTCTATAGCATCTGCTCACTGATTCTCTCTCACTTGATCTTAAAAGCTTGTTGGTGGAGTTGAAGGCCTACATAATGCTATGATTTGGTTTTAATCTCAAAAACTTCTGATGTCTTTATGTTCTGTGAGGTTTACTAAATGTTATTCTTTCATCAAGTAAATGAATAAGGCCTATTTTCCACATCTGTAATGAGATACAGTACAGATAGTTGTGCACAAAGGTGAAACTTTTATTGCAGTAATTTTTGCACATCTTATCAAATGCTTCCTTTAAGGAAACTTTGCTATCTCTTGCTAAAAATATTGCATGATTGTATGCCATTCTTTAATGTTAAGCAGAGCAATTTAAAGACCTACTGAGACCTGATCTAAAGTTCACTGAGACGAGCAGAAATTCTTCTGCTAACACCAGTGGGCTCTGAATCAGGCTGTGAAGTTTCAAAGAACTGCTTTCACAAATAGGACTTTCTTTATTCATCTTGTTTCTGGGATACAAAAGCTTTGTGTTCTGCTCTGCATTTTTTTCCTCTGTGTAATTATGTAGCTTCATTTACTGAATATATAACCAACTTTAACACCCTCTGCTTTTATTTTTGGTTTCCAATTCCAAAAATGCAGTTTCCTTTTGGTTCAAGCTTCTGCTGCCAAGGAGATATGAGTAGAATGAAGCTGCTTTTGTGAAGAGAGCATAAGAGCCTCCTTTACAGCTTACTGGTTGGTAAAGTTTATAACAATACCGCAAGTTAGAGCGACACTTAAGTGTTTCCTAGCRAATCTAAGGCTACAGATGTTTAAATACTTCAGTTGCTTTTCCTGTTTCACAGTCCAAGTGAATTAATCTGTGATGTTTATTGATCAGGAAAAAATTATCTGAGTAACTTTCATTATTAGACTGGGTGTTTTTTTCTAGACTTCCTTCTAATCTCCTTGTTAAATAGTCTTAACATGCATCTGTCCATTTTTTCCCCTATTTTCAGAAAAGTGTATTGTTTTATCTAAGGTAAAATAACTTATGAWGACAAGGCAATCTATATTTAACTAAGAATCAGCAGATTTAAGTAAGCTCAAGCATCTTTTATTAGAACCTTTTAAAGTCTAAAAATTAAAAACTGATTTCACAAGGTTTTTGTCTTATATCAGATATTACCTCTACTTTTACTGGAACATAGCACTTCTATTTGATCCTAGAGTTTGGCCAAGCCACCTTACAGAAAACAAAATAAAACTACAGAACTTTCTGTCCATGAGATAAAGCACATGGCTGGTCTGCAGTAATTATCACTCTATAAAATGAGTAAGGAGAAGTTTCTTTTTTTTACAGTGTGTGCTACACTGACAGCAGCAGTGGTACAGTGAATAATTCCACACAGCTCCCACACTCATTATTTTTCAGTTGCGTATTCTCATGATTGACACKGCAATACATCATTTTGGATGCTTCCTAAGGTAGTAGAATTTTTACCTGAAAAAAAGCTTTACAACTGTGCTATATGTTGCTTTTCTGTAAGTTTTACAATCCCCTTGTTTGCACTAGTACAACTGAATTGTCCTTCACATCAATTTCCTTGTGTTTCTAGTATCAATGAAGCCAGTTTGTACAATTACTTCAAAAACTCCTGTCCAGCCACCTCTGTGTCTGTCACTAACAGGGTGCAAAGCTTTTTTGGCCCCTAACTCTCTTTCCTTTTCCATGCAGTGCAAAAGGCACCAAACATGCAATTATTACTGCCTAAATATTTTACTAGGCAAAAACAGAGGACTGTGTTCTTCAAATTTAAACAAGTGATTTTTCCACTAACTTGTGAAGAATGACTTCTGATTTACACCAGTCAAAGTGAAAAAAGAATCAGGCCTGAGCTCTAGAAATAAAATGATCTATGTTCTGATTTTTCTCAGTGCAAAATTCTCACTGGTTTGAAAAAGCATTCTCAATAAAATAGATGTAAAATGTCACATTTAAATTGATTGAAACTAGAATTGCACACATCAATTTTAAGACATGACTTTTTTATTCATTACCAAATGCAGAAAGTTTTAATCTCTAGGAAAAGATGCTGGCTTTCAGAGGATACAGGGTTGCCTCTGAGTTTTAACTAGCAGGTAAGCTTGCTTGTGATCTGTCAGTGCATCAGCAAATTCTCCTGCTCTCCCTAAGCAGCCGGCAGCAGTGGATTACAATCAGAWAGCAGAAACTATCAAGTCTTTATTTCTCTAACTCTCCCTTATGATAGACAGTGCTCCCTCTCAGGCAGSGATCTCAGATCTTGTTGTGACTCAATGCATGAATCACCATGGGTTTTGGCTGGGATGGCTGGGATTTAAGGTAGACTGATTCATTTGTGGCTTACCTTAACAAGCTGGGCTGAAGAGAGTGACAAGGATAGTTTGAAACACTTGATTTCCATGCACTGCTGGAAGCCTTCCAGAGCCCAGAGTTAACAGTGGTTGAGTAATTGACACTTCTATTCAAACAGCCATGCCAGGTATTATATTATCAGTTGTGATTTGTCCTGCAGAATGTCCTAAAAATTTAGTGCAAAGGTAGCTTTCTGAGTAAATCCAGCCCTAAAGTTGGAGCCTCACTGTAAGCAGAAGTTCAAGAAAGGCACACTTGGCTGAGGGCTATTTTTGAGACAAATCCAATTTTTGTACAAGCTGCTTCAGAGAGATAATTGCAAGAGTATTTTTTTTTTTTTTTCTGCACAAAGTGCCTACAGCCATTACCTCATCTCTATTATCCTTGTCACAGCGCAAGTCCTACAACACACTGAGAGGGCAGCTTATACTTGGACTTCATCTTTAGGTTCTTGCAGGCTAAGTCGTATAGCACTCTAGGAAATTCTATCTGTTAATAAACTTGGTGTGACAAAAGCTATTGTTGAGCACTCAGTTCCACTATTTTCAGGATGCTGAGGGCCAATGATCACCTTTAACTGCATTTCATCCAAACCTGTTTTATTTTAAGCGTATGTTCTGTCCATTTTTGTTGGGAAACTTCAGTATCTGTAAGTTTCCTAAGAAAGTCCCTGTCTAACTTTGGTGAAATGGATGGATGAGTCAGAATGAAACTAGTTTTAATTAAATCAATTGATATTTTCCTGAAAAAAAAAAAAAAGATTTTTAAGATTAAATATTGTTCTGACTTTCACTTGGATAAGAGTAGGGTTTGATTTTATCTGCTTCTCTACACTTTGGAGGATAGAAGTTCCGTATTTTGACACCCAGAATAGTCACAGAAGCCTACTTCTTTCTTCTTTGTGACTGTCTCAGGGGAGAATTAAAAGGAAGAAGTACTTGTTTCAGTGAGATTATGCATCTGGGTGATGTTAGGAAGCCTTCCTGTAATCAGCAGGTGATTTCATTGAATTGTGTATCCAAACCTTGAAATATATTAATGCAATTAATTTATTAAGATTTCTGCCTTTACTATTTATCATTCAGTGATTTTTTTTTTTCATTTTTGTAAATACATTTTAATTGTAAGGGAAATTGCAATAGATGGAGACTGAGCACATATTTTCAGATTAAAGAGAAAGAGAACTAAACCACCTGCCTGACCCAGCTGGATATGCAGTAAACCCAGAACAGCAGCTACTTAGCAACAATTACACTTTTGGAAAGGCACASAAAGTTCTGTGATACTTTGTCATTGATGAGGAAACTAGCTTTAGTTTCCTTTGCTCGTTGCCACTCCTCAACACAGTCCATTTCTGCCTTAATTATGTGAGCCATCCATTAGGGGACTTACTCTGCTGGTGTGATTGCTGAGGGGGCAGAGTTAAAAATAACCTCTGCTTTTTTTTCTAAGTTTATTTTTAACCTGGATCATTTAAGTGAGCTCTCTTACAATGCTACTTGAGGAACAGTTAGATCAGGCCAACAAATAGTTTGGGATTTTGCTGTCAGAACCAGCATGTTGCAGAATTGCACCTTTTAGATGCTTCATTTATTGTTTTAAATGAAATGTAAGCACTAACAGCATAAAATTCAAGTTGTCTGCCTGACTGTTCTTGGGGTTGCAGGCACATGGATTAAATGAAAGCCAGCAGGACTCCTGACTACAGTTCTGCTCAATGCTGAGAAAATGTAGGAGCCTTGTGTGATAGTGCTTCAGCACATCGTTTGCTTCGGGAAATAATCTGTTTGAAAAAAATGAAAACAAGCTTTTTGGAGTGCAGTTGCACTGGAGGTCTTTCCATGGATTTCTGATAAACAAAGGTAAGTTCTTGGCAAGGGTATAGAGAAGATGACACATTCTTCCCAGGGCCAAGGAATCTGCCTTTTGCTGGTTCACCGTGTTCTTGGCTGTCATACAGCAGCAGTGAGAAAGACCTATGCTTTCTATTCCATCTGCCCATGTCTAAATTGTAGAGCCGAAGGGAAGGCAAACAGCTGTGTGTGCCACTGAGATTCTAGGTGTGGTCATAATCAGCTGTTTGATGGAAGTGGCCCTAACGAGGAAAAAAAGTCTTCTCCAAGGTGTCTGGTTAGTTTAAGACAAGTTTTAGCAAGGTGTCAAGTGTCATCCACAAAGCAGTTGCCAGAATTACAATAATGGTGTATTACCCATTTCAATATTCAGTGTTCAAACATCAGTGAGTTTGCTAAATCTGGTGAGTAAGTCTAACAGTAGATGGTGATGATGAGTTAAAGCTAACTTGAAAGGTCTTATTTGATATTTACTGGGTCACTTTCAGAATTTCCAGGTCAAGTCCCAGGCTGCTTCTCAAGACTCTCCTTGTATCTGCCTGTATCTACACACACTGTAAAAACAGATTGTTTCTGTGAAGCTCTAGGCTAGGTATCTGTTTTACATGAGAAGTTAGCACTGCAAATGTATCTATGACCTATTTATGGGCATATGGCCATAAATGCGGTCTTTTATTTGCACTGGATAGTTATGAAATCCAGAACCTGTTTTTACTGTTTTTACTCTTCACCCTCTGTCACTAAAACAGATGCTAATATAGTTCAGTAATTGTACAGTACGGATCTGTTTAAATACTTGTGCTTTCATTTTCCCTTTTTAATTCTGCTCAAAGATCAGGCACATATGGACCCACTTATAAACACTTGTCCAAGATATCCAGACCTTCTCTGGTGCACTAAGAAGCTACTGGTATACAAGCAGCAGCTGAGATATTAAACTGTTACATAGTTCTTCCTCTAAATAATAACTAAAATTAGGATAATTACCCACATGTTTCTTATTAAAAAGTCACCTGAAGGCCAGTGACTTCTAACATTTTCTTATTTGAAACTCTCTTTGTTAGAATAACTTGGTTATTCTGAGGGTAATGCATTAATAACATAACATATATCTGAGCATCTAACTGGGATGTAATGAGTCATTTCGCCCTACATATTGAAAGAGAAGTTAGAGGATGGTCTGACTAATTACCTTGGAAATAATTGTCATTATGGTCTCCAATTATTCAAATCACCATAGTGAGAAAATAATGCTTTAAAATTCATTTTAAAACAAATTGTAAGAATATGTTCTAACAACCACTATTTCTGATACATGGGGGAAAAAAAAACAAGTAGCTGAAATAGATCTATGAGATCTTGTTAGAAAAAATAGATCTCATGGACACAGTTATGAAAGTGGTTTTTTAATGTTTCCTAGAACGGTGTTGAAGAGACTGTACTTTCTTATTTGCTCTTCAGTGGCAGATACAGCACAGCCAGGGCATATACCAGATATGTAGGGAGGAAATACCAGATTCATGACAACTTCTTGTGTATGCATAACTAGGTACTGGAGACCATGAACACCTGATGCAGACTCAAGGATTTGGGGATTCTGAATGTACCTTGCTTGGACCATTTGCCATGACTTCTAGGATTCAGAGTGTGATTGCAAGTGGAGAGAGTTGTTCTCACTCTCTCCCCTCAGTTTTGTACTTAGTCCTTCTCAAAGTCTCAAATTTCTTTAATAGGTCATACTGCCTTCCTAGCCTTTTGTACTACAAATATGATTGCTCTAGCAAAATGGCAAATACCTTAAAGCCACAGACAGGCTAGATTTTGAATGTAGTCATCAACATTGCTTGACAGTTGGGAAGGACATGATGATTTGATTCATTATGAAAGAATCTCTATAAAAGAAGTATTTCTCTTCTTGGGAGGAAACTGGAATGAGTAATAGCTGGTGCTGAACAGTTATACAGCAAAGGAAGAAATCTATTATGAGAGTGTATTACAGTATCTTGTTGATCTATACATGCACCTTTTTACACCTTCTTGCAGTATTTAGGAGGTTTCAGAAGGTTCTCACCATTTTCATCARTAATCAAATGATTGTCACCTTGCAATACAACATGCAACTCCAAAATAGGAATTCTGCTTTATTTCCCTTGCTCTGGAGGTGCCTGTGGTGCATTATCTAAGAGTTGTTGAATTAATAGTGCATGTCATTATTGAACACTCTCCATCTGAAAACTAGAAGTAACACTTAGAAACTTTAGAAAATGCCCTAAGTTTAATGGTGCGAGATACAGATTTGGGAGAGGAAGTATGTAGCATGAGAGAAAACGGGGTTTTAGCATACACATCCTGCTACAGGCAAAGAGAACTTAACTTTACACATAGATGAGATTTAGAAATAAAATAATAATTTTGCATGGAAGGGAAGCATGATGTGAGTAAGGTTTTATAATCTTTTCTATCTCCCTCTTTTCCTTTGCTCAAAAGCATTCAAAGAGAAAAATACCAGTGCATCTGAAAGCATTGGACTGTGAACAGCACTCCCAGTGCTGGTGTTTCAGCTGCTTCAAATAGGGCTCTGCAGTACCCATCAGCTCTATAAAAGATTCATTCACTCTACTGCTCAGGTTTCATCTATTTTAAACTTTTAGAGACCTACTTACATACCCTGTAAAACTTCTAAAAATCATACTGTTTAGAAATCTTCCTAGCAAAACATGTGCCTCTTCTATTCAGACCTACTCTTCTGCTATAGATTACCATGAGAAGCATTTCACTGTGAAACCTTTCTTGGTTTGAATTCATAGTTTGGATAGTTTTATCCTGTTTGGATATAGGTTTATTCCTTAAAGCTAATATATTTTAATAATGAAATTCTATGGAAAAGGGTTCCTTATTAGCAGGTTATTTTTATCAGACAGGATTTCACTGTCAGTATGTGTAAGGTGCACATATTTAGTACTTACTTATTTTGGGACTGTGGGCTTTCAGCTTCAATATCTTCTTTCTCTTCTTGATGTGAGGAGATTGAACTGGAAGGATAGTCTTGAGTATCCTCTCTGAGCACTTCTGCCTCCCAATAACCTTCTTCTGCTTGTTGTAGAGGGGTCCACTGAGGGTACGTAGAAGTCTCATACATTTGTGGCTTTGAGCTGTGCAATGAACCATCATGGTATCCAAGATGGTTTGAGTGTTTGACTAATTTTGCCAATCCTATTGTATTGTAGATAAGCAAAAACTTTACTAGCATTGTAAGGTTTCTCCTATCCAGTTACACCTGTCTCTTGTTCTCTTCTCTGAAGCACAGCTTGAATTAATTCTGGAATGCCCCTGGTAATATTCTTTAAATGAAAAGCTGGGAAAAGGAAGGGGAAAAAAAATTATAACAAAGAACGGAAGAGGCTTTCGACCCTCCCAGCTACTGTGGAAATGTCCGTGGCTATTGAACAATGTGAGTCTGGTTCCTGTGTGGGGCTCAAAAGTCTGACAGAAAAAAAAAAAAAAAAGTGGTATGAATATAACTTATTCAAGGAACTTCTGAGTTTGGCTGCCTTCTAAACTTATCTGTGAACAGGAACTCAGCTTTTATCAACTGCCTTCTCTCTCAGGCACAGGAAAAGGATGTTAGCTTTAAAGGAAAGGAAGAGAAAAGAAAGGAAAGAAAATACTGAGTGGTGTAACAGACCCTCATTACAGTGCCAGAAAATGTCACAGATTTGCTTACTCTAGTATCTGCAAATATTATTACTATGATTTAGAGCTTGAAATACACTGAATTTAGCAATAGAATATCTGCAGTATATAGAACAAATTATGGTCATTAAGATATTCACAGTAAATATACAATAAAAGAGAGCTTACAAACAGCCATTTTCTGCGTTTTATGTGAACTTGGCAAAATAATTGTATGTGGATCGTATTCTGTTCTCATCAAAGTTTAAGAATTTCAAGAAATAGACCTTCAGAGAGGTCAGCATGACTGAGCTTGTTTGAAAATTCCCATCTGGGTTGCCACCTGTGGATCTTGAGTCTCATACTGTCTGTATTTTTAATTAATTAAAAAAAAAAAGGAAACATGACAAGGTGCTGTATAGTTGCTACATCTGTCGTCTCTTCCTACAAATAAAAAGAAATGGTTGTTGGATGTAGTTTTATTATTGGTTTTGAGTCACTGGATGGTGCTGCTTTCAGTTTTACTGTTATCTTAAAGTAAATGGTGTATTTCTGTTCTCGTCTTACAGCATGTCACACACTGGCACTTACAAGGATAAAATTAGGGAGAAAGATGCTCAACTGACAAAAAGATGAGAGTTCTGGTGCAGGGCTGCTAGATAATGTCTCACTTTGAATGATGAGGTATGGTCCCAAAGAGGATAAAATCTCTGTAGGCTTTTGGAAAGGCTTGTCATTCAAGTCCATGGATTTGCATTTCCTTGTCACTGGTTAGACCTGGACTCCTCCTAATTGCTGCGTATGCTTTGTGGAAGAACCCGGAAAAAAATACAGAAATGCTCCTACTGACTTGTGGCTGACACCACTGTGCAAGAGCTGTTGAACAACAGGGCAGCAACAGCAGCCCCTCGGGCAAGATGCAGAGACATGTTGGTAGTTCTAAGGATGAAACCTGCCCTCACTGTAGGCGCTTCTCTTGGGAGATGAAATCACAAATTTCGGACTTAAGGCTAAAAGAAACAAGCAACTTACCTCAGTTCCTTCCTGCTGCTTTTATTTCATAATGTGTGCATCCAGCTATGATACATGTTAATGTTGATATATGAATATTTTATGTGCCAGGCTTCACATACAAATTTACCTTTCTTACAAGAAACTGGATATGACCTAAGCATTGTATTTGTTTACTCAGTGAGATCTAGTATTGGGAAGGAACTGAAACAAACCTGAAGCAAAACGAACAGTAGACTTAAAATCTAAACTGCCACAGGATCATGGCTTACAAAAAAGCAGTTCTGTCCTACAAATAATGAATTTACTGCGTTTGGGACTTACTTCCAAACCTTTGGACTCATCTTTCAGCATATGCCTTTCCACTTAGTCTTGCCTCATTCATTAAATCTTTATTCCGGTCAGATGTGTTATCCCACAAGTAGTGGGGCAATGTTTCTCTGCATCCAGCTGTGTCTCTGCCAGGTRTAAGAATTTGTTCTATATATCTTTAAAACTGTACTGCCTGCAAACATAGCAAACAAGAGGCATGAATTGCTCTGCCTTTGCAAGTTAATAATTTAACATGATTTTTTAGAAGCAGTTATGGAAGATGCTAAAATATTGAGCAAGCTGGGGACTGACATCTTTCTTGTGATGAGTATAGCGCATGATGCTGCAGTGAATACATGGAAAGTATGTGTTACTCAAAGTATCCTCCTTACAGAACAACRCTTGTCAAGATTTTTGTCTTATCAACTGTCCTGATCTAGGATCCTCGATAATACATTCAGGTTGTTCTGTCTGTTYATAACATTCGAATTACTGGTAGATAGAGCTGTAAGTTTTCTTCCTTAACATCTACAGAGGATGTGAGTCTGTATTTAGGAATATCGTGCATAACGACCTTTCCTCTTTTGAGCAGGTGCTTCAGCATGGAAAGCAGTGAAAGCAGATGTATGTGATCATTTTCCATAACTCACTCATTGCCTTTTGAGGTCAGTCTCTTCCGGGAGGTAATTATTGAATGAGAAAGACAACTGTGCACCACCTCTCGTAGATATCTATCTGCTGTTCAATTACCTGCTTTATTGTAAGCTTGGGGTGCCTTACAGATCTATTCAGGATATTAGTGTTGTTGGAATGGAAGAAATGGGTGAAATAAATGCAGTTCAAAGCATAGTTTGCAAAATGATTTGGAAACAGGTGTTACTCTGGAAGCATACTTGAAAGTGTAGTATAAGTAAAGTATATCCCATCAGTAAGTGACATGATAATAGGGACATTAGATAGCTGCCCTGATACTTTTCCGAAGTTTCTGGCACTTCTCAAAACAACTAGTGTAAAGTAAATAAGCAAACTCTATTTTGGCAGTTGAATGTGACAGGTGATAGATACTTTTCCTCTATTCTTGGTTCCCAGTCAATTGTGTGTGTGATTTTTTTTTTTTTCCCTTCTGCGCCCTTATTCATGAAAATGCTTTTTTCCCAAGTATTTCTGAAAAATACCTTTTTACACTCTTCATTCTGTAACAGTTCATATTTCAAATTACACCAGACTGCCCATACACCCTGTGGTCTTGCAGATAACTTTCATGACTACTCTTGCCTTGTCTGTTAATTACCAAAAATTATGTTAAACCTATCTGTAAACTCCCTGCAGTGTTGCCTGCCCGGAGACTCCAACGTGCCATTTGCAGTTCCATAATCAAGTTGTCAAAAAGCGGCAGGCCCTTCTAGACAAGCTGGTAAGATCTAAAATCCATTTTCTCATCTTGGCCACTTTCTCTTTGTTTAGAATGACAGTCCTGCACCTACTATTCAATAGGAGGTTGGTGACCGAACAGTGCCAAACAATATGTTCAATAAATAGTTTGTACATATTTGGATAGCARATGCAACCGACTATACCAATTAGTTTCTCTCTGGAGAAAGAGCCCTTGGTAATTAAATTTTCAATTTGTAGATTATTTTTCATTTCTTCTGTATCTTCTCTGATTTACTATCTACCCATAATGGTCTTAAATCTATATTATGGTCTTAAATTCAGAATCTGAGTATCTTTTTAAAAAGTTTTGAAAAAAAATGTCTAGAAAGCTGTGAAAAGCTATTTTAATAAGTATATGTTGCTTTAGATTGATATATCCCAGCTTCGAATCCCTGAAGCAGACTGAACAACTGAAAGGATTTTGTCTGTGAAGAGGAACAGACACTTTTTTGTTGATACCTGTTAAGCAAAGGTACAAGTGCCTGTCAGTCATTGTTTTTTAAATCTGGGAAATGCTACCTAATTCTCTGTATCTTGCTCCTGCACTCACATACACACGCACTGCCCAGGCTTGTAAGGGGGAGAGCACAGAAAGAACAGTTTTGGCAAATTTCTTTCCTAGGCAAACAGTATGGCTAAGAAGTTATTCTTCTCAGTAGTTTGTCCTTCAGAGGAGGAAGGTGATTTCTTGTTGACTATTTTTTTTAAGTTTGCTCAAAATCTGTAAACAATATTGAACRGTAGAGATTGGTCACTAAAGACTGCTGAGTGCTGTGCTAGCAGCACTCTCCTCTCTGTATATGTGGCTTAAAAGCTGTTTATCTGTCAGACTTTAYACTATTATTCTCTGACAAAGGAAATTACTCATTAGCTATGCAAACATGCACTCAGAGATTCAAGTCTTAAATTGTTTGCCAAGAGGATGTCAGACAGAACTCCTTGTTTTCTTTAGAGCATGTAAATTAATGGTCTGAGACAGACAGTTCTCCTTTCTGCACTCTGAAGCATCCATAAATGGAGAGAGAGAGAGAGAGAGAGGATTTTGTTTATATGGAGCAAGGTTTGATCCTATATATTAATATTATTCTGCTTACAAAAACTTCCTGAACAAAGGATATTTATTAACCACAAAAGCAACTGACTGTCTTTCCTTTCCTTACCTTTCTTTCAAACAGTGTCATACACCATTTTGATACTTAAATAGAATGTGACCAAATCCCATTCCTTGAATCCAATGAGATACCTTTGTCAGCTGATAGTCTGCAACGCGAGTTCCTTATTAAATGGCAAGATTGAGGTTTTGCATGCAGAGTAACTTGCAACTGGGAAAACAAGAGTAAAGAGCAACAAACAAAGTAAAATTCTATTWTAGTCTGCTGTAGACACAGAGAAGGCAGCAGCAGAGGACAGGGAATCTTGATTTCTCCCCCCTCCTCCCCTTTACATTCCTGTGTTTCCTTAGTGTTTGTACTTTGGGGAAGAAAATAGTCTCGAGTTAGACTGGTGCTGCAGAGCTGCTGACGGGCAGCCCTGCCACAGCACAGGCATACTCCCAGGTGAGATGCTGGCCATTGGTGCCTGCAGAGACGGGTAGGCAGGCCAGATGTGGGCAACTGCACCTTTCAGGGACTCTCAAAACCACTCATGTTGGGCAGGGAGAGACTCGCAGTGGTCGAACCCCACCAGACAGATGCAGCAGTAAATGAATGACAGTTTGCGAGCAGGCTACTGAGCTGCAGAGCCAAACACGCATTTAGCCAGAACACGTTTATCGTGTCCTGCCCTCCTCCTCAGCTCCCAGATACATGCTTTCCCGCAGCCACCTGAGCTGTTAAAGCTTGCCTGGAACAGTTTTACACAGACGGTGAACAAAAGCTGCTTTGTTTCAGATAGCTGCCGTTTCGATGGGGTGACTTCTGCATACCAAGCAGATATAAAAATGGCTCTTCAGGCTGGTATGTGGATTCTCCAGCTTCCTTTGGTATAAGAAAGAGTGGGAGGGGGGAAGCCTGTGCTTGATTTTAGCAGGTGTAGCTACCTGTTTTATTCTAAATTTTAACTAAAGCTTTTCTATTGTTGGAGAGCTAATATAAATGGAAGATTGTATTTCAGGCACAGAGCTCATAGCTCAGTAAAAGCTTAAAGCCAAGGTTGCTTATTTTAACTCCTGTTGTTAGATTTGYCTGAGGCAGGATTGGCAAGAAATCAGGACTGAATTCTCTACTTGGAATAGAAAATAGGGTAGTATGGTTGCCATGGGGTGGGAAATGTTTAGGAGCCTTTACTGATGGCTGCTCTATATAGATCACCTGCAATGTTGTCCTGAGTCCAGAGCTTTCCTGAAAATAGAACAATGCCTATGCAAACTGCTTGCTTTCTCAGGAGTGATCCAACAAAATTTAAATGCCTCCTGTGAGTCCTTTTCTGAAGGTCATTAGGAGAGGAGAATGCAGGAAAGGAATATTCTATTTAAGCACTGGTTAATTGAATCTCATGATGATTCATGTTTCATATTCCAGAGTGCCTAGATATTTCATGTGTTTGTTAACTTTGGTAACAATGAAAACTACGTAGAATTCAATTGTACAAATTACACTGACAGAACAATAGCTTAACAAAGTTAAAATATACTACTTATTCAGCCTTATAAGGCTGGCAGTTCTCATGAAAATACCTGTAGCAGCCATAACCCTGGGAAGCTCTACACTGTGGTTTAATGCTTCTTGAAAGCCTAATGAAAGAGTAAATGGGCCTTGTAGGATCCCCAATGGCAAATTCACTTTTTACCAAACATATTAAAAATGTGATACCTGCCTTGTTCCTAATGAAAGCAGTGGGAGTCTCACCACTGACTCTAAGAGCATCTGTGTTAAACAATTGGCTACACAATTCAATAAAACATGTATATCTAATTTAAGAGTAGAGTAGGAGCAGAAATGGGCACCAGCTTTGGGTAGCACTCAATCAGCCACCTCTAAAGGAAATTTTGAAAGATCATAGAAAAAAACTTTTTTCAGTAGTTATTGCATCAGTCTAGAACAATTACATCTCTTGGTTTGATATAATAACAGTCTAAACTGAAATTCGTATACTGTTAGCATATTGTAATGGCCACCTTCATAATCTTGCAGGGTTTTTTTTTTAACTAACAATAAACAAATTTATCAGTCTTTCACAGATTTGACTCCTCTGCATTCAAATGGAATTGTTTCTCCATTTTCTCATGGAGGAGAACCATTTATGAGAGCAAAAGATCTATGTGAGAACAAAAGAAAACTATGTGTTATTCTCCAGATCAACAGCCTTTCAGGTGTTTCAGTACGGAGTATAAAGACTCTCCCAAAAACTAAAGAAATATGCTTCACTTCAGCAGTAAGAACTATCATGTCACACATGTCCACATGTATGTACATATGCAAATTTTTTTATTCAGACTTCCATCTTTTCTCTATAGTCACTCCCCATGCAAATCTTCCAGGCTGGTAGCTTATGGCTGTAGTGACTTACAGACCATTAGACTTCATGATATTGCAGTGTATTACCCTCACATAATGCAGTTAGGCCTCCTAGTTTAATATCCCTTTGCCTGGTAAGAAAAACTAGCCAAAGCTAGTCACATTTGGTGTTCAGAGACTGGTGCTTCATGACATACAGCAGCACAAAAAAAAGCTATCACCTTGTGGGCAGCTTTTACCAGGTAAAATGCTAGGCACCTGGTTATAATAGGAATGCAGCAGCAATTGCTTTAATCTTATTTTCTTTAAATTTCAGTTTGCTAGTGAGACAATAGTTAATTTAGGCCACTCAGGGTCTATTTCAGAAGATAATTTAGCTTAAGGCATATTGGGATTTCCAACTGTGACTAATGTTCACATGGTTTAATATTCTTTGTACTAGTGAGTCCTTGAGTCTAGATGGGTTTTTCTTGCAGACTAAAAGATTTTCACAATCAATTCTCAGATCAATCATTTACTCRCCCCACTATACCCTGAGACACAGACCTCTGACATAAGTGATGGTGTCTGTGTAAAATGTTGCATCATTCTGCAGCAGCTTCACTGAGCACTGTCTACTGCAGCTCAGAGAAACAAATAGGAAACAGGATTTCCCCCAACAAGCATCTGATTTTTCAGAAATGCACCATTGTAACAGGATGTGAAGCCAAGCAAAAACCATAATTCATATTAAATTCCCTGAGGGGCCACCTTTGGACTTCGCAAACACAGCTAGTGGGACTTTCAGCTCTCTATACSTGAGCACCAGGCATTAGTTAATGGCTTTTGTGCCCCTTTTTCTGTCAGTATTTACTACCAATAATGGTCTTGTTACTGCTTTGTGCTAGATGAGTTCTAGTAAATGCTAGACCAAGAAATGTGACCCTATTTCTTTTGTTACAAATGCTACCTGCTTTACATGCTCTCCAGCTTCAGGGAACCCACAAGAGCATGCATTTTCTTCTTGCTGCAACCTCAGGGAGATGAGCTTTCAGGAACTCAGCTCTTTAGATAAGAATCTCTCTCCACTTGAAAGGATCTGAGAGTGTCCTTGAGTGAGAGCATTACAGTATATTTTAAAAGCCTTATCCATTTGGAAATTTTCCAGAAAGTCTACCAATGTCCTTCTCCTCTCCCCCCCCTGCTTCTTAAATCCTGTCAGGCAGATCCATATCATTAATATTTCAGTATCAGCTATTCACAGGCATTGGCTACGCTGCAGTGCACTTGATCAATAAGAGCTGGCAAAGGCTGTGAGGTTTGCCACACTGTCTTCATCCAGCAGAGGAGTAAGAGCAAAGACAGAGATTGGCAGAGAAACTGAATATCCACAGAGGGTAAGACTGCGTATTGCAGTCACTGTCTTGGTGTTTTTTACTGTTATCCCTCCCACAGATCCTGCAGGTGATACCCAAACAAGCAAAAAGAATGGATGTGTTTAAGAAAGGTTTCTCCATTGCTAAAGAAGGTGTGGTGGCTGCTGCAGAAAAGACCAAGCAGGGAGTGACAGAGGCTGCAGAGAAGACCAAAGAGGGTGTGATGTATGTAGGTAAGAGAAATATTTTCAGTCAATATTTGAGCATGAACTGTAATACAGATTTTCTTTGAGAAAGTCTGGCAAAATTATATAGTGACAGGAGTTCTAGATCATGTCCTTAGCTCTGTTACAGATTTACTGTGTTAAGCCTGGGATGCTACAGCCTCTCTGTGCCTCAGTTTCCTGAACTGTAAATTGGAAATAGCAACTGGCCGTACTTCATAGGAGGCAGAATTAATGTAATGTTAACAAGGTGGAAGTTTTGTGTTATGATTATTCACTGCTTGTTTTCAGGCTGAGTCACTCAACTCTCCGGAGCACTGATGATCTCCTTCACCTCAGCACTGTTGGAAGCACAGTGAGTGAGGTCCCTGAGAGTAATGAACACTGTTATTCAGTGGGGATTGTAGGACATACCTGTTTTCCACAAACATGCCATTTTATCCTAAGCTCTTTTTCCTGCTTACTGACTTGTTTTATGCCCCATACACACATTGATCTTGCTTTACAAGAGACACCTAAATTCATTTTGCCCAAAAGATAGATTCTGGATAACAGCACGTATGTCCTGTCTAAAAATCTCTCTAGCAATTAATATTCTGTTTCAGAAAACCCCTGTTTAAAGGTTGCACTTGAAACCTGGTGTTTTCCCTGGTTCATACAATTATGTGGCTGGGTGGTCAGATATTCTAGATCCTGTAGACTCTATAAAGTCTTAGATTCCCAAGACTGACTAGCTGTGTACTGATTACTGCATCTTTTACAGCTTTTTGTCTTTTATGTTTATATGGGAAAGATTTTTATTTATATTCTTYAGTAGGAAAGTTTCCACACGGATTCTTACTGCCATTATGTTACAACATCCACAGCTGCATGTAGCTACCATGTTTAAAACATCTATATGGATGGTAGTTACAGATACACATTTTAAAATTACAAATGAATACAGATTTTGTGTTTAGCAAATTTACTAATGTCTTCATCTCAATTTTATTGGCTTGTTAACTGAAGGTACTCTTCATGAGATATTACAGCTCACGTTTCAWTTTAGAGCTGACTCATGAGCAAAAAAGTAAACAGCATCCCCGGAAATAATTCGACCAATAGCAGTATTTGAAACACTAGCCTGTGAAACTTCATGTCTAGGTGTCAGATGGTGGCATTGCTGCTGCAACTGCTTCCTCATTTAAGCAATGTCAGAAGGGATCATTCAGCATTTTTTACATAATTTCTCCCATCTCTTTTCAGTAACGTTTTACATCTTCAGCCTATGACCTGTTTTCCATTTTGTGTGGCCATGAGGTTGAAGTAGTCTGCTCACATTCTGACCTTTTCAATAAGGTTTTCTGAAAGCCTTTAAAATATAAATCACTGAGTAAGGATCAAGCTAAAGATGAAGTATTTACCCCTCCACCCACCCATCCTTTTTGTTAGGAGTACCACCAATTCCCACCCAGTCATATAGTGCTTTGGATAGTGCTTTGTATTGGGACTGATTCTGCCGGTGCTCAGCTTCTACTGCATGTGAGGGGGGTGGGGGCAGATGCTCAGCCCTTTGGGAACATTCAGCCTTTTACAGAAAGGAAAAAGTGAATGCCAGATGCTGATTATCTCATAGAACTGATTTTAAATGAGCAAAGAAAGTGGAGATCAGGTCTGTGCATTAAAACTGGTAGGACTAGTAAGTTGTCTGTGCCACTTTTCCTCACTCTGTGCCACATAAGGTGTTAATTAAAGAAATGAACTATTCTTTCACTATTCCTCCCTTTGGATAGCCCTATCCCAACAGGTTATTTTGGCTGTTAGGTGAAGCAATCTGAGTTTTCTAATGCTAGGCGAAAATAATAGTTGCATTGAAGCTTGAAGGTCTTTTCATAAAGTTAAGAAAGGAGGGAGAAAAAGTGCTCACGGGGCTCACTGAGGGCCAGGCACAGCCACCAAACCTGGTCAGTTGCTCACTGCAGCCCCAGGGAATGAATACTCCTTCCGAAGCATCTGTCTGGAACTGGCTGTGCCATTGGGGCTCTGCTGCCACCTTCTCTCCTCCTTGAGCCAGGCAGCTACAGTTCCCACAGCTTGTGCCAGTGCCTGGCATGCCTCTTGCCTATGCTAACACTGCAGTGTGGTTTAGCTAGGCTGGTTCAAGGTGCTGCCACCATGGAGGGGGCCATAGGAATGTAGTATCCCCTGGCTGGCTTGCTGAGGTGCAGGGAAGGGAAGAGAGTGTATGGAGAGAGAGAGGGAGGGGGAGAGGGAGAGGGAGTATGTGTCTTTGGCTAGGCAGAAGGTGCAGTGGATTCTTGCACAGCTGATGTTTATCCAGCAAGTAATTCTGTCGTYGTCTATTTTTTTAATTTGGTTTAAATACGGGCATAAGTGATGAGGAAGTTAATGCAGTGTTGCATCAGAGGTATCACCAAGACAAAGGAAAAATCCTCATCAGTCACAGAACTGAGTATAAAGTCATTAACACTATTTAATATTACAAATCAGGAAGAATCACTCACTGTCAAACATGTCTCAAAAAGCCGCAACACGCTAAGCTCTACTTAAGAAGTGACTCCAGCAAGTACTCCTGCAAGACTACTGCACATCATTATAGTCTTTTCCACTATGAATCTTTCCCCAGTGCACAGTGCTTCGCCACCTCTAACCCCTGTCAAAATACAGAGYTCTAACGGATGTTGCACAGCACTCAGATACTCCTTTAGCAGAAGAGGCAGGATGTATGAATTTTTAGCTCTTAGTACATGAGCTGCAGGCAAAGACTAACAGTGAGTAACAGTGAGACTGAGCATCAGATGATGGCTTGCTGATGCAACAGATGCTGGTGGCCAGCAAGGGTATCTACTGGAAGGTCAGATTTTGTATGGTGCATAACGAATGCAGAAGTCTGAGTCATTGGGTGTGGTCATGGGAGTGTTTTAGAAAGATGAGGCAAGCACTGAAGCTGCAGACAGTGGCTTTTCCTACTGCTATTGCTTCTGTTTCTGTCATGAAACATATTCAGATATTTTTCTTGTATGTGCATCCCTCTTTTTTTGAATTACTGTCCATTTTAAAAATACCTCCCTGGAAAAGAGTCAAGGCCAGATAATCACCTTCGATAAAAAGCCTGGTAAAAATATATATATAAATGATACAAGTATATTTCTTGTCTCACTTAAGATGTTTACTTCAAAATTGAAACACATGTGAGTGATTTACCTTAGAATTACTCTGACTAAGAAGCAACWAAGCAGGGCTAAGCTTGAACCACTGTGTCTGGTATGAGAAGATACTGCATGTCACATCAATACTGTGAGAACGTTGTGCTGGAACCAGATGAACTGTTGGGATGGCACTTGGAGGAAGGGGAGAAATTGAAGCAGGATCACATCTGAATTTAAATTTGTGTATTTGGGCAGTTCTGGGACTTAAACTCATGACATATCTGGTACGCTTACTAATATGCTTCTGTACACACACTTAAATGTATCATTATTAAATCCAGCTTACAGCAGTGCACATACATGCCATGTATGTCATTATTAAACGCAGTTTATAGCTGCAACAACTAAAAAATACAAAGATTTCATCTCTTTGGGATACACAATTCAGGAGGGTGGAGTGAAATGTTTAGGGCATATTGTAGTAGGACAGCTTTGTTTTACCCTATCGGTTGTTATCAGAGTGCTGCACTTGTTTTGCTTTTTAAGGCTTTAATGAGAATTAGGTGTGGTTTGTAGCTAACTTCTCCCATTACACCATGGATGTTCCAGTACATCTGCACCTGACTGATTCTGTATTTCTATCATTTTGAAAGTTGGTCGTAAAAATCTGTCTTTTTTTGTTGTACTGGTATGAAAACTGCRAAAGAGGCTGTATAGATGTGTACATGATTTACAGATTACAGTAAGATGGGACCATTGAAGGAGAACCTTTAGAGTATATTTCTTCAACTTTTGACAAAGACAGATTTCTTCTTTTTCTAATGTGAAAGCATGTAGTTAAYGTAGGGGCTTCCCATCTACCACATGATTTAACATAACTCATGTGCTGCAGTATGCAATTAGAAGGGAGGTATAGCAAGTCATCTCAAGCTTAGAGAAGAACTGCAGAGATTACTTATTATTCCTTAAGGGCTAGTTTTGTTGTGGACTAGATGGCCTCACATCCCGTTAGCTTTTGTGCTTTGAGAACACTGAGGTAAATTACAATGTAATGGTATGTATGGTATACTTTCATAATTTTAAATAGAAACAATTGCATTCTCTTTATTGCTATAAGCAGTCATTTACAACCTGGACTTAAGCACTGAAATGGGAATGCAGTGTCGTGTAGCAGGTGGGTTGGTTTGTTTTGCACATTCAGCCTCAAACCTCTCCAGACTCYATTAAGTGTACAGAAAGAAGCCTTAAATGAGTACTGCGGCCAAATGTTCTGCTGAAAGGCAGGAGGGAGTCAAAGAGGTGACTCCATGTTTTGAAAAGCTGAAATAGTGAGATTTTACCTGGTCATTTAATATATGTTCATTTTTACAATTAACCTGACATTGATTTACCTGTGCTTACCTGTTGTTCTAATTTTGGRAATATTCCAGGGACAATCTTTCTTAAACACATAATAATCAAGATTTTTCAAGTGCAGGYGTGTCCAAGCAATGCATGGTTGAGGTTATCCAACTCCTAGCAAAAAAAGTTCTTGCTGGCTTCTGTGGGAGGAGAAGCTGGTCCCTTCTGCGAGCTGTAGGAATAGAGGTTCTYCCTTCCTTCCAGGAGGTGCCAACTGCACCAGGAGCCCCCACTACACCTTGTAAGGACGGAAAGCTATCCAGGTCCAGAAACCAGCGCACTCTTTTCTAGATAACGCTGATGGACTATTTGCTTGCTTTCACAGGTGCCAAAACCAAGGAGGGCGTAGTGCATAGTGTGACTTCAGGTAAGAGCAAAAACCTGAGAGAGATGTGGAAGGCGATAGTGTATTGTTGAACCTCTTGATAAGGCCATAACTCCTGCCAAATGGGAGGCCTTTTGGAGGCAGCACTGTCCACGTGGCCTTTGTTTGATGAATGAAAGTTGCTTGCCAGGAGCAGTGGGTCAGGGTCTGGCACTTGCAGTGCATGTGGATGGGAGAAAATATTTAATCAGAGGAGCAGATCAAAAGAAATCTAACAAATGTTATTGGCAGGCTCTACTGATTGACAGTGATTTAGACATCTCATAAAGTCAAGAGTTCAGTCCAGAATGCAGAGAGGTTTTACTTGCATCATTTCCTGTTGGGCCAAAGCCTTAGTTTTCAGGAGCCTCCTGTCAGCCTGTCACAGAGTCAGGGACCCTACAGGACCAGCCTAGGATCCACAAGCTCCAAGGCTGGTCCACCACACGGACTGCCCTGAACAGATATGAATGGATCCCTTCCCTAGGAAATTTCATGACTGATTTTTTTTTCTGCCCAGATCTATTAACTTATATAGAAGGGACACATAGCAGGTACTTGGGGGGAGGCCACACAGAGTCTACATTGCAAAATGCTTTATTTGCACAGTTGTCTCTTAGTCCCTTGCACTGAGTTTTTCAGTTGCCCATGAAGACTGACAGGCTGCAGTGTCTGCGTTCCCCTGGACAGCATTTTGAGTGAGAYGAAACCGTCACATACATGATCTAAATTCAGATGTGCTGTCACATAGAAAATCCAAATAAGGACTATACCTGAGCCAATTTATTCTTAGTTTGGTGCAATCATTATATTGTCCCAGATTTGGCAGCCTGTTGGCAATACTGAGTTCATTGACTTTCTCTCGTTGAAATCCTAGTTGCTGAGAAGACCAAAGAGCAGGCCAATGTTGTGGGAGAAGCTGTAGTAGCCAGCGTGAACACAGTGGCAAACAAGACTGTAGAAGGAGCAGAGACCATTGTGGCCACTACAGGAGTTATAAAAAAGGTAAGTTTGTTTCTTCAGCAGCCTGTAGAAAAGTCTTGCTTGTATTACACATCTTAAAATATTTGGAAATGTTTACAGTTGATGGTTTCAACAATATCTGTTAATATATAATGTTTAATGTACTTTTAATATATAATGCTTTTAATTGTAGTTGTTATTAACAGCTGTTAAAGGTAATAGCACTGTCTCCTGCCATACTCTGTGTAGATATAGCAGTAAATGAAACTGTTCAGAAGCAGTCTGATACTCTTAAGCACCAAAGACAAAGGAGAGAAAATACAATATACTTGGAGTTACTTTAAACTTTAAAATTCTGAGAGGTCTTAAAACATTAGTTGGGTTTTTTTGTTTGTTTGTTTGTTTGTTTTTTTGCTATAAAATTTGGTTTACATCTGACTCCAGATGTGAACTTCCTCAAAGTGTAAAGGAGTGCATGCCCTTACAAACATCAAGACAAGTTTGTATCAAGATCTTAAAGATTAGTATTTTTATTTGGAGGACACTGTCCTTTGTGTTATAGCAATTTTTCAGGACAGACAGGTTTTTTTAATTTTAAAACAAATTTATCTTTTTCCTGTTCTTTTTTAATGTAAAAAAGCAAGGTTTTCATGGACTTGAGTAGAAGTAAGAAAAACTGAAGTGAAAAGTCTGGCAGGAGACAAAGCGCCAGAATGTATTGGGATATGAAAAAAAAGGGGAGGGGATGTCAGTGGTTATATTCCCACCTAGTCAGCATCTTTACAACAGAGCGCTTTGAGGTGTATTTTGAAATTTCATATTTACCACCTATCCTCTCTACTAATTTCCATCCCCTGGAATGGAAATGCAGATGTATTTCCCTACCAGGACCATCAGTTTTGTCAGCAGTAGGTGGCAGCATTAATTCAGACACCTCGGTTTGGCTCAGAAGAGTGTGGTCCCATAGGAGACTCCAAAAAGTCTAATCTTGTGTTCTAATTGGGCTGATTTTGACAACAACCAAGTGTCTTTTGATAAAGGCCATGTGACCCAAATAAAGCATTGATTAAGCCAGAATTAAATCTTCTGTCCTCAAATATAATGTGGTGAACTGAGTTGGTTCAACTTAGTGGATGAAGGGCATGTAGAGGAGCAGAACGATTCCTTGGCTGAAAGCAAAATTGACCATTAGCCAAGGTATTTTCACCATATGCTAGTAAATAGCAACCATTTGTACTGTACATGAGGCTATTCTAGAGGCAAATATTTGGCAGTTCTTTGGTAAACTTGTTTTTGCTCCGCATCTTTAGAGGGTCATAGTCAATAGAGCTGATAGTGACGTGAGCTGGATTAGTCACAAAACCCAAACCCGGAATGAAAGCGAAGTGAGGCTGGCCAAAATTGTTTAATTGTTCAGACAGTTGGCTGATGAATTTCCTGACCTAACAGTAAACACATTGTGATGTGAAACAAAACTTCTACACACCGTATAAATCCTGAGAGAATGGTCTAACAAAGCAGGAGAACAGCAGCTATGAGTGACGCAAAATGTCCTCTTGAAAACATGTAAAAAGGGCAGATATAGAAGATCTGCTAAGCCCTTGGGATAAGATTAATCTTTATTGCCATAGGGAAGGACAGTTGGTTTGCAGGAGTGCAAACAGTGATTTCTCATTCAGTGGGGATAGACTACCCTCTTGTACCTTTTGACTGACCAGCTCAGGGGTAGTCTCTCCAGGAAAGCTGGGAATTTGCTGATGGTATGAACCCATCACCCATAAACTGAACCATCCCCACTTTGGTCACGGACTGAGCAGCAGCAATGTGCTTTCCTTTTAGTTATAAATTAAAGCCCCTGCTCTTTAGCTTTGATCAGCTAAAGCTTAGCAGTGTTAATTTTGCACCTCTAGCTGATTTGCTCTATCTATTTCTATCCTGCTGCAGAGAGTCCCATAGAAAATCAGCTATTCCTTCATCCTAGTAATGGTTCTGGATTATGCATACTGCAGGCAATTCACAGAAGCTATGAGTTTTCTAGAGGGTTACAGGATTAAGCATCTGAACTGTCATTCTGACATCTTCTGTTTAATGTCATCCCACTTAAAATTAAAATGGGGACTGGTCAAGAAGGAAAAAAATGTGGGATGTGTGATAGGTCAAATGGCAGACATAGGAATGAGGGAGCTAGGAAACTGTAATGGCAGAGATGGGCAGCAGACTGAAAAACAGGAGGAGAAAAACAAAGCAAAAGAAGTCACAGGAGAAGATAGTTCAGGAAAAACATTTCTGTCAGTGAGAGAGGGGGGCCATCTGCCCTAGCATTATAGTTTAGGTCAGGAGTACAAATCTTCCAGTCATCCTCACTCGCCATACTTCGATTCACGACAGAGTGGTCTCAAAATGTGTGAACTGGATTCCTTCTGGGTGGCACCAAAGCAGATGACTTGCTCCAAGCGCCTGCCTAATACATCCCCTCTGCTCAGGGGATAGTGTCCGTGGCACCAGGGCCGGTCGGCAGGGAGAGTCCTAAAGGAGTAATGCTGTGCCACTTCTCAGCACCAGCTGCTTCCTCTCCAGATCCACTCCTGTTGTGCTGCACAATTTGTTAATGGACACACAGCCAGAGGCTGCCGATGGCAGTGTCTGGAGCTGTAGCACRTAGAGAGGCATGTTGGAAGTATACTGAGAAGACTGAAAAGGCATAGCGCTTACCTGTTTAAAAAAATAAATAGATGATATTAAACCCTTCCAATCCTACATAAGCTCTCCAACTTCCCTGAATTTCTTCCCTGAAGTTTGAGATAGTTGTTACATACAGTCCTGAGCCTTGTTTATGCTCCATCTGGTCGTCCTCCTTTTTAATTGCAAAGAGCAGTTGCTTAATTTCTGTTGTCAATTACTCGTAGTGTCGATCCCCTCCTGACTTTATAGAGGGGTTGTTCAAAGTGCTGGGGCATCTTGTAAATACATGGTGAACAGGGAGCAGTGCTACAGAAGGACCTGGATCTGGGTATTAGAATGTCGTAGGAGGCATGTTCTCAGCTTGCTGTTCCTAGTATTAATATCAATTACAGAGAGCTTGTTGACATTTAATCTGTGTGTTTGACAGCGGATATCAGTGAAAGATGTATACTAGCAATGAGCAGAGAACTTTAAAGATTCTGRATTAAATTTTGCTCTGGGCTTACAGCTATGGGGTGATTGAGCTACATGAGTATAGCAAATAGCGATTTTGGCCTATGAGAGTGTTGTAGCATTGTGATAATTCAGCTTTCCACTTAAGATGACAGATATGGRAACAGGTATACACATAGGGCAGTTGTCACCCTGCTGGACAAGCCCCTTCTGCTCCCTGCTCTCCTCAGTGAGAGCACTCCGATACGGGCAGAAGAAAATGCAATTGAAATAGCTCTGCACTAAAAGAGGGRTGCCAGGCACCAGATGTGCACGGCCTTGATTAGCACTGGCATCGCTTGGTAGAACTTTGTCATTGGCTAACTGAGTACAAGAAATAATTGACTGTTTTAAAGGAGGTTTTAAGCACTAAGTAAAAATACATAAATTAAAAGCTAATAAACCCTCCATGTTTTTTCCACTATACAAAGAATGATAACTATCAGTAGTGTTTGATCTGTAGCTCTACATGCATCTCAGTCACTGGAGTGGACATTAAGTAATTTCAGTGAGATAACCACACATTAAATATCCCTGTCTTAGAATAGGATTAATTTTTCATCTACATGACACAGCATAAAGTTTGCTGCATTGCAGACACCAYGTGGTAGGGAAGAAGTGTGTGTGCATGCACACACACACGCACGCRCACACACACTAAATGCACCTCAGGGACTAGAGGAATTTTCCAAGTAGCTGATACTCCTCTATAATTATTCTTCTCTTGCCCTCCACCTAGATCTTCCATTTAGATCCATTTGTCCTGTCAGTTTTTATATGATTTAGTTGTCAGTCACAGTTCTGTCATTTTAAATTAATTTTGATCTTTTTTTATTTCATACAATTAATTATTTCAGCAGTTTTCAGTTATCTGAAATGACCTCATCATTTCTATGCATGTGCACTGTACCARTAGTTTAGRTTATCATTTTCATAACAACTGCATATTTGGAATATGAACCATTCCTATACATGGTCTTAATTCTATTCGCTTAAACTGTGTGATTCCACTAATATTAACAGTTGCGCTGAAGGAGTTAAAGGCAGAAATTAATGAAGCACCTACTTAGTTTAAGATTGTTTTGGTAGRGTGAGTGCAACTAGGACAGAGCACCCAAGGGCACCTGAGATGCCACAGAGAGCAAAATTGCTAAGCCTCTGCACCAAGGGAGACACCCAGCAGGAGGAACAGGAAAATCAACAGCTTAGACACATGAGGATTAAGTAGAAAAAATAGCTGAAACTCTTCTTCGTTATACTTAAGCTTCATTATACTCAACAGTGACACCTCCCTGAGACACAGAGAAGACAGTGAAACCAGCCTGGATGGGCTACTTTGCACCTAGTCACATTTTCTATGCTGCTTTCTTATTCTCATTAATATATCCAGGTACACGCTTGTCATCTCACAGTGTCAGGTGATGTGCAGAACAGCTGAGTTAGCGTCACTGGTGGAGCTTTAAACTTAACAAGACACAGTGTGCATTTCATGGCTAAAGGCTGCACGCCGGTAATCCTGCACTCGTGTGAGCCGTAAGGTACTCGGCAAGAGTCCGTCTGCAGGCTGGGTTAGAATGGAAAACTACACCAAGAGTTTGCCTTAGGAAACTGATTTGTGCAATAAGACAGCAAATGTGCACACCCATCTGTGTGTCTTGTGCAGGTGGCCCTGCTCACCTTAAATGCTGGCAGGGCTTCGTTGGAGCTGTCTGCGYCACTTAGGGTGCATTCAGCCTGAACCCATCTGGCACTGCACACCCACAGGGCCTGTGAGGCTGCCTGAGGGCTTACAAGGGAGTGGTTTGGGGGTGCTGCCAATTGCTTTTGCTTCAACACCCAAAGGCAAGAGCACTGTAGTGAGCTGAGCCTTTCTTTGCCTTTTGCAATTGATATCCCATTGTGGACTGTTAAATTTGTAGCAGGTTGCCAGTGCACCACTGTTTAAAGAGCCTTAAAGCAAAAAGAAAGCTTGCTCACCACAGAATTTGTTGCCTTTCTGGTAACAGCTATATTCCAGCATCAGCATGCTTTCTCTGTTAGAGGAGGAAGAGAATCTCAATAAGGTATTTGCCTCAGGTGTTTTTAGGATGGAGAAAAAAAAGCATTGTTTTATAACATAACCCCTGGTTGCAACACAACTTTCTATAAGAACATTTCATCCCTCTTGATTAGATGAACACCACTGAAATGAATGGCAGAGTTCTTACTGTCCCCATGAAAGGCTGGATTTTTACCTTTACTTTCTTGCACAGCATCATGCTGCTTATTACTGGTATAGCTGGGGTTGCTATCCAGCAGTTTCTGGCTCTTCAAAACAAAGACCCTTAGCGTATGTGGTCAACTTGTGTGTGTGGTTTTACCAGGTTGTTAGCGTAATCCCCACCCAGCTAATGCCCAGATGAAGAATGCAGCCTTCCCTCATCTCCTGTTCGCTATTCTGGGCATGTGTGTGAGAGGGAAGCGTGTGAGAAAAGGGCTGTGAGATGAAAACCTTAACACAACCTGACAGCTCTTCATCCTGTGATTGTGTTGGTTCCTGCCATGGTACTTTAGGAAAACTCTCAAGAAACTCGGTTCCTTCCTTTTCTAAAAATGGATGGATGAGTCATTTTTATCCCTCTGTAGTGCAGTCCTAGCAGACAGTGCGTTTTAAGAGATAGAGGGAGCAGCACAGTACTGAACAGGGACTCTTCAACTCCCCCATTGCACTCAGATGAAGTGTCCTGAGGGAGGGATCCCATTTTCTTTGAACTGTCTATGAATCTGTCTGGGGTAAGCTCCCCTCTCCAGAGAAGAGTAGGTGGTTGTTTCCTTTCAGAAAGATTGGACTGCAAAGCTCTATGCACTGTCCTGGTCCTTGTCACAGGAACTGCCTCCCAGTTTTCCTAAGGCAACTCAGCCCCTTGGGCTGTYGCCTTTGCTTCACCTCCACAGTTTCACATGGCAGCTGTTAACCCTCCAAAAAGCTGCAAAGTGCCTCCTGTTGCAGCTGTTGCCACTGACTTATGCTGCAGGAATCTGCATTTTCTTTTCTTTCACCATAACAGTCTATAAACTCTTCAAAAATGTTTAAAATACAGTTTAAGGTTATTTATCTGCTTTGACATAATGTGCACTGTTAAGCTGTGAAGTGTAGTGCTGTTCATTTTTATACTGTACCATATGGCTGAAAAGCGCTTTAAATCACAGAGCGGTGATCAGCCTCTCTAAATTTGCTCTTGGAGTGAGAAGCATACATTAGCCATTTCTGGCATTTTGTGTGAGCTACTTGGGTCAAAAGCTCACTTGGGTTAAAGTGCCTCTGTTGGGATGTGCAATCCAACAGCAGCTAATGATCCAGCATGTTCATTTCTGGTGTACGCACAGCTGTTTTAATGGTTGCCTTTTGAATAGAGGAGACTTATATCAATATCAGTCTATGGATTGGGACRATTCCTGCACGTTATTGCTGTCGCTGCTTATTATGCCTCACTGTCATTTTTAACATCAAGTTTCTCAGGGACTTCTGGATGCTCCAATTCAGTTACTTTCCTACATGTRAGGACGGCAGCAGGACAGAGCTCTGGATGTGATTCTCAGTGGCCATTCTTTGCTGACGACAGTAGAGCTCACTTACGAAAGGCCATAGCGACGTGATTCCACAGAACCGTGACGGCTCCCAGGCAGCCTTAGGTCCCTGCTAGGCTGGGGAATTTGAGACCAGATATTGATCTCCATCCTGCACATAATTTGATGTCATTAGATTACCTAGGCTTACTTAACATGGATCAGACTGTTAATAGCAGTAGTCATTCCAGCCAACAATGCCATGCAAGTTAGGAGCATATTTTTTTAGGGAAAAAGAAATCACACTGTTTTTCATACAGAGACATCACCAATACATAAGCTAATTAGCTCTCAGCAGAGAGGTAAGGAGAACGCCTGAAGCTACAACAGAAACCATTACTGGACCAAAGCAGGTGTTTAGGCAATTTTATTTCTCGATGGATTGATCTATTACTGTAATTTGCATAGAGAGCAGCAAATCTATAGTAGGACAAATAGACTGCAAACCACTTTCCTAGTTCCCCTTCCTATTAAAAATGAAGTCCAATTAGGAATTTAAATTCTCATGGAATCTAGCTTATATTTATATATTTGAGTGTTTGTGATATATGCCTGTTTTTGTCCTATTTGTTTGATGTCATTTCTTCCCAGTTCTTCTTCAGTTTTGTTGTCCTGCTGATGAAGAGTTTTGATTGGACAGGAAACTAAGGACACATGTGAAAATGAAGAGTATTTAGTAAGGTTTTCATCCAGGTTCTGTCCTAAAAAGCTCTTCTACCTCGCCCTTTTAACAATGCATATTCACCATTGAAGAGCAGACGAAAATATTTGTAGTTGTACAGCTGGACTCCGTCTGTTTGTGGCATGAAGCATTACTGAGGAATCATAGAGCCTGAGGATGTTGAAGGAAGCTCCCTTCTTTTCACAGAATCATAGAATTTCCTTCCCCTCCCCTCCAAAGATCTATGAGACCCATGCAGGTTTCACGTATTTTTTTCATTAGATATTTCTTTACGGAGTCTCCTAATGTCAAAACGGTGCACGTATGATTTCTCACAGATTAAAGTAATCTCCCCATAAATCTCGGATAGAGTTCTCCAAAACACACTGAGCGTAAAATTCTTTTTATAGTAGATTTTACCTGAACAATTGATTTGCACTGTTAGCAGTGGCACTAGGAAAGGGGTAGCTCCATGCTTCCGAAGTATTGAAATTCAAATGATATGTCTGCATTCTATTCAAAATCAAGTTTTCCCTTCATATAATCTATATCTCTCATCCTCCTTTTGTGGTGGCCTGATTTTATATGGGAAATCGGATTAAAAATTAAGGGATGCTGCTGGGCATGTGGGCTTAAAGGGAAGAGAGAAGGCTAGTAATACTATTTGCATTTCCTCATATGCTGGGGATGAACTCTAGAGGTCTTGCTACTTCTGCTTCCTCCTGGTCTCACAGATGACCCCAGATTCCGTAAAGGTTCATTTTTGCTTATCTGCATCCAGTGTGCATATCCAGCATATGTCTTCTCTGCCTATGTGAAAAAAACATGTTTAAAGTAATTGCCTGGTAGTAAATAATGCATTTTTTCTCTTTTTCGTTGAATAACACAGTAGCTAAAAGATGTGGGGAAGCAGCTAAAAGAGCTCAAGGTGCTTATGAAAATGCTTGGACTTTAAATACAAATGAAAACTTATCCTTTGATAGTGAAATTTTATTTGAGGCATGACATTAAAACCACTATGATATTGCTGTATATGAAATTAGTATTAGTCTGTGAAATTAGTGCTTACTGCAAAGAACATAAAGTGTTGAAAGGCTATGTATAATCTACCTTACTTCGGGTAAAATAAAATTTATTTATTCCTCCTAAGTTTCTGCACTCTGAAAGAGTCAAAATTCCGTTTGGACTGGGTAATGCAAAAGAAAATTTCAAAGAAAGAACTAGTTCTCCATATGAAAAAGAGGAACCTAAAAGAAGGTATAAGAAACTGAATTGCACTTTTATAAACATTTGCTCTAACCAACTGCACAAAAAAATTGATTCAGAGCAATATTTACCATGTATTATACCTGCTATTTTAGTTGCATATGTAATGTTCAAACCCATTTTGCATGGTCTACGCAAGTATCCTGTCTAAGATTAGGGCCATGACTCTGCCTGTGATTGTAAGGTCAACCTTATCCCTTGTGACTTGGCAGGAGGATCTGGCTCAGCCACAGCAGCCTGAGCAGCCGGGGGTGGCAGAAGAAGCGGTGCAAGGCACAGAAGGCAGCGGAGAGGTAAGGTGAAGCCACAGCCTGGATGTCCCTCAGTCATGAAGGTAGCCCGTGGTCTTTTTTGTGTTCATGTTTTTTCCTAGAAAAAAAAAAATTCCCTCTGCTTTCTGTACATTGGAGATTTGAGATCTGCTGCCCATAAAGCCAGAGTATTGCCATTTTTGTTAATTGTCTGACAAAATCTGAGCCCGGGGATTCTCAGGGTTTTGCCACTTCCCTTTTTAGGTCTAAGAGGTTGCCATGAGCAAGAGATGTGCCAGATTCTAACCTGCTGTTTGGTTTTGGCTGATTTTGAAGTGTAAACGGTCACATTCGTGTTCTCTCTCTTTCTCTCTCTCTTTTTTTTAATCATCACTTGAAATAGTTTTTCTTTCAGAAGAGCTAACACAAGTTAGATTTTTCTATATTTAAATTAGTTTAATTTTTTGCTTTTTTTCTAGCTGCAATATCCTTTTAAAACCCTGAGTTGAGTGTCAGTCTCTGGGCCAGTTTCAGCTTTTGAATGAGGAAGGTAGAATCCTCTTTGCCCAGCATGGACATTTTGAATAGACAAACATTTCTCAAGCAGACCTTTGGCTGCTTGCTTTGCAGCACCCCTCACTAATGTGAGCACCCATACTCCTCAGTTTGCAGCCTCTCTGAAACTCGGGTTGCATTTTCAGTACCTAGAGCTTCCAAAAGGCTTACTACCCTCTGCCAGCCATAGCCTCTCGTGTGCCAGTGCTGGCACGTGTGTGTCTGGAAAACGCACACTACTGATCTCATGGCTGCACAAGTGCAATATCAGGGTGTGTGTCTGGTAGGGAGAATCGCATGGCAGCAGAAAGCAGGATGCTCCTGTTGACAGCAGTTCATCTCAGTTAGTTCCGCTTAACACACTGAAATCACACCCTCATTTTCACTAGAGACCTGTGTTAGACTAGATAAATGTCTGATTCCCAGAGGGAAATGATAATTCATCAGTTTTCTGCACAATGTACAGTCTTTATTGTTATGCTGTTGTTTATGATTTTTAATGTGGTGACTGCCATTGTTTTTTTTCCTGATATAATTTTATATATATTTTCCACTGAAAATATTCATCTATTTTCTTGCCTTTCTCTTTTCATAGGGTGGAATTGAAGGCAATTAGTCAACCTGGGGACTTCTAGCTCAAGAGAGAGAATTCCAGGAGCATATATGGAAATACTAGCTTGACACCACAACAGGAGAACCCTGATACCCGTAGACTAACTGCATTCAGCACTGTAGTCTTTCACTTGCCTCATAAACCAATCACACAATAAATGTAAGTCAGACTCCTGCAATGGTTTACTATGGTATGTGTCTCCCTAACCACGTCCTTTGTGGCTTCCTGACCCACTGGCTTTGAGTGCTGTGATGCTCCAGTGGTTGGACACACTGATCAATGTCTCATGTCCATCAGCACATGGAATCTCTAGATATCATGGAAATATTCTTTTTTAACTAATAAAAAAATATTTGAACAAATTTTTGTCAGTTTTGTTTGCACATTTTAGACTTTAATCCTTCCAAACTGATAAACTCATCCTGTAGATGGTATTAGGGTATCAGGGAGCAAAAAAGCACAGAGGGCTGTTCTAGTTGCTCTTTTCAAGGTTCGTACTTCTACACACTTAAATAACACTGGTTTTTTATTTTCTACTAATCTAAGAGCTATTTAAGGGTCTAATGGTAATTTGGGATCATTTCTGCTCAGTTATGTGGGTGTTTTTTTTTTTTTTTAATCCATTAACTACTCCCTTCAAGTTTGCTTGGGATGGTATTTTTTTCTGCAGGTGGACTACTACAACTCATCTGCATCCAAATTCCATAGCTCTCAGGACTGTAAAAGCCTCAGATCATGTTGGAGAGAATGGGGAAGTAATGAAAAACTATTTCCAAAGACAGTTGGGTAGGTAGGCCAGCTTTCTGCCTGTCAAGGTTTAAAAATAGGTATTTCACTTTTTAAGTATATCCCCAAGGTCAAGAAATTGTACGTGGGGGAAACTGGAAAACAGGAGGCTTTACAAAAGAATGCAAAAATCACCCTGATCTTAGTTAGTATTTATGTTTATATTCTTTTCTATTTATTCTGCTTACACTAGAGCTTGAAAACTCTCTTCTGGTATCTTGCATATAATGAATGGTAGAATGTAATTAAGAACTTTGAGCAGTAACTGCTGGATCAAAACTGTGTTACTGCTGGCTCGCACAGGCTGGGTTATTGTGAAATAAGTGACTCCAATAACAAATATCAAGGGAGTGTCATAAACTAGCTCAGAATTATTAGTGTAAAAAGAATATATGGGCTGATTATCAGTTACAACAGTAAGTCAGTCAGCAGATAAGCTGCTGAATGAGAATAGAGAACTTTTACATTCACGAATTAGGAGACACTGAAAAATGTTACAAATCCAGTACTGTCAATAATGAAGAATAAAACTCAGCAATATGTAGGGATTTAAAAATGGTATTTTTTCATTCACCTACAGGCAGAGCACCCAGGAATTCAAGAGAAGCCAGTATAAGCTGTAGATGTTCAGCTCACTTCAAAATCAGACCGTTAATTTTCATTAAGCTGCATAAGGATGATGACTGCAGAAGGTATTAGAGGAGAGACTCACTGTATGAAAGGACCTAGCAAGTGTGATAACGGCCTCTCTTGCACATTAGCAATACATACAAAGCTTTGCCTTGCAGAGCCCCAGAGTCTCCATCCAGAATGGATATTTGATCTCAACAGGGGAAGGGAACAGAAGAGTGCTAGCAGAGATAACAAGATCCCTCAAAGGAAGTTGTATTTGATATGTACGTATTCTCTTCTGATGTAGAAGCAATTCTGATGTAGAAGCTGCAATACATCTACAGCACTTGCCAAGTGAGCAGAATAACGAAAGCTGAGGACAAGATAAGAGGGCATAAAGGGTCCTGACACTCATGCCCAGCAGGAGGAGGCTAGAGTCTATTCTTAGTGCTTGACGAAGAGAGAAATAGAGAGAGAAAACCTTGTTCTGAAGATCTACTCTATGGTGATACAAAAATAGTATTCTGTCAGCAGGGGGAAAGAAGACCACAGCACCCTCCCTTGCTAGAGCACATATGGAAAACAGGCATACATCAGCTGCACCAGAGTAACACGAAACAAGGAGTGAGCCACCCCTAAATGCCTGTCCTCCCAAGCAGGCTTTGTCCCTGAATCAAAAGCACTTCAAATGGGAAAGAATATAATTGCTAAATTAGGAGTACAAATAAGCTATTCTCTAGCAGTGAGCTATGCAACTGCTTATGAGAGAGGCTTGCAGCACTTCCCATGGGGACAATGTACATTTCTCCTATGGGAAGGGAAGAATTTAACTATATTTAGAATTGTAATCCTAGAAACACCACTCAGCTATTGCTTAACACAGAGGCACCTAAAATATCTTAATGTTTGCTAAAGGTCTACTTCTACTCTTGCCTGGTTCTCATGTTACTAAGCGCTGTGTCATGGCAAGACTAAAGGGAAATTCAGCATCTCAGTACCTTCTCTATCAAAAACACTAGTTGCATGAGGAGCTTGGAGGAGCATTTATGCATCTTAGCAAGGCAATCACAAGCTTTAAAGAAAGAGATCGGAACTCGCAGTTTCCTCCCTCATGAGTATCTTGTGCCACTGAATGGGAGAATCATGTTCCCACCATGCCTGTGGCAGGGCTCAGTGAGCCTCAAGCCTCGCGGTGCCTCAGGCTGCCTGCTGCCAGCACCATCCCAGGGGAGCGGCAGGAAACCAGAGGCAGAGCAGAGGTTACAGCCTGAGTGGCCTTTCTATGTGTTAAGAGTGGGGAACAATTGTTTCCCCTAAGGTAGGAGGGTTTGTCGTAAAAGAGCCTAAAGGTTATATACTAGTTACTCAATCTTTGTTTCATGTGTCCAGTTAATTGGATAGAAAAGTAGTCTGTACTTTTAATGAGTATTTAAACAAGCCTAACTAGAGATGATGGAATGAAACTGAAAAATGGCAACATGGAGAAGATGTGTCAGAAAACATCCTGCAACAGAAGGTAGTAGAAAATGCTTTTGCAAGAGACATGCTGGATATCCTACTGCCCAAGGTAAAAATATGTTAGCGAAATGTTAGTGAAAACTCTTCTTTCGACAGGTCATGATCTAGATGACTAAGAGTTTCTTTTACAGATCTCAGCCTTTCAGTTATTTAAGTTGACCCTGTATGTGTGATATTTATCTATATAGTACAAACTGTTAGTTTAATCCTACCGTGATAACATGGCCCTCCATGCCAGGCAAAGCATACCGTAGTTCTTCCCCTGATGAAATGCTCCTCCCCAGGAGGTTTTGCTCAGAGCACCCATTCCAAAAAGGCAGAAAGACTCGTTGCCAAATGCTTTCTCAACTTTACCATGCAAATGACCAACAAAATGCCGAAAGTCATTTTTTCCCCTTGAAACAGCAGAACTTAGAGTGTAAAACTGCAGTTCAGCTTGATTAAGTAATTTGCTCTGATAAAGTTCACAGGCTTTAAGAGTTCCCCCCACAATTACAAAATTACAAAACTGGCAAAATTACATTTTTGCCAAGKGCTAAAGAGTATATAGGGCCTCATTTTTTCAAAGATGTTTGGCTAGAGTGCAGAGGAGAAAGCAGTGGGTCTCCCAAGGATACCTAGACATGCATTCCATGAATTCACATGCAAATAATGTGGTAATACACTTAAAAATCCCACTTCATCTGAAAGTCCTACCTTCATCTTTAGATAGCATATACCCTAAAATTGGGCTTAGAGAACACCTGATTAGAATTAAAGGGCTGCTTTTTTAAAAATTGTTCTTCATGCAGAATAGCCATAGCCTAGTGACAGATCTTAAGATGGCAGTAAATCCTTTCTCATCTTCCTAACTCTTGTAATTTAAAGATAAGGTGTAGAGGTTTTTTTCTTGATGCTTGAGCAGCAGGATCTCATGAAACACCACAAAAATCTCAGTATTTAAGTATGTCTCTAGTCCTTAGTGTTTCAGAAAATAGCAGATACTAAAACTTTGATCTAGATCTTGCCTGAAGGGTCAGAAAACAGAAGATAAAGGAAAAGAAATCCATATGTACTAGTCTTATTTAAATCTCATGCATTAGATCAGAGCTAACTGATGATTTCTGGAGAATGTTCAAGTAAACTAAGAAACAGTTAGACTTACTTTTTTTTCCCCCCAGAACAGTTATTTCTAAATTGGAACAGAAGGGCAAAATTAGCCTAAGTAGATCAGCTTTGGTTTGATCTCTTAAATGACTAACTCATGATTTATTATCCTATCTTTATATCAGCAAACAGTTCTGTTTCCTATGAATATGGATACGATTATGAATATATTCCTAATATATGAATATATTTCAACATTTCCAACCCAATTAACCCCTCATGTAAGACATGAACCCTCAATCTGATTGATATCTCTTAGCTCCATCAGTTAATATAAGCAGAATGGTTCATGCTACTGATGTAAGAGAGTCTATGCAAAGACATAGCCTGCCTCAGAAGAGGTAAAAAAGGAAACAGAACGGAATGAGTCCTAATGTCCCTGTGGTGCCTTACATTTAACTAAAAGCCATTTAGGCTCTATGTTTACAGTTGCCAACTAGCTCCAGGTAGAGTCACAGCTCAGGGAGCCCTCTTAGAACTTAAGGAATTAGATATTTTTTTCATCCCTGAACAGAAATAACATGCTACTTGCAATAAGAGGCAATGATGTTGAGGCAACAGGCTGAGAAGGAGCAGAATACAGAGCAAAAGACTGAGGAACTAAATGAGCAGCTTTTCAGCAGAATACATTACACATTGGAGGTAAGCAGACAGCTCAGCTATTGGTGGTGACACTTTTTCACATCTCAGCTCTGGCCAAGCAATGTGCTCCAACGTGACCATGTAAAAGAGCTTTTTATGATCTGATCGAAGTGTTAGGGGCACCTCAGTGTGCAGGTCTACTTGCACAATGTGCTGCCACAGCTGGCACCAACTGGAACATCGCTTGGCCATCTCAGCAGATATCAAGAGCTCGCAGGGGCAAAAGCCCAGACTGGCTTTTCCCCTTTAGGAGGTTAGATTCAAACTTAGGATACACTGAGTGGCACAATCAAAGACTAGGAAATCCATTCAGAAAGAGATAATTCATGAGAGGAATGAGAGTGAAAACGGTAGACGTAGTTAAAGTAGTCTGGAGCTTCAGTCAATACTGCGAAGTCAAGAGGTTGGGAGCACATGGGCAACAGGGTTTTGGTATTTAGCTTTCAAAATATTTGTTAGCATCCTTCCCCACCTCTAATTTTTCTTCTCATGAGACTACAGGGTTATGCTGAGAACTGACAATAGTGAACTGAACAATCCCACAATGCTTGAATGTCAAGTCTATCTGGTGATGTATACAGCTTTTCTGGAGAAGGTGACAGATCATAGAAGAGCATATGAAAGAGACAAGCACAAAGGCTGGACTTCACAAAGAGTAAGTTCTTGAAAAAGCTTTTTTTCTCACCCAGGTATTCAGGATAGCATAAGTCCCTCCAAAGCAAAGGCATAGCATTTCAAAGCACTACACRCTTTAAAAAAATGAGTTTCTTGGAAAATATAGTCACTGGTTTCTCAGGACAGCCACAACGGCATTCTGCTCAGCTGAAGTCACAGGAAAAAGCAGATGCTCAGATGGCCAGAGTCTGGCATCCAGCCCTTCCRTGACTCCAATATTTATCCTAACATTTGTAAGAGATGCTGGGAAAGCCCATCACAAACACTTGCGCACACACTTACATCTGCTGCCAGGAGATGCAGGCAACGAAAGGGATGTCAGATAACCTATCTTGAATAAGTACAGGAGTTAATTTAAAGTTGTATGTTTGGTTTGCTTCATTTATTCATCTATAATTAGAAATAAGGCACTATTTTAATTGTACTACTCACTTAAATAGTCTTTCAGAAAAAGCATTTGGCAGTTTCTCGTGTGATATTATTCCTTTTGGAGGTCCAGACAAGGCTAAATTCTCTATAGAAATACTTTTTTTWAAAAATCCAAAGTAGATCCAGTCTACATTAGTAAGCTCAATATTTGTGATAGAACAAAATGAAAACACAAGACTAAAGGGCTGTAAATTTCAGAGCATGTGAAATTCAACTCCTACGCTTTGCTTAGGTCAGTCATTCTTTTTATTTCTGAACACTTAATATAATCTAGCATCAATTCAAAATGCCTCAGCTTTAAAAAAGCAATGTTGATTCAGAAGGTGAATAAAGAGGATATAATACATTCCACTTTTTTTCTACTGTCTCTGCATAAGTCTGTCTCACAGGCCTTTTTGTCCCATTCTAGAAATATATACCGTATCTAGAGGTCCCTGCTCCTGCTGCTCTGAGTTGTATTGTAAGGATCATGTCATGTAAGTTTGCTTGCTTTAGTGGTAATTTTCTTGCTTTAGGTTTTTGTTGTTGTTGTTGTTGGTTGATTTGCTTTGCTTGGAATCAGATTTATTATATTAAATATATTACCGCAGATTACCTTAGCTTGCGAATAAAACCTGCATCACTATCAGCTTAGCAGTATGATTCCCAAAGTCATGCTATTTAATGTTCTGAGCAGAAGGTAAAACAAGCAGTGGCACAGAACAGACATCCCCCCTGAGTTCAAAGGACTGACAAAGATTTCCACCAACTGCTGGAGCTGGGATAAATTAATTGGCTCTCTGAACAGCACAATCCACAGTTTGCCACCAGAATTAGGGAACAATATTTTTGTTTATTTATGGAGTCTATAAAATGCTGGTACAACATGGTGAATGTTCAGTATAAGAGAGTGCATCAATTTTAAATGTTATCCAGCTCTCCTTTCCTCCCTCTCAGGTAGACTGCCTAGCGACCATCATGACCTGCCTACAGCCCTTGAAGTGAAAATTCAGTAGGGAAGGAGAGATGAGAGGGCAGCTGAAAGGGTATTCGCCATTACAGCTTGGGGCATTCCTCTCTCAAGCTGTAATAATCTGGTGGCTGTTGGAAAGCCTCTTTCTTGCTTTCACTAATGCACATGGCCCTTTGCTCCCCCCATTCCCGCCAACAAATTAATCAAGAAAGCAGCAATCTCTGAGGAACTATGCTGAAATCTGCCTTCTTTTATGTTTATATTGTTGACGGGTTATCTGATTTGAGCAAAAAAGATAAAAAGATCTGTATTAGTGTCTTTGTCAAAAAACTGCCAAGAGCTGTGAAACGTCAGGTATCTTTTATCTGAGTTCTTGAAAATCCAAATAAGAAAAAGAAAAGCAAGGAACTGAAAAAGATACCTGATGTGAATATAGAATTAAAATGCTAATTGACCTGTCTAGGAGAAATGAGGGCTGCCAGATGAAATAATAAATGAATGGTGCTGAGAGTGCAAAAGCTCAGAAGAGTGCTCTGAAAAGAGGCAGAATAGGAACCGAAGAGGTCTGCATGTAAAGCCTGTTTGCTGCTACTCCTACTCAGTTGGGGTACTAATGAAGTTCTCAGCTTATGGGATTTGCCACTTCCCACCCTAGTTTATCTGTGGTATCTTGTTCTTGTGCCCATTTCTCAACAAAAAGCTTTACTCGGGGTGATGAATGTGGCTRTGAGTGTGAACATCTGAAACAAGATGCTTCGTAAACAAATACTTCATAAACTGGAAACCAGTAATGAAGCATGTGTGTCCCACAAAGCTGGCAAAGCCTCTGCCCAGATGCATGAGCTGTTTGYATACAGTTGCTTTGGGTTTGGGATTGGTGGCCGAAAATATAAATTTTAAAGGTTAACAGAAACCTGCAAAATGACAGAGGTTAAGGTCAGAAGCTTTTATTTATGCAGTGATGTTCGATTAGGAAATGATTTTTAAACAATATTTGCATACTAGCAAAATCCATACTATGGGCAGTTATACTAGTAAAAACTGTTTTTGCTAGCTTGACTCCTTTTTTTCTCTCCACACTCCAGCCCCAAGGACTGATGGAAGTAAGTGATACTAATTACCTAGCTAACTTGGAGAAGGCCTGCATTAGTGCTGCCTTTGCAATCTGGCTTGAACAGGCAACTGGAAGGATGGTCAGATTTGTAGTTTCTTATAAAAAGGATATTTAAATTACAACTCTGATCATCTAAAAATATTCCCTATGACAAAAAAAAAAAAAAAAAGAGACGAAGAAGAAGAAGAAGTTGGGGGAGGGACTAACTACTAAAACCTAAACGAAATTTGGGCTGTAGCCTGTTCTCAGAAGGTTCAGTTTTACTGCAAAATTTACAGAATTAGAGAAAGAAAAAGAAAATAGCCTGACCGGAATGAAAATTCAGTTTGCCCAGATACTATTTTTAGAATTCAGTTCAGTAGTTTTCCAGAACTCTTTATAAAGCTTAGTTCAGTGGGTTTATCTGTTTATATATTTCTGTTATGCTGGAACTGGTTTTTTCTGTGTGTGTCATTTTTATTAAAAAAAAAAAAATTTATAAGCAAAGACAATGCAAATCTTAAATGCGATGAAGCAGAAATCCCTAGCTGGCCACACCTTCTCATTGGGAAGGGTAAGTAAATCGCTTTTCTGTTTACTTTTTCAACTCTTCATTCCTCAAATTCAAACTCCACCCATGGTACCAATTCCTCCCCCTCCCCCCACCCTTGCCAGAGCGTCTCCAGGTCTCTTGGCAGCTGTATAAAAACAGGACAGGTCAGGACACCCCTCTCACAGTGTGCTCTGCGTTGCCAGATGTTTTATTTTAACTGAAGTGGAGGACGGTTAAAAGGTGTCAAAAGCAACTATGTCAAGTAAGAGCTTCCAGGGACTGAAGCAACAGGCAGAAGGTGCAGCAAAAGATGCTGGTAAGAAAGATTAAATATCTTTGTATATATTTATAGGAGAGCCTAGTGTCTGCTTTTGCTTTCACAAACCAAAATCTGAATTTGCACTAAGTTCAGTGGGGCTACTTTATCCCTGGTTAACAACGGCTGTAATTTGAGGCTTGGAAAATACAGATCTTGAAGGATTTTTGTGGGCAAACCCACACCAAGGACAGGTCAAGCCCGCACCAGCCCCCGGTAGGCAGCCAGCACCGCCGTGCCGAGCCCCCAGTACTGCTCCTTTTCCGCCCATCCTGGGGGCCACGGATGGGCCGTTGCCTGAAGAAGACCCCAACTTGGAACGAGGCCTCTGTCTTGCCACAGACCTTGGCTCTGCACCGTCAGCCTCCTTCACCCACCCAGAGCTCGTTCAGTGCTCGCTGAACGTAGCTCAACCTGGATAGCTCCTGAACCAACGATTCTTTAAACTGTGTATTTTTAAAGTATTGGGGCCTTTTCTGACAGTAACCACCTTTTACATTTGGCAATCCATATATTTGACTCTGTTTTTAAAGGTTATTGTGTTTTTTTTCATGCTTTGCAATTTTTTTTAGACTATTCTCCTTTTAAGAAGTTGGATTGAACCTTTTATTAACCTATTTACTGCTTGGCTTGAATAGCAATGCATTCCTGTAATAACTATTGATTAAAATGGACTGCTTATAATAAGTAATACAAATATATTTCTGTTGTGTTCTTCCCTATCACTGATTACCAGATTTTGCAGGGCTTAAAAAAAACTGCGTATGCCGGAAACTAATTTTTCAATGCAAGGTATAATAGCTTTTCCTTTAAATGAAAAATTTCCAGATATGTGTAGTTTATTCTAGCACTTTATAATATATTCCTTACAATGCTTGTGTGCAGATCATTCCTAGCAGGCTATAACTTGTCTTGGATGCAGTCCTAGATTTCTGATCCTTTCCAAACACTTCGTTGTGTAACTGAAGAATGTGAGTAACCTCACTGATTTCTTTGAAGCTGCTGCAAGTTTTTGTACATCTAGGACCAATATGTAGTAGACCCAGAACTATGACAGTAATCCTTTCTGAAAAACAAAATAGTTCTCGCTGCATCCTAAATGTGTTCATGCCGTTGAGGGGTCATTTCAGAGCTATTCTTCTAGCAAAAGTAATAGAATGACTGCCACTCTTTCATAAACTGTGGAACATCCCACATTTTAAATGGCATCTCACTCTTTTTAGTACTTAATGTTCCATTATGGTTTCAGCTTCTCTTTCTCTGAACATCTATTTAAATCTTCTTTGTAAAATCTCCCTCTTCCTGTCCTACTCTATTTAATGCATTTTTCCTTTTATTTTGAAAAAGGCACTACTTCCAAATGGCCTGCAAAGAAGATGCATGCTGGATTGCTAAACATCTCCAAACAGAATAAGCTATATAAATTGATAAAAGCAAAAGTAGTATAAAATAAGCAATCTGCAGCTATAAGTCAGTATTAAAATTGGCTGCTGATCTTTGCTTCTTTATCTCCTTCCTTTTGGTCTTCTTACCTGTCAGCAATGTGCCCAGCTGCCTGCAGCTGCTCTGGCAGTAGGCATGCTTCAGAGGGAGCCCAGGAGCAAAATGCATGCAGAAATGCCTGTTGACGTAAGGAATTTATACGAGTTTATAGCACTTAACAGAATTGGAGGGAACGAGAAAATAAATGTGAACAGATGAAAATGGATCTTTTGTATTTAATTACAGCAAATACATTGGAACAGGCTACTCAGGATGCAATCAACCAGGTTGTGGATACGAGCCAGAAAGGTATGAGGAAATTATGCTCAAATCAACAAGAGATCGAGCAACTTAATGCAAACAAGTAACAGTCAGTGCTCGTTTCCCCTTTCTCCCCTGCATGTTTTGGGGCTGAACAGCCACTGTTTTTAGTGACAAACTTTGACTTTTCACAAAACTCACATGATAGGATGTCAGGAGCTGCCCTTTAGTTGCTCCATGCCTTTACTGGCAGATGTACTGCAGTAGCTGACCCCCCCCCCCGCCCATGTCTCCTGCATTACGCTCAGCGTTATGCTCGGATTTTGGCTGCCTTTGTGGAAGAGCTCTTGGAACAGTGCAGGCAAAACTTTGCTCTTCTTTCTTGAAGATTAAGTAAACATACACTACGTCTTGATTTCTCCTGCTCTGAGGGCAGGAGTCCGCCAAATTTAACCCTACGTCTGCCCTGTGCACCTGCTGAGGCAGCAGCTGAGGTCAATCATTAATGATGCTGGAAGCTATAAAAGATGTTGGGAAGAAAGTTTTGGTATTTCATTTCTGATGGTAGGGAACTGGCAAGTTAAATTAAAAACTCAGTTCAGTTCTCACTCGATTTTAATTGTTTTCTAAGAATGAGGGGAGAATTAGCAACTTTGGGTTCATGTTGAATGAAGCCAGAATGTAACAGCAGTATCCCCTCAAAGGAGATGCCTCTCTTGACATCATGGATGTGACAAGCAGGAAAGGATTTTACATCCATTAACACTAGATGAGGAAGGATTTTGCAACAAAACTGCCAAAATATAGCAGAGATCCCAGGGAAGAGAAACTCTGGAAGAAAGGGAGAGGGTCTGCGGATTTGTGCCTGCTGCCTCCCCCAGACACCGCTATCCTGGTTTCCCCTTCGGGGGCCGGGCACTCCTGCAAGCACAGGGCAGCCCAGCTGCTCCGGCCTCACCGCTCCCGGGAGCSTCGCTGCCCGCTCAGCCTGGCAGCTCCTCGAATGCGCGAACTCGAGAGAAGGGGACAGAGGAGACGGTGTCTCTTTGCCTGCCGTGTCACACGGATACAGCTGTGCCTGCCAGACCTCACAGCGCTTCTTAGCCCGGAGCACTGCCCTCCATCAGCCAGCCTGTGCTTACCCCCGTACTAACCTCGTCCAGTGCCAGTGTCTTCATCAGCTTCGTCCTGTTATTTATCTAGTAACACCTCAACTCAGGACCCAGTATTCCCAAGGAACTTCTCCCGTTTAACAGTACGCTACAGCTCATGCTAAACATGTGCTGCCAAACCCAATAATAACCAGTTGTAGAGAACCTCCTTTTAAGCTGTATCTCCATATTTTTATAGGGATAGTCTAATCATTTTCTCACCTCCCCTTCCCATCATAAATATTAACGATGTTGCGTTTTTCAAGTTTTTTGCTTAGCTGTTAAATTTTTTCCTCTCTTTCAGCTATTGATCAGGCTTGCAAGACAGCTCAAGATGGTGTAGAAAAAGCAACTGGACAAGCTACAGAAGCAATGGCTGGCTTGGGGAAAAAATTTGGATTTAAGAAATGATAATAACTTAAGCAAACAGTATTGCATGTAAAATGCATCTTTGTTCTGCAGTTCCCTATGCCTTTGTGTAGAAAAATGAAAGCTATTTGAGATATGGATAACTTTCTCTCTAAATACATCATTTTAGGACAGAATGCCCTCCTTATCCTTTGTGTAGGAAAAATATGTATTTTAGTACATCTTGTATCATCTGTTCACAATGTTCTGTTCAAAATGGATCAAAAGTTTTCAGCAATGTTATTGCCCTGCTCTTTCAATAACGCAATAGTTATTGCCACATTCGTTGAGTATACTTACAGAAATACCGAAACTAGTAATACCCCAGCACACCAGAACATTCACATTATGAAACTAAGCTTTCTTCCAGTAATCCAAAGTTGTTGGTGTTATATTTCATGTCAATTGTTCATTTACTCCAATATGTTGTGTTTCTATGTTAAATAAAAAATACAGTAATATTTCTCCCATGCCCTCCTTTGGATATATATCACCTTGATATGTATTCTTATTATTATATTGGACTTTCAGTAAAGGATCTCATAAGGTCTTGCAAGTTTTGTGTGCATTTTGATTCAAAGTCCAACGAGGTCGGTAACCATCAGGTAAGGCAGATGAATACTGAGTCCATTTTACAGCTAAGCAGGTGTATGTAAATGAGCAGCTCCAGAGGAACACTATGGCATATGGAAGTGAATGAGACTTTTGCTCTCCACCACCTCATCCTTTCTGTCACGTCTGCTGCCAGCATGGATTTCTTGCTTATATTGGCCACAAGAAATCTTCTGTTAAATCCTATGGGAACAAAATGAGACCCTCAGTCCACACCTGCAGTAATAACACTAAACATAGACTAGCAATCAGTACCAGTGATAGAATAAGAGAAAGCACTATATAGCGCTTCTCTTAATTTCTTTAATCATGCATGAGCTGAAGTTTCTGAACGTCGCTTGTAGGCAACCCAGGATAGACTATATAGCAGGTATGCACTCGCACAAGCACTTGGGGACAGGAAAGTGGGCAATCTTCTTGCTAGGAGAGTGAAATATTTATTTTAGACTGCTGCTTGCTGGGCAATCAGAGACTGGCTGCAGTCAAACAGGACACCCAGTTAGTGTTTCCTTTGTCAATAAAAAAGGCACTAATACCCACTTATTCACAGTAAGTGCTCTTAGTTTTGCCTTTGGATGTTTCTCATTGCTAGGCAATATTGGCATTTTTTTCCCCCAGTTCAAAGCCTTTCCAGCCAGCTTTCAATAAAAAGCTACTCTGGGTCTTTCTAAAAGAAAATCGAGAAACTAACCAAAAAGTGTCTGGATGGAATGAAAAAGGGCAATCTAGGCCAATTTTAGGTAGAGATATGATTGCCTTGTATTTTTGGAAGCTGTGTGTACTAATCCTTGTTAATGCAGTCCTAGGACAGACTGACTCACCGCCAAACCTGAAGAATGCTGCCGTCTGCAATCTCCACAAGGGCTGCGTGGACTAAAAACCTTTAGAGGAACCTATCTGTAATACATCATCTGTGAGTAAACATAGTACAGGGCCTTGCACACAGTGTCCTAATGCAATGTCCACTGTCATTTAAAGCTTTAAAAGCCTAAATATTTACCCAAGTACAAGCTCACACAAAAAGCACTACACTATTGCACTCTCAGTTACCGGGCAGCGCTCAATAGTACTTAATTATTTAGTACTTTCCATGGTTACTTCCCAGGTAGTTAAACCTGCAGTGGCTGAATCCCTGAGGCTGGGAATTTCAGACTCTGGTGTTGCATTTGCAGCTCCCCTACTGTAGATGGTAGGGGTTTATACACCAGTTTTTGCGACTTT
>NW_028187044.1:1635881-1675633 GCF_003343005.1 Rhea americana | reverse complement strand
TTTTTTTTTTTTCCCAAAGCATTTCTCAGTTCATATTGCAAAAGAATTGAACAGATGTGGTTTTCCACTGCTAAAACGCATAATCCCCTTAAACAGTTGGCTCCATCGCTGCTGCTCGGCACACGAGGCATGCGGCTCGGACGCTGGTGCACAGTTCGTATGTATGTCTGCAATTACAGGCCACAGCTTCAGCACAGGCACAGTGGCTTTTGCTGCCCAGTGCAGACGCTTGCTGGTGCATGATCCAGGCTGTGGGAAGGCACTGAGCGGACGGAAACTTCCTTTTGGGAGAATTGCTCCCTTCGGTGCGGAGTGGCTCCATGGTCATGGAGGAGGTGGAAGCAAATCTGGCCCTTCAGCTTTCATGGCAGCCCTCAGGTTTTTCTAAAGATTGTGTCCTCCTTTGCCATTAATGCTAGGGTAAAACAGAGCCTATGGTTTTAAATGATAAAACTTTGGAACTAAGTCTAATATATGTAGCCAATACTCTTCTTAATAACTTTTCCCAAATTCATTATTATTAGATACAGAATTATGCAATTTGTGGTGTCTTCCCTGCAACAGAAATGCTCTTCTTTTTAACAGTTCTCTCTTTTAACCAACTTTGCCTTTTATCAGTCCAGTTACACCTCACAACGTTTGCTTGCAGCTTCCCTGTGCAGCCACAGCATGGAGCCGACGTCTGTCACGGGCACCGCAGCCTGGCCCCAGCAGCGGTGGCTGCGCGGTGCCCCGGCTTCGGGACCTCCGGAGCCACGAGCGCACCGCTGCAGCCTTCAGCACTGATGTGGCGTGAGTGACTTTACATTTGCTTGCAAGCCTTATGGTAGGAGATGTTTCTACTACTTTTTTTGCACTTTGAAGAGCCCCTGCAGCCCTGGCACGTGCAAACACACACGCACGTACACATCAGGCCTCCCAGCTTCCCTCTGGCCTTTCGATAGGAAGTTGCCAGGGATTTCAGCCAAACAATCTACTCTTAAGAGCAACTACTGCTTCCTATTCAGGAACAGTTGTTACGTTTTTTTTCCTTTACATTGCAACTCTCTGACCTGCTCTAGGCAATTGCAGCTTTTCCTGTGAAATTTTCTATCCCTCAAGTTTGATTTTAAAACTCCGGAAGATAGAGCTTGCCATGAGAGCTAGACATCATGTAGCGGAAGTGTTTTTTTCTGTCGCTTTCAAGCCCACTTGCACCCCTCTGTGCAGCCTGCTGGGCACTGAGGAGCCGCCRTCTCCTGTGTCCTTTGGGCCCACACTGCGGCCGTCGCTCGCTCCCCAAACCCCCGCAGGACACGGCGCTTTGGGAGCGCCAGTGAGGCCCCCGCTGCAGCCTGGCCGTGGGGCTGGTGGCGGCAGTGGGCACCCAGGCTGCCCCTCGCCGTCCCCAGAGTTGTCTCATTGCTCTGCATCATGTGAAGGAGTGCGGCTTTTTTATACTGCACTTCTGGTCACTTCCAAACTTTGTCAGCTTCTCTAGGCTTGACTTTAAGACTTTAGTTGAAAACCAAAATCTTTGCTTTTTTTCTTGTTTTTCCTAACCATATATGGGAATGGTTTGCATTAAAAAAGTGAGTGATCTCTCTGTTGGAGAAGATAAAATGGTATAAATAAGCCCTCCCTGCACCCCCAGCCCCACACTGCATTGGRCTGGGGTAGAGCAGAAACTGTGAAGGTTGGAAGAAAAGAGACTTTTGGCTGAATACTTAATTATCAGCAAACTCAGCCGTGCACTTGCCCTGAGGTGCGCCGTGAGCAGCACGTGGCCATGAGTGTCCAGGCAATGGGCAGCTCACCAGGGAGAGGCACAGCTGGGGCTGCCTGGGGTCCGGGCGGAGGGGATGGGCACCACCCGTCTGGTGCCTGGAAACAAGAGGTTAAAATATAAAGCAGATACACTGTGGAACTGGCCTCCTCCCTGCGCCAAAACCCTCAGGGGGTTACTTACTGGTTAAAAGGAGGAGGATGAACTCCTCCCATTTCTTTTTTTAACTGTGAACTTCAGGTCTGACTAGGGCCAAAAAAAGCTAAGCAAACAAAAATTTGGGCAAGAATCCTCTGGAACTGGATACTTTTCTATGTAAGGTTTGGAAATGCCGAAGTTAATGTAGGCAATTCTTCAGCTGAGCATTTTGTGATGCGATGTTGTTCTGCCCGAGTTGGCTGGGCCAGGCTGCCYGGACCCCCTCCCACGGCTTCCGCATGGGGAGGTTCATACGGGCAGCCCGGGAACACACTCTGGTCCCCAGTGTCTCAGCATGGGGAAAACAAARCTTTTATTCCAAAAGCTATGGAAAACTTCTGCTGATTAAATCCATGCCCTCTCTCTGGGGAGGAAAACATAATAAACACTAACATCTCATTGCCCTTTTATGCATCATGTATTAATCACCCAACAAGGGCTCCTGGCTTTTCCTTGTTCCCGTTTGCATTTGCCGTGTAACTCCTGGGAGGAGTTCAGCTTTCTCTATAAAAAGCTGCACTTTGGAGAACATCRTAACAGGACCAAATTTAGGATTCACTCGCCCATCGTCCACCAGGAGAGAAGGCAGAAAGCAACCATGTTTGGGATAGGGAAGAAACTTGTCGAGGAAGCGACGCAACAAGCTGAACATGCTGCCCAGGTGGCAGGTAAATACAAACCACTGCTTTTCCTCRTGATGCTTCCTTTTAGGTGTTTAAAAGACATATACTCTGCTCCCAGCCCCAGTAGGCTTTTGTCTGGCAGCTTGSAGCAAATTGCTCTTATGCATTAACTCTACTTTATAGCTGTTCTCCTCCGCAGTGTGGTCTGGAGTCTGTCTTGTTAAGCTTAAAAACCTCTAGTGCTATAGTAAAGGAGGGACTGATGTTAACTACTAGTTTCCCAYTCTGGCTTTTACTGTGTGGGTGTCCAGGTGATGCACGGAAGAGATGAGGGCTCAGCAGAAAGCTGAGAGGGGAGGTGAACCTGAAGATACATTCAGCCTCCCCTCTCAGCTCTCTCTCTATATAAATACAATATAAATATATATATATAAAAATACGTATATACAAATACAAAATTAAAGCTATAAATACAAGTAGTCATGGTAATTATGAGCATATGTAGCAGTGTAATCAGTCCCCTGAAGTCGTCTGCCAGCTTGGACCCACACAAGCACATCTGCAGGTARCTCCTGTTTGCTGTTAGTGCTCTAGCCCAACCAATATTTGGAGGCACTTACTCCACCAAAAGCCTAAGTGTAGTCACAGGAGCAGCTCACTCCTGCTGAGGCACTCTGAGAATCWGTTCCTGAATTTAAATAACATGCCATTTAGATGAGCCATTGCTAATGAAGCTTTAACACAGACAAGAGATTTTTTTTTTAACTGATGCAATTCCTGAAACTTCTGCATGTGCTTAGTGTAATATATGGGTAGTTGAGAGGGTTTCCTATTCCTTTACACAACTTATTGGTTAAAACTCTTGAAACCAGGCATTTTGTCAGTGACCTCAAATGAAGCAGAAATGTTRCTAATGGGACTTCTGCTGAGCACCTGCTTGCCTGTTTGTGTATATTCTACTTTTTCCTGMTGTGCAAATCCAATAGGCCTGCCTTAATGTTGTAAGTGAAAGCCTCCTACTTATTTACTGTTATCCTTGCCTGGAAAGACRAAAGACCCCAAATCACACACCCACTGCCCCCTTTTCCAAAGATTTGGGGTGAATTCTTAATTTAACCGTTTTTATGCTGAAGCTTTTAGGAAAACCAAACAACAGGCCTTTGGCAGTTACAAGTAACCACTTTAAAAAAAAGAAAGAGGAAAAAAAAAAGATTTTCTCTTTTTGCATTGCTGTACAGCAGCCCTAGAAAGGCATATTTTGTGGAGTTTTTTTTTATATTCCTTTTTTATGTTAAGGAACATTATCTATGTTTCTTATGCTAGAAGACCCATGTGTGGGTTTTAGAAGTGGTGTTTGCCATCTTAAAGGAGCTGAGTAATTTCCTCAGTGTAGTTTTCTCAGCCTACTGAACTGTTTAAGAGTCAACAAACTTCAAGAGACAAGTTTAGTAGCAGCAGTCCTTCCTCTTTTCCGCAGGTGCTCGAACCTGACCCGGTTCTGCAGCCACCGGCACCTCTCCTGGCTGGTGCTGGGACCCGAAACAGTAGGCAAGCTCCCAGGCACTGGCCTCGCTTCTGCCACCCATGGGTGACGATGGGGCCTGAGCTATGGGGTCTCTTCTCTTTCCAAGGATAATAGCACATACGTAGGAGGCTTTCTGCTGACTCCACTGAGCGCTGCCTATGGGATTTGCACGTCATTAGTAAACAAACGGCCCATGATGCTGGATGCCTGCAACTGCGCTTCCAGCATGGCACACAACCCTGGGAGYGCTAGAAATGGAGGTACCCTCCGAATCCCTGTTTAGCATAAGACAAAGGAGAGGCTTGTGCCAGTTTTTAAGCTAGAGCAAGACTTGTCAACTGGTGATCTGCAATTGTTAATTATATAGTCGCTAAACTACTTCCATGGTGCCTGCGTATGCCCTGAGGCTTAGTGCCATGAGCAACTGCTGTGCTGAGAATGGCACAACCCGTCTTTGCCAAGTGTCTAAAATTAGCACCTAACCCAGAGCTCCAAAAAGGCCAGACAGCCATAAATTTACAGCACTAGAAACGGCATTTTCCTTGCCCATGCATTATGATCAGCATATACTATTCACCAATTAGTAAGCTACATCAAAAGGTGATGCATGATGACAATTAATGCAGCGTCTAAGCTGTAAAAAGTGTCTTACAACCCATGGTGAGACAGGCCACTGGTTTACGAGGCAGCCCTTATGAAGCAGCTCTTGCTTCATAAGCACCATTCAGCACCAGCCTGGGGGACTTGGAAGCTTTAGATGCTCCCAGTCGATTAAACGCTGTCCTCCTCCAGCATTTGTCACGTATGCAGCGCTCACATCCTATTTCGTGAGCCACTGGTCTCGCAGTATGTTCAGGCAGGCCACCCTTCAGTGGCTGATGTGCAGAACAGAAGGTCCTAACTGGAGGCAGGGTGAATAAAACAAACACAGGTGTAGCTGAAGGCCCTTTACCCAATTTTTCCTTGACCAGCTCTTGCAAGACAGGCTTCCCTGGTCATAGCTGTTGGAGGCAGAATACCCACCTATTAGTATTTTCTACGGCTGCAGTTCCTCTCCTTTAAGACAGGTTTATATTTTACTGTTCGTGCCATCACCGTGTCTCCTCTGCTGGACATTTCCTCCACATCTTTACAACTACTTTGGTCTCTTAAGGAATAATTTTTTTATGGCTAAAAGAGAAAATATTAGACTGAACATTAAGTTTCCATGTGCTGGTCCTAGCATGGCACTTCCAGACAGCAAGCAGCAAGCTTAATGCAGCTGGTGGGAGACTCTTTCCCAACAAAGCTGCCTGAGACGGGTCTCTGCAGACCCTGTCTGGTTTCAGTAAAAGGAAAGGCCATTGCATCTGAATCTCCATTAGGGCTTATTTCCTTATTTGCATCACCTTAATGATGCAAATAACTTCCATAATCTTAGTCTATACTAAACTACATGGTAAAGTGGGGAACTACAACCAGATTCCTAATAGCAGCTCCCTTCTATTGCATCGAAGTGCCCATTCTTAAGGAATAGTTTTTCCTCTTGTTGTTCTGAAACATTTAGGGATCCYTCCTGAAATGTAATTACTGAGTTTGGGGAAGGGTAAAGATTGTTTATTTTACACTTCTTTTCCTAAAATTCCAGTTAACACAGCGGGCCAGACTGTGCAGCAAGTAGTGGAACAGGCTGAGGAAGCTGGTCAGAAAGGTACAGTAATACTTCTAGTTATTTCAATCCTGTCACTTCAGTGAAATCCCAGACGGGTCGTCCGCTTCCCTTCCCGCCTCCCTCCCAGCACCCATCATCTTGCAAGAGGCTGCCAAGCACTTTGCTGCGATGCCTCTGGGCCCGAGACCGCATGGTGCCTGCAGACGCTGGGAGYGAGCAGCACACCCGCGTCGCGCACAGCCCCTCGGCTCACACAGCCGTGCTGCGGGGCCAGGGCTGACCTGCGAAAAGCGACCGAGGCCGCTTTAGCCACCTGTGCAGAGACTGTGCTACAACACAGACTCCTCCGGTTCTCCTGCTTCCCATCCTCTTCCCATCTAGTGTCCCTGCCACTCACTGCTAGTGGGAGAGGGGAACATATTACAGGGATGCTACAGTTACCTTTTTCCCTATTTTAAAGCTCTTGATGAAGTCAACAAAGTGGCTGAAACTGGTGAAAAAGCTGTAAAAAATGTAACAAATCAAGCAACTGCCTGGGGAAAAAGCTTTTGCCAGTGAAGATAATGTAACACTACGGAAATTTATGTAAACAAGCTTCTATTACATGTACTCTTAAATAATGATAATAAAAATCTTAAAATCTACATGGCTTCTAAGTATTCTTTAGGAATCCTTTCCTTATATATACATTTGGCCTTGTGGTCTAGAAAGACTGGAGTTTCTGGAGCAGACTGCGGCAGCTGTGCTACACAACCAAACACTGCCTCTGTGTACGAGCTGAGGGATAGCTCAGAGGGGGCACAATGTAAACGGAGGGTTTGCAACCTGATTTTCATCCTGTTTTGTCACTGAGCTTAAGTCATGCTCCCACGCGTCTAAGTCTCTCAAAAGCAACTCCCACGTCAAGACAAGGTAATGTGCAATATGTGCTCTAGGTGACCCTGCTTGAGCAGGGGGGGGGTGGAGTAGACGATCTCCAGCAGCCCCTGCCAGCCTCAACCACTCTGTGACGCTGTAAACACCTATGCATTTCTGTGACTGTACTCATAGCACTGGCCCTATTTGTAATACTGGAATTAGATATTGTGCGGATGAAGACCCGGGTGTGTTTAAGGTATGTGTAACCACCGTAACACAGCACCCTGTTCATGCTCAAGCTAAGCTCACCACAAAGCAGAACATATCCTTGCTGGCAGAGCACTGAACACCGCCATACTGCTGCCACTGCCTGAGCTAGATCATGGGTTGTAACTGTGACAGCTCTGCACAGCAAGGCGTTGCTGTGCAGTGCAGCGCACAGCAGAGTAACTTGCCATATTCACCTGGCTCCTTGCAAATACAGGCCAGACGGGATGGCGAGTGATCAAGTACAAGCTGAAAATAAGAGCCGGGGCTTACCAGTCTGCATTCAAATAAAAAGTCCAAGGAGAAAGAAACGACCTGCTGTGGCAATCCGTAAGGAGTCAGATAATGCAGTCTCACCAGTTTGTAGACTTGTTTAGAGTCTGGCATCTCACARTTACAGCAGGAATTATCATTGCTTCAAAGCTTATTTCTAACTGACAGTTGCCATCACTGCTGTAGTACTGAGTTCATTCCTCGGCTGAGAAAAAAAAAATCCTTGTTCTTCTGGTACTTCTGTATGATAAATGTATTTATTTGCATGCAGTGGTTTGCAGGAGGCAGGTAAGCGTGAACATTGTGGTTGTCAGCCTTACGAAACTCACTTGCAGGAAGCCTATAAGCTGGGACACTGTCCAACACCAACAATCTAAATACGTGGCATGACACTGCRTACGGTTGCACATACACACTGTGCTCTAGGTAATAGGCATGGTTCAGCGCAGTTTCAAATTTGTGCTCAAATCCAGCTTCAGGTGTTGACTGACTCCCAACAAAACATCCTACCGCTTTTGTTGGTGAATGTTTAGTGGCACCTGAGTGAATACGAGCAGTGACAATGAGAAGTTAGCCAGAGAACAGAATTAGTGTGCACGTRTGTGGGGAGAGAGGGTGTTCCCCAAGAAGTTTGATCCCCAAACCTCACTCAAGTTACAGCTGCAGCTGAAGARGAGCATGGGCACCTTCAATCTACCTGCCTGCCTTCTACATCACTTTCTTCTGCAGTGGTTAGGAAAAATCTGGAGCTGCTTTGCAGGCTGCACACCCTGAAACTAGATTAACTCTTAGCAAAACCATACAAAGCTTTACCGCTTTTTCCTGTGTGCGCTGCTGCTGCTGCTTTTGCCCAGTTCTGTGACAGGTATGTTACAAAATGTGATAAGGAACATGTGATTTCATTTTGAATTGTCTGACTGCGTTAGGACTGAGCTCAGCAATACTGTCATACTCAGCAACAGCATAACCCTTAGCATACTCTGTCTCAAAATGATGGTGTGTCTGTCAGAAGTGTAGACTCACTGGTATCCTTTGGTTCCTGTTTCACTACAGGTAAAGGGCAAATCAGCTGGCGTGCTGTGTTCTGAAGTCAATCTCCTTGAGTCTCAGGTCTTTGCCAGGAAGCACCACAAGTTCTCCCTATATACTAGTCGTCAGTTATGCTCAGGTTGATGCCTTGCAGGGCTACAACGCAGGTGCTCTTAATAAGAGGTCAGTAAACATTACAATCAAGTTGTACAAGGAGAAATACAGTCACGCTAAGGGCTCATCTCTGGATTTGGTCAAACCATGCCTGGTCGTAGGTCTGCTTGGTCTMAGCATGTTCTGTGTATTACCACGTGGTTGTTACAAGACTACATGATGCTCACGAAATGGGAGATTTAAATCCAGGCACCTTGCAGCTTTTGGATTTCKTCTGGAGTAAGAGGTAGAAGAGATCTCAGTTAGCTATCTATGCCAGCTTTCCATATCCTTTTAAGAGTGCTTCAACACTGAAAGGGTCCCATTTTTCAAGTAGGCATAGCCAAACTGGGGGCACTTTATTAAGTGGTGGGAAGGAGAGGAAATGGCAGCAGGATGTAGGCGAACAGTATTGCCAGTACAGCCAGCCAAGTTTCTTCACTTTTAACTGCTACTTTGCTTTCAACCATCCCATCAGTTACAGGAATCCTCTGACCTAATCCAACTGAGCTTTTAAGAGTCCTTCTGTCCTGTGTAATATAGATACTTGCTGTAGTGTTTCACCAAATTTTGGTGGAACTAGGTTGCAGTTTGTCAGAGGTACACAATCTTACCTTGAGTTTTACTTTACTATCTAGCAAATATTTAAGTAAAAACGCTACTRAAAGATGTGATCCAAGATACAGATMCTTTGGTTTAGAGAACCTTACCTTGATCACAGTAATTTTTTCATGCTCAAAGGATGCTTTGTTTTTGTTTAAATAAATGGCAGCAAAAATATACTACACTTAGGCAATTAAAAGTACTGCTATAACCCTGTATTTCAGCACATATGATGGAGTAAGCCACTAGTTAAATGCACCACACAGGTGTATTGCTCCATGCTAACTACTAAAATAGTTCTTCACGCAAATTCCAGAGAYGCAGCAATGACCTGAAATGATCTGCCAAACAAACATATCTAGTTTCTAAGGTCTTGTTAACAGGCAAATTCATGAGATAAAGATGTGTTTTAGTCAGCACCTTGTGATAACTCAGAGCRTATTATCAGTAGTCATGTAATGAATAAATATGGGTATTCACAAGTTGTTTGGCATTACTGAAACCTATTAGTATATGAAATAGAAAACAGTAATACACCAGCATAGTAGGTTTGGAAARGTCAACTTTTTTTTTAATAACTGCTCTTCTCACCAGGTTATGTCATGCAGTTACAAAGTAGTTAGAAAAAAAACATGAGTTTCTGGGAGGGGCTAGTTGTCATTTAAAAAAAACATTCATATTCATTACATAAATAAAACCTGGCACTTCAATGGGACTCCACTGGACAAAAGCCTTAAACTTTAAAAACTGTGCTTGATCCAATATTATGTCAAGGTCTGTTTTGTTGCATTTGAACATATTTAAAACGTTCAARACCTCCAGACTACAAAAAAATAAGAAGTCAAAAATAAGAAGGCTATGTGTTAAGACAGTGGATTAAGTTTAGCAGCATTTTAGCTCCTCTGTAGTTTGGCTAACTACTTCTGGGTTCAATTTCACTTTAGTTGTTCACTAAGACAATATCTAATTTTCAGAAAGACTTAGAAAGGAAAAGACTGAAAAGTAATGTTAAAAATTTAGAGTAGGATTACTTAGTGAATKCAGACCATCCCTTTTTTTTAAAAAAAGGAAACAACCTATAGTCAGAATAGTTACATAGATAACTGATTAAAAACATAACCAAATTAGAGTTACCTGATAGTTTCAGCTTATAAAAATACTAGTTTGTCACCTCTCTATGTAGTTCACTGTGTCAAGCTAGCTTGAACAAGCAATTAAAGGCAGTCCTATAACAGCAGCACAGTTAAAGAAAAAACATTGCCTAAAAAGAATCAGGCCTGAAGCTTTACTACAAATAAAAATTAGACTCCTATCAAAGTTAATCCCTGCTGGAGGCCCATTCTTCCTTTGACAATGCTACAGCATTGATCATACAAGGCCTTACTGAAAGTGCCAAAGCCAAAATTACATAATTAAACAAAAGTGCATGAAGTAATAGTGAGCTAAACGCTCATCTAATACAGTATCTGATCTGAAGTTTGAGAATTGGCCCAGGTGGCAAGACCACTCTTCCATACATAAAATGTACCATTTTGTTTTGTAGGTGAAATACCCAATGGCCCCCACAATTGCAGATGAACGGTTATCCTTAGATATATACTTGTATACAATATCCTAATCCATGGATTTTTATTATATAAAAAAACTAGTTTGGACTGAAACTAATTGAGAATAGAATCCACTATAATGTCAGAAGAAAAGAAATTTTTGTGGTTACATGTAAACTTGTGATAAGCTTTTTCAAGAAGAGGGTACATTAACGGCAAGAAAGATGGGATACAATAAGGAGCGGTAATGGCCTGTTTATGTAAAGGTCAGACCAGCCTCATTGTACACTTTGAAGACTTTCTCAATTGCATTGACATAGGCAGCTGTTCTCAGGTCCAGACCCAGGTTGTACTTCATGGCAGTACGCATGATTTGCTGAAACAGAAAAGGTTTATATATTATTTCTGCAAGTCTCTCCATTTGAACTACATTAGATTTTACTTAGAGGAGCTAAGCAGGCGTTACAAGACCCCTAGACTGGTATCAGAGTTTAGATCCTTTGCGGATCAAGTCTAAGATTTCTTGTTTCCCCTTACATCTGAGACCTAAAAGAGAGAAAATCTTTCCCAGATTTCCCCATTGCTCCTTTTTAGGTCTTGGATCCATCTGTACCTCAAATACAGGGGGAAACAAGAAATTTCATTAGTTTTTGCCCCACCAATTAAAAATACTGTACAAACGGATCAACCTAAAACCAGTGATGGCAAAGTCCAATTTGTCCCACATTAGTTAGGCACAAGAGGACAATGAATATGTATCAATGCAGTATTTACCCGGGCAGACCGCTCCATTGTGTATGCCAATCCAGAGTGGACAATATCTTTCTCAGATGCCCCCTGCAAGAACAGGGAATAAAATCAGGGTCTAACCCAAAATACAAAAAAGGAACAATGACATGTTGGATTCTCATAATTAYTGAAGTTTGCTCTCATTTGCTTTTAATGATTGATGCAAGACTTAAAACTAAATCAACTTTACTGTGTTACATAAAGTGCTAACTATGGTCAATTCAATCCTAAAACCTCAGGTGCACTTAAGCTTTTTAGCACTGAAGATTTCTAGATGCCTAGCTACATTGACAATATGCATGATGCTGGAATACTTTATTGATTTTGTAGCTACTGTTTTTAGCATCCACAACACAGAGTAAACATTAAATGAAAGAGCTCCCAAGACCTAATATCCTACTGAAGTTACATGCAATTATTTTGAGGACATGTTTTAGGAAGGGCACGTATCCCCAATTCATATACTTAATACTGTATAAGTACTGAACAACTCCAGAATAACTTTGTTCCCATTACAATTAAATACACAGAACAATGAATAGCTTGAATTGGGATGACTGAGTATCTGCTTCAGTGTTCCATCATCCTGACAGCTGTAATTTATTAATAATTTAACACCTGGTTTCCCAAAAGACATGCTCTCTCTCAAATACAAGTTTGGGCTGAACGCAGAAGTTACAAGGCCAGTTTCTAGGGCTTGTGTTAGGGATCACAGCAATTAAGAATCCATTTACCATGCTACTCATTCATTTCTGAATTTCTGAAAAACCTAGCATCATACTGGATCTGGCTAAAAGACCATTGCTATCATCTGACAGTGGCCAAGTTTATATGCATTATAGTATAACAGAGTTAATCTGTTAACATAAGAATTACCTCTTTTTGTTCATTTTGAGCCTCATTCCACTAGTTTTATTTGACATTACTTCGTTCTTCCTTCCAGCAAAAAATCTATCCTTATCCATTCTGTTTCATTATCACTCATTTTATAGATTACTGTCTGTTTCCTAAGACCTAGCTTAGCTGACTGTTCCATTTATGAAAAGCTTCCATCTTTGATTATTCTTATCCTCTTTCTCTGGACTTTTTCTAGATCTGTAACATTTCTTTCTGAGATAGACACCAAACCTGCATGCAGTATTCAGAAGGCAGAGATGCTCTGGATTTATACAGTAGCATGATTATAGTCAGTTTTATTCTCTTCCCAAAAATTCCTAACACTGGATTTGCTTTTTGATTACTATGGAATTCTAAATTTGTATTTTATTGTCTTCCTCTTGAATGCAAATGGATGAGCTGACAACCCATCATTTTATATGAAAATTTCTCCAGCAGGTATTGCTAATACATTAGATAATACTGAATTTCCTCTGACATTTTTTGCCCAGTACTTCAAATCTTAGAGGAACATTCTACTTTTTCTTTCAGACAGGTCTTGTCTACCTTGGAGTTATACAAATAGCATATCAAATTCCCTGTGATRTGTGATCCCGTTAAAAACTTTTAGGAAATTCAGGCAAACTGTATCAACATCATCTCCAGAACTAATTCCAGTGATGTTTGAGGCAAGATTTCCCTTTGCAAAAGCTCCATGAACTTTAACAGCCATGGAACATCAAAGAAATTATTAACGAGACCTACATGTTTATTAGTCTATCTAGTAGAGAAATCAAATATGTTATAGCAAATAAAAGAATTAGGGAGATTTTTTTTTTTAATGTTGTCCTTACCACTCTGCAAAGAGAAAAGAATTCCCCTTGTTAAAAAAGAGGGAGGTGGGGAGAAGAAAGCATCTGATATCATTTTTCTGAGCAAGGGAGATACCGGTATGTCACACCAAAAAATGGCAACAAGCATTCTCAGTTGATTAACAGATTACTACCGAAATCTGAGGTAGTAATAGAAGATAAATATCCAACACTCTATAGTGTTACTACAAAAAAGGCTGTATTTGGTACTTTTATAAAAGGAAATGAGTCTTTGCAATTTAAATAGAGATCTAACTATGAAACAGTTATCAATACAAAGCAAAGTCTATATTAAAACTGTAGCTTTTTAAAAATATTGGAGATATTTTGCTTTGAACTCAAATAAAAGAAAGAAAAATAGCCCACTTCCAGTTTTCCTGAGTAGTTTAGATCAATCATTTCTTTAACTGTTTGGCCATATAGCTAACTGAACTAGCACCTTAGTGCAAAACCCTCTCCCTAATAGCTACAAAGGTAAGATTTAGACTGCAGTCTTGACACCAGTATACAGCTACAGTAACAGCCAAAAAACACAGCAAGTACTCACTGATATCCTATCTTGAAATTCTGCTGTAGGCACAACTGGAATAGTTCCACCATGTTTCCCAAATTTTCTTTCCAAGCTTTCTTGGACAGACACTAGAAAGTAGAAAAAGCAGAAGCAAAGTAACCAACAAGGAAAGCAATGTGTTTCAAATAGGTGCCTTCTTCTGTCCCAGATAACTTTCAGCATTCAAAGGCACGAAACGCAGAATACAGTGTTTGCGGGGGTACGGCTGAAGGGGAGTAGGTCAACTTATATTTTGCTTTCTAAGAAAAAGGCAAGATGTTTATCCTAGMGTTTTATATGTGAATGCCTCCATTATGAGTATCAATATTCCAGTAATACTGCTATGGGACAAAGGGAGATGGTAAGCAGACTGTGGATTTTACTGATCCTASCTTACCAACTTCACAAAGCTGACAGCAATCTGGACCAACGTTCCAAATYTGATAGTGTTAGACAAAATACCTCCTAAAGTTAAAGCCATGAATTATCTGCTACTGCATTTCATGTACATGCTACTTGCTAAGTAAAAAGCTCATATGGAATACTAATGTTTTTTTTCTTAGGACATTAGAAGTGCTTTGTATTTTAAATTGATACTGATTTCATCTTAATTCCTGCAGTTTAATTAGTAAGTTTTCCTAAACAACACCAAGGAGTATTTCAGATAAGGCACGATCTTGAAGCTAAGAAAAGAATTTAAATTAGAATTGCCAAAATCCTCAACCACTTCAAAATTACCATAGAAGTCATAATTTATGAGAAAAGGCTATACTAAAAATGTGTTTTGTCAAGTCCTATATCCTGAGATTCTCACATATTCCCCTACTACCCTTTTCTGCACAGGTCTCATTTAAAAATAGAGAGAAAACTTGTTCTTTTTCATGAAGCTTATTCTCTCTATGCAATCAGTATTCTGGCCCAGAAACTGGGAAGCACACATAATGGCTCTAAGTAGAGCTGTAGGCCATAAGCCAATTTTTACAGTGCCTGCACTAATTATGTTACTGACTTTCACAGAAATTCTCCATTGTTGTGTGTGCAGAACAACGTTACCCACTCAAAACTCTGAACACTCTTCAAATACCAAGTACATAGATGTAAGAGATTTATTAAGAAATACTAATCATTTAACATATGGGTTTGTATGTGGTATTTTCACAAAATTGAAAAAAGCATCACATCRTGAATTACAAAATAACTGGAAAAGTACAAAAAAGTCAACTGAGTTGCAATTCGTTTAACCACTTCAATTAAACAGCCAAGTGAAAACACAACTAAGCACTTACTGAGCAAGTGGTAGTTTGAATCCCTTTCATATTTAAAAGTCAAGCGGCCATAACTGACATGGTTCAAGTTTTTCAGCCACTCAAAATAGGATACTGTTACACCACCAGCATTCAGGTAAAGATCCTGCACAGAAACAGTAATGTCTTGAATTGTATTTAGGAAAAGTAAGCAGAAATATTATGTACAAAATATTAGTTTAAATTGTAGTAGAGGAGACAAGCCAGTTATTCTTACATGGCAGTATTTATGCTTTTCTGGAGTCCAGGGATAACTTCTATTGACTTAAAAGTGGACTTGGCTTTAGAACACAGTATCATTGTGCTCGTTTGACTGCTTTCTTTTATTTTAGCACAAGTTTTCAAGCAGAAAAACCAGGGCATCCTTAGGCCATCTCAATTAGTAAAGGCCAGAACATCAGCTGCTCTTCACAGATATTTTACTTGACTGGAACACCCTTTCTCTGGGCAAAGGGACATCCTTGTTCCTGAATAGGTCTTATTCTTTCAAATTATCACTGTAAGCGACATTTAGTCTATTCCTCTATGATACACAGTTCTGTCAGAACATCACTCACAGACATGATGTTTACAAGCAAATAGCAGATGTATTTACTCTGGTTTCCTCCTCTCTTTAGTGGCTTATTTAGTCGAGCAAATATCAGCTAATACTCCAAAAGGGAAAACTACAGATTTAAGAAATACTTGTGGATTGTTCTCCCTTCTGAAGAAGTAGCCTTCGCATAATAGTTGTCTTTGAGTGGGCATTTACGGCTGCAATGAGATCTTTAGGTAATTACTACCAAAGGTAAGCAACATTAACACTCATTTCCCAGACTTTAGGTACTCTTAAAAAAAATAAAAAAATTAAAAAAAATAAAAGAGCACTTCTTTAAGAGAATGAGTGGCTATTAATAAAGATCTTCAACAGATAACATTTTGCTATGATTTATGGAAACATTACTCCCATAAAAAAAGTCAAAGATCAAAGTAGAATCTTACAGGAATAACCATGATATTCCGCTCCAGGAAGATTTTGTCAGCCTCAGGGGTTGTAGGCCCATTGGCACCTTCAGCAATAATCTGAAAGGAATCACAACAGAGTAACTGCTAACTCAGAGGGCTATGTTTCCAGCCATGCTAGTTATTGAATACTAGTATTTAAACAGACTTTCTCCACTTTTCATTTGCATTTGAACTCTACAACTTACTTTTGCTTTGACCTTGTGAGCATTGGCCTTAGTCAACTGCTTCTCGCTGGCAGCAGGGATGAGAATGTCACAGTCTGTTTCCAGGATGCTGCCCTCCAGTGGCTGTGCTTTAGGGAAGCCCATGATTGTCCCGTGTTGCTGTTTGAAGGAAACAAACCAGAGTGTTTTTAGTGTGTGTATTGGTTTCATTTCCTTCCTATCTTCTAAGCCTTTTAAAAGGGAGAGAAGAAATTGTACTAGTAAGCACATAATTCCTAACTTTATTTAGAGTAGGCTTTAAAAAACAGCCCGCAAAGGATAGTAGTCTAAGTTCCCATGACTGAAATGTAATTGCTCTCTGGACAAAGATGCTGATGTTGTTTGCTCTCTGGATCATGTAAAAAAGCTATAGTCCTTCTCAACTCTTTAAAATACAAGGCAAATGCAGTAGTTTTCAAACAAGTGAAATGACCCAACAGTCTGCTAAGCACAGGAAAAACTGCATTGCATAAGATCAAAAAGTACCATTTTAAAATTTAGCACTACATTGACAGCATTTGTCTAGTGAGAGAATCTTTTCAATCTTTTGAGAAAAGAGGTAAAAAAGAACAAAGGCACTCTGTTTAAAAGACAACATGAAATAAGCTCCTTAAGAACTCTATAGAAGAGATCATATTTTAGCACCTGTTAGACAGGCTTTCATTTCTTCAGCAACATTCAATGGGTAAGTAAACAGCAGGAAGAGTGTGCTTTGAAGTCTTAACATATGCTTATGATTCTTAGTCAGAACCCTCCTTGTCCTGGTTACTTAAGACATTCCTCCTACTTTAGTCATAAGAAAGACAAAATAAGCATGAACTCCAGTTCTGAAACCAAAATAATTAGCCTGTGCATATGCAAACCCTTGCCCTTTGACAAAGAGTCAGGTCAAAATGTAAAAAATGTACAATGTTGTAAAGCAAACTGACTGCGAAAGCCACAAGATCAGTTAGTGTTAACCACCTACATTCATAGCAGGGAAGAGAAAGCAAGAAAAATCAGCATTCCTGAGCATTTCTTGTATAAGTACTAACTGCAGCATGATCTAAATATTACAAATTAACACCAGTTTACAGTTATCCTAAGTGCTTGCAAAAAAGTTAAAGCATTTTCTCTGCTAAGTTCATACCAATTTGTAATCTTCTAGTTCCTTTGGGTCAATCCCATCAGGATTCCAGATAGAACCATTGAACTCTCCAACAGCAACACATTTTGCTCCAAAACGATGCAAGTATCTCATAGAATGCAAGCCCACATTACCAAATCCCTGAAGGTGGAAAGAGACAGGGAAAAGTAATTCACCCTTCAGCTAAATTGGCAATTATTGCTGACGCTTATATACTTTTGAATAGCTTTTTATCTATTGGCACGTCTGGGCATCACATCACGTGCACAGGAAAAATGGCACAAATCTATACACATTCTGTTCTCAATAATAACATTGTAGAAACTGTGCATTATAATTGGCTATATTTATTTGCGCAAAGTTTTTCATACTGAAAAACCACAAGGGAAGCAGTCATAGTTTTGACACTTTCACAGAAACATTATGTTTATGAACACAGTAGCATTACATTTTATTTTATGACTGGCACTGTCTTAGAGGGATTCCGAATTTTTGTACAACCGATTCAAGGTGTGATTAATGTTTGTAGGCCAAAAAATATTCTAATTTAGTTTGAGTAAGGAAGGTTTACAAGCATAAAACCCTCACAGAATGGAAAGCATTAAACAAACAAGTATGTAATTAATTCTTCACCTTAAAACAAACAGACTAGTAGGAAGCTGTGTTATTTCCAATGCATTTCTGAAGCAGTTCCTTACAAAACAGATTATCTAAATACAAAATTTAGATAATCTTGCATTTCATTAGTACTTTCTACTTTTCTACAGGAACAGAAAACTTGTTCCAGGCGATTATTCCACATTCTGGAAGCAGAACTCAAAACAGTAGACCAATAGGTCACAGGATCCATATCAGTTTGTAGTAAGATTCTATCCAAGAAAAAAAAAGCTGAATATGAAATCCCTCTATAACATAGCTTCAACTATCTTTAAGGGTCCTTTTTTCCCTCTGTCAGAAGCAAAYTTTGATGTAACAATTTGGCATGCTCTAGGTCTGTTTGCAATATTACATCCTCATTTTCCTAGAGGAATTTTCAGCTATTTTATTGGTCAAGTTTTCAGTTTAATRTTTTGCTTTAGTGCCTGCTTGTTAGCCTACTGCCAGCACAGATATGCCAAAGTGTGGGGACAGGAGGGTGCTGCTATGTCCATGCAGGGCAGAGATGTTTGCTTCAGCTAACTGGTCAGCTATAGAGGACAACGCAGAGGTCACAGTTAGGGGGCACTGTGGACTCTGCTATTTCTAACAACTAGTGTGTTGATATGAAAGACAACTCAAAACAAAGCAATTGCTCAGATCCTCCATTTAACTTATTAATGTTTATCAAAGCTGGTGGAAAGGACAAGCTATTTTTTTGAAATTTTAAGAATGATAATGCATAATATTGAACACTGAAACCRTTCAAAATTCAGCTACGTAAATCAGAGCTTCTTGAAGTCCTACGAACATAAAATATGTCCATTCAATCCTACACATTTAGGACAGGGTATCGGTTTCTGCTTTCCTAGCTGTTTATTCTATATTGAAACAGGAACATCCTACCTAATTCCTACTCTCTCTTTTCTTTTTTCTTTTTTTTATTACAAAAAGGTACAACAAATTTTGTTTGGGCAAAAATGGTGACATAGTTCATTGAAATGTATGTAATCACAGAATCGGTAAGGTTGGAAGGGACCTCTGGAGATCATCTAGTCCAACCATAACCAAGTGGCCCATACAGGGATTGAACCCATGACTTTGGCATTACTAGCACCACGCTCTAACCAGCTGAGCTAAACCTAACCTCAAATGTGTGCAATGCCTTAGTTTAAATAACTCCTGTAGTAGTACCTCATTTTGGTCTTTGCAACCTATGTTTATAAAGACTGGAGATCTGGCTTTGTGCCTGTAGAGTGCAATCAAAAGTTCAATTTTTATAAAACAGTCCAAAATAAAGGTCACGTATGTTGTTTGAGAAGCGTTTCTAAAGTTTGAGAGTAAAGGTTAATCTTGAAAGTTGTAAAACTAACAAGATATACTGCTACAGCCCATTTTAAAAGCAGCTCTAACAGAATTTTCTTTACCACTTTTTTTGCAGCAGTTGAAGGAAAAAAAGTTACCTGAACAGCAAATGTTTTATCCCCAAATCCAGGAGTCATTCCCAATATACTCATGTATGATGCTTCATTGATGAAGTTTTCAATTCCATGGAAGAGACCACGACCAGTTGCAGATATACGTCCATGGATCCCACCTTGGCTGATGGGTTTACCGGTAACACATGCGTGTGCATTAATATCCTGGAAAACAATGAAAGATTTGTGAGCTATGAAAACAATCAATGAAAGGACAGTTGGAACAAGAAATTTTGTACAGGTACATGGATCCAGGTTTTATTAAAGTTAGAACACTCTATAGTTTATATACATTTAGTTTACAAAGCCAATTTCCTTTCTGAGATTGTATCAACAGCTTCTCAGAAGAAAAAAAAGATACTCTTGCAGATGTCAGAAAGTTATATAGTGCAGTATTAGACATGGTCTGGAATTTCTTTGTTGCGTTTAAGTGTGTATGTTGACTTGAGTCTGTGATTAATAATGGTGACACTTCTGTTGCACTTTTAGCGAAGAGCAGATCTTTCCTCAATCAGAAAGTTTTGAGGGATATGTTGTTCAGTATTAACCCCTATAGCAGTCACAATTTCCATCATCATTCTTGGCATCTTAATCTTTTAAAGGGTTCAGACATATCTTGGGATTGTGCACAGCTAAAGCCATTTAATCATCTTTAAACAGTGTTTAGTATTCCTTTACACTGAATTCAGTTATTTARAAACACATTTCAAGCTTAGCACTTTCCTATTGTCAGAACACAGGGATCATGTTTGATCTTGGGAAAATCTGTAGTACAAAGGTCATATAGGAAAAGCTAGGCAGGTATTTACTACTTTTATTCAGCAATATATACCATCAAGATTCTATCTTAAATCTGGTGCCCAATAAAAYTAAGTTTTCTGCATGCTAGATAGCTAGCCAGCCAAGATAAAATAGACTATTTAAAGCTGGAGTTAATTTTTCAGTTGAAATTAATAATTTGAAAAAATCTTCTGTTGCCACCGGTTCACATGCTCCCAGGCCCTCGGAGCCTGGCCACACAAACAGTGATTTGGCATCCAGCAGAAGTGAGAGTAGGGCTGAAAGGGAATTCACTGAAATGAGTCTGCCAGCAGCCGGATGGGTTTCTATTCCAGCAGCAGCACATTCACTGCGAGGCTCCCTTCTCGCCACTGCTTCTGCCAAATACATTTCCATGCCAGTGGTATGAGCACGGGATGTTTGGTGAGAGGGAAGAAAGGTTCAGAAAAGAGTGAGTGGAGGCAGAATGGCAGGAGATGATTAGACCCACAGTGGAAAGGAAAATTATTGGTTGTTTGAAGACGATGCAAGTTAACTGTAACCTTTAATAGCCCCTCTTAAAAAGCAATAAAAGCGATGCTGAACTTCAACACAAAGTTCTTAATTCAGTTTCCCAAAATGTGGCTGCATTTCATTCATTAAGCTGCACACTCCCTCTGGTGGCATACCCACGAGATCTATGTTGTCTTTTGCTAAGAACAACGTAGTTCAGTTCTCTGAAGTATTACTAGGTTTTCATTCCCTTTGGGGGGAACTGAAACTATGTTTTAGCCTTCATATATTCACAAAGGAGGGAGTATGTTTTATAAGCATTTGAATGAGTACAGCCTCCTAACATMTAGAAGAATGTATTTATTCAAGTCTCCTCATATCTCCTACAAGTCAGTCTGATGTGTTGGAAAGTACAGAAGAGCAGAAAAGGATGAATTTAATCAAGAACTTCAACAATGTATAAATCCATGATCCAGTAACTTAAGCTGGATTTTCCAGAACAGTTAACATGGTAGTTATTAAAGAATTGCATCGTTCGGCAAGAAACAGAGCATGTACTGAGGGCAGGTCCCTTTTTAAAGTCATATATTCAGACTGCAGTTAATGTCAGAGCCCCAAACTGGCATTACACTTATGTTTTTAAGTCAACTGAAACATTTTTGTATACCTCAGATGAAAGGAAAGACCACAGCTTTCAATGAGAGGTTTGTAAAATAGCTTACGGTTAGCATTAAAGACTTCTGTATTAGTACTGGCAGTCTCTGAAATGAGCTGGTGGAGCTTGCAAGCACTCTTGTTTTYACCATTCCTTAACCCTTTTCATATACATTGCAATATACGCTGCAATATTATCCTCCTTGCCTCTCCAGCTTCCTGGCAATGTTCTGTTAGGTTTCAAGCAGACTTCCTCTAGCTTTTTATACCTGTTATTTAACTTTTCCTCTCTGCTTCAAGCTCCCATAACACATCTACATACAGTCACACTGACTCAGCAGGTCCATACCTTTCCCAAATAGATCCCTCTCAAAGAGGCATCTTCCAACTCAACGGAATGTGGTCCTTTGCACAGCTTCTATCTTTTTTTTTTTCAGTTATGATTAGTTTCAACTTCCATACAATGGTTGTTTTTCTCAACTTCCTTTCCCCCTCGCTGTCACTTCCATATATTTGGTGGTTTCGTAATCATCTTCATTTTTGTTCTTGGTGTCTCAGCCAGCTAGTTATCTGAAACATCTTCCTCTACAAACTGTTTTTTATAGATTATTCCACTCTATCCAGCCTTAACAGAGTTCTCACCTTCCATCTCTACACCTGATCATTTTCCACAATAGCTCTTAAGTCCAACTATGGCTACCATTATCTCTTCCATCTACAACCAAGAAACCCTATAAAAAGAAGTATCTTCATTTAATTTGTCCTTATTATTCCAATTCTTTAATTCACATTTCAGAAAAATATATTTAGATCCTCTTTTTCACTCTTCAGGACTAAGACATTGCCTTGCAGAGATACCCTAGGAATAAAAGATGACACTGTAGACTAATAATTTTTTTTTTAATCCTCAGTAGGGGTTTTTTTGGTAAAATGTGTGTATCTGTAGGACAACMTAACAAGCTGAGATCATGAAGTAGGAAGAATCAGAAATTCAGACATTTAAAAATCTTTTCCTGATTAGTTTTCCACCTAACAAAAGTGAAGCTTCTTTACAGAATGTCTGTATGTGAACAGACTATTAACAAATACAGCAAAACTTAAAGCCATCTGTATGTCCTTAGCCTTCAGCATCATTCTTGTAATAGCAAGTCCACCATATCCCAATGAAGTATGCATTTGGGTGCAATGAGTATGCTTACTCTATTAAAACCTAAAATAACTTGAGGCAGTGGTTTTCTTCAATGATGGAATATTAAGTTATGATTGGGGAAGTAAGTTGTCACTTTGCACYCTGAAGTGTTTCTGAAGCCATATTTTTGACTTTTATAAGGTTTAAAGTTTCTAATGAAAGATTTACATCTAAATGTGTAATGTAAATGTGTAATGCTTTAGATTTCCCTCGCCAACAGACTGGCTTGTGGAAAAGCTATTCAACTCAAGTAATCCGTTAGCTACAGCCTCTTCAAGAATTCTTTATTTTATTTTATTTTTATTTTTTTTGCCCCCAAGAAGATACCTTAAACCGTATTTCAGATTGAGGACAGACCATGCTATAGGCGACAAACCGCAGAGGCCAAGCATTTTGCCAGAAGTACGTTGTCTTGAGAAAGCCAAGCAGGTCTCAACCAGACAAGCCAGAGAAATATGTGTCAGGCAGTTCTAATGCCTAGTTACTGGGAAGTGACCTGCTGGAAGCGACCGCAGAAAGTAAGAATAAAGCATCTTTTAATTTCAAAACATGCAACGGCTTAGCATATTAACACACTGCCATGAAGCTACGGCAGGATTACTTAGGGAACTATGACCTGTTGGAGTAGCAGAAATGATGTCTGAAAGAGATGCTAGAAATTCAGACAGCATAGACAGTAGAAATTTAAGAAATAAGTTGTYTATTATATGTATTATTTTTGTCCAATCTGTCAACAGTATACAGGAGGAATATTTCCCTGGTCAACAGTCATGTTTTTAGAATGCTCAAAACTGGTCCAATTAACTGAATAAGCAACACAAGGACAAAGGACAAATTAAAGGTTATAATTAAAACTAGGAAAAAAATAAAAACTTTTTACTGCTTTCTGAGCAACAGATTGTATCAGCACCTTTTGCTTTACCTTCTCGATAACTTGCTAAAGTCTATGCTGATTTCATGTTACTTTCAGGGGACCACACAGAGGAATTTTTAATACTGTTGTGGTATTATACCAATAGTGATTTACATGGTCTCTTGAATGACTTAAAAACTAACCATTCATAACTAACCATACTGAACTTTTTCAGTAGTCCAAAGCTGAAAAATTTCAGTACATTAAGACCACTATGAACTACATATTTGCTTAACAACTTAACAGTAATTACACTACTAATGAAAAAGCTAAGGAAAATGGTAGAATTAAAAAGCATTTTTAGATCAAATCTTCAGACTACATAACCTTTATAAACAGTATATTTTGTTTTTGTTGARCAGTCCTAATAGGTTTAAATTATGTTTGTCTGATACTATACCAAACATAAAAAGTAATTTTTTTATATTTAAAATCTTTTTTTTTTTCTTAACTGCAGGCTAAAAACCTCTTATCAATTAAGTTGTTATAGTTGCAAGAAAATATTTAGATCCACATAATTAAATAAAATTGTATGGTGAAGCACTATGATCATAAATACCTAGAACAGTGATGACAGGATTTCTGCAAAGACCAAGAAAGCTTGTCTACTTCAAAGCCTATGCCCAAAACTTACATAGTGTCCTATGGTACTGGCATAGGTGTCAGCAATCCAGGACATCTCCCTCTCCCCTGTGCTCATATCAGGAGCAGGTACATCAACACCAGGTCCTGTTGACAACAGAGAAAACAGCTCTTAAGGATCAAACATGAATAGTTATCTTCAAACATGATTCCCTTGGGAACCGAGCTAGACTTGCAAATAACTGTTTTCTTAGTTAACCCTCAGTTGATTATTCAAGTAACAGGTTTGTCTGGATTCAATTCGGTTTTAAATTTTGTATCAGGCATTTGTACAATACATAAGCCACTCAGTAAAATGAAGGTCAGTTTCTCAACGAAAAGTTAGAGTAAGATAATGCATCAGAATCATATTTTTAATTTTTTGATGATCACTGCTATAACAACAGGAAGGACACTACTTAGGTATGACTCCTATATACTCTACTGTTAATTGTTTTTTGTATTAGAACATTTATATATTTATATCAATTTCTTCTTCCTTCCTAGCTGAGTTTAAAATTTTTGTTAAAAATTTAAGGTAGGCTATTCTAGTCACTGCACTACAACATATGCATTTAAATTTATCCCTTATTTCAAGAAAGGTATATTACAGCTTTCTCGATGAACAAAATCTTTTAAAGAACCTTTGCATATCTGTTGTACTAACAGCAGATTTAGTCTATTCTTTCTAGATAATTAAAAGAGGTATTTAGTCAACCTATTAAGGTCGAAGGGTTCTGCTCAGCAAGGCTTTAAACCCAAGTCTGCCTTGACAAGTTGTCTCCTAAGTACTTTTAAAGATTTTGAAAGCTATAYAGCCCCTACTATAAAGTCAAAAGGAAGGTGAATTTCTACTATTTTACCTGTCACTGAACTAACAATTGTTATCTTTAGTATAGTATTTATTATTACACTAGTCACATATAACATCCATAAGTGCTTTTCAAAGAAGCTTTATTTAGATGAGAAACACTTTGGTCAGAGAAAAGAAAATGCAGATGAATTATACATTCTTAGAGACAATTAGACATCAGAAATACATGGCAGACACTTGACTAGCTATGTGCCTTACTACCTGCTTTCATTTGAATAAAAACCTTCTACAGGTAAAGCTAAGAACCTTCTACAGGTCAAGATTCTCCATTTAATTAGGCGTTGAGCTAATAATGTCCAGTTTTATTTGAGAGGAAACTTCCAGACTTTCAGACAGCAAGCTGTCAGCACAGCTCAGGGTTGACAGTCTGAATGAAACACCCATTACCATTAGRAAAGGTGAGGCTCTGTTACAACAGACACCTGTACTCTTGCCTAGCTTCCTCTGTAGCCTGTGGTTGCCATGGGTGAAGCCATCAAAACTCGGGTGGATCTTCTACTTCCTTCCTCTGTTTCCTCTGGTATCTGCCAAAAGCCTCAACTGAGACTACAGGAAACAGTAACAGTGAACGGCTCTGTATTACAGACTAAAATTGCAACAAACTTGGTCATGATTGTTGTCTACTCTATCCATAAGAGACCCTATAACCTCAGCTTTTGTGGCTTTTGATAGCACAGCACCCTCCAGAAAAAAGTGTTTGATTTAAGATGTAGTTCCTTTCAATATGTACTAAGCTGCAATGACTCAATTCTTTGTGTCTTTTTGCTGAAAGTATTGCACCCAAATTACCTACAGCTCTCAAAAACGCAATTGTTCTAAGGATACTCTCCAGTGGACACTATCAACGTGTGATAAATCAGATTCCTTAATTTCACTACTAAAACTGTATACAACATACCAATGAAACCCTTTTTTGCCAGYTCCATGGTAAATCTTCTTGTGATCTTTTCCAATTCATTGTCCTATAAAGAAAATGCAATAAATATCACAAGAAATCATTAGTGCTTATGAACATTTGCTAGAACTAATACCCAAGTGTTAAAAGATTTTTTTTTAGAAGAAGAATAAGAAAGGATGACTCATGTATTTATGTAGTTTACACGTCACTCCCTAGTAGTCCCTTTATATTCAGACAGGACAAGGAAACATTTGACTTTCTTTCTTCACATTCTGATCCGTGACAAGTCAGGAACGCAGCACAGAAAGAACCACCTGTGCTTGTAGCAGAGGTTTCCAGCAAACAAGTCCGATAGCCTGTGTGAGAGATTTATACCCAGCAATAGCCATAGCCAGCCTGCAGGTTCCATAACCAACACAGTCCTGAAGTACTTCACACAAAACCTCACATGAGTTTTGAGCTCAGAATATCTGATACATATTTGAGCATTGCTTTCAATGCAAGTTATTTAATTAGGGCAAGACACAAGCCTGCAGTAAACTTTTTATAACTCAAGTTAGCTATTATTTACACTGGAACACTGCGTATAAAGGTTTAATGGACCATAAAACTACTCATCATAATAAACAAAAACATTAACTTTTTTTGTGAAAGTAGTTTAATTTAAGCCCTTATTAACAATATCAGCTTTAAAAAAAAATTAGGTCCCAAATGGTCTACAGTCTTCTGACCTCAAGATAAAAAAGTAACAGACTAAATGATTGAAGTATTTGACCTCTTATATGTACATCTTGTAAAAATTGTTTTCCTATCTACTGCATACACAAGCTTAATTCAGCCTCTACAGGGCAAAAGTAGCAGGAAATTTTAAGTTGTCAATAACGCCCTTAGAAGAGGTTTTTAACTGGCTGGCTTCAGTACTGCAGTTAACTGAATTTATATCTATGATTAAGCTTACTGTGTAGTTCTTGGGATTGATCTTGACACCAGCCTTTGCCCCACCAAATGGCACATCTACAAAAATGCAAAGGAAAATTATTTTACTTTTTCAACAATAAAGGCAGAACACATCGATAATTTGTGTGAATCATTACATCTTTGATTTTGGCAGTGAATTTGGTTTTGTCACAATCAGGGCTTCACAAATGTAAGCTATACTCTGACCTAGGTACTCTTTTAAAAGGGGAAATCTTTCAAGGGCAGCTTGAAAATTGTCTTTGAAACTAAGTTCATGATTTAAATCTTGTATCCTTCAAGCTCTTCTCCTTAACATTTGTAAAAACAAGAAGTTTTACAGTTTACTTTTTATTGTTTCAGTTCAAAAATTTCATTTTGCAAGTCTTAGGTTTCTCTATATACAAGAAAAGAATATTTTGTTTTCATGCACATAATGTTTAGTTGCTCCCCAAATTCCACTGCAATTGAACAGCCACTTAGGAATTACACTGCTTTATAACCTATAAAGGAAATTTATCCTTCTTCTCCCTCCACAGCTCTTYCCCTTAAAATTTTCTCCTCCAAATCCAAATCTACCGTATATGGATTTGTCTTCAGGAAACAGTATTTTTATAGGTGGGCAGCTAGCAGAGTTTGGACTTTCCAAATGAAAATGCAACTTTATTTGAGCCCAGTGAGCTACAGTAACAGCAGAGGGAGGTACACATGATTGTATTAGTCACTACATGTTTTTACCCACTTGATGTAAATTTTAGTCAAAAATTAGTGTCTAAAACTTAATTTAATACTTCAGGTGCTTTTCTGTAAAGTACATCAGTACTGACTGAAATTCAAGATTGTGTTCTTGCTTGACAAATCATCACTTACCAACCACAGCACATTTATATGTCATTAAAGATGCCAAGGCTTTCACTTCATCCACACTAACATCCAAACTATAACGAATACCTGTAAGACACAGGAGAAAAAAAGAATTCACTAAAGAACTTCTCAGGTATTTATAAACTCGGAAGGCTAATTCTAGGCCACCTACATATAACATGCAAGTATTTAATTTATCAACCTATCTGCCTTAAGATTTTTAAGAACAATCTTCCATTTTCCTACTTAAATATCTATCTTTTCTTTAGCAGAAATTAAAGACTTCAACAATTCTCTACCAAATGGCTTAGCAGCAGCACTCAACCTTGGAACAGAAGTGAACGTTCCCTGAGAGTCGAGCTGACAGGTAACTCAGTCCCTGTTTTTTAGGACAGTGATAAAGCTCATCAGCATACTGTAARATATTTAAATTTGAACTTCATTCATTGTTTACACAAGACAAACTGTGTTCCTGAATGTAATTTATCAGTACAGGTCATAACCAACATCCCTTTGCTAGAGTAATGCAAGCTCCTGTTAAGCTATGAGCCTTGTAACACGTTTGGCTGTGGTCCAACGAAACAATACGCAGCTTCGCGGCTCTGACTGCTAGGTACGGAGGCAGGGCAAAAAGCAGCAAGCCACTCTGCTAATTCAAATTTGTTCAAAACATTTTGACAGACTAGTTCTACCAGCAAGGCTGTACGTAATCAAGCCATCCATCCTGCACCTTGCACAAAACCCAGCACAATCTGCACTGTCCGCTCCGGTTTGTCAGAACTGCAAGCGTGCATTGGTAATGATCCAGGTTCAAATCTGTATTGTTGTGGGTTGACAGAGGCTCAGATTCAAAACTGGTGACTGTGGCCTTCAAGGCAGTTCAAAAACAAACGGAAAACGATTATGCAGAGGTAGGGAGATCTGCTCACCTGCCTGACTCTTAAGTCTTCTAAGAAACGGGTTACAACTGTCCAACAAATTGATCGAACAAAAAGTTAAAACTCTTGTATTTAGAGGTAGTTGCAAAGTAGAACTTCAGACAAATTGACAGGGTGCGTATACAGGCTAGCAGAGGCCTAAACACAAAGTTTATGATCCACACAGTTCCCGCAAATGCAYGGGGGAACAGTAAAAGCCCTACACCTATACATTAGCTTCTATCCAAGYTTAGTCTGTATCATTAACCACAACAGGGCTGTGCAGAATTTATTCTCTCCTCTACTCCCCAAATCCTCCAAAGACAGCCTGTAGGTTGTGYCAAGCTGCATGGTGGTTGGAAGCAGGCACAGAGTGTCTTTTAGATGCTAGGAAAAGGCACCACAAATTTCCTAGTATCTAGAGAAGTACATATTCAGGTCTTCAGAAATGAAAAAAAAAGACTAGCATACATTAGTCAAACTAAAGCACTTTGCCCGTGTGAAAGCATTTCTGAATGCTCTGGAAACAGTCCTAGTTTCAAAGGAACTGAATGCTGCTCAAATAAAGCTGAGGGCCAAGTTCTGCTTCCTTGTGCAAGTTCAATTAGTAAAAGAAAGCACCAGGCCTCCACAGAACAGAATTTAAATTCAGAGTGTACATGGGATGGAGGGTGGGCTCCAAAAGCAAATTAGCTAGCTTCTGACTTGGGCAGCRATAAGATATAGAGGAAGCCTATCTGGACTTCCAAGAACCTTCTCATAGGAAAAATCATTTTAAATTTAAGTGGAATCTATTAAGGCCCAGCAGAACAGTCTGAGATACAGCGTACATGGTGTTTCACAGGTCTAATTTGGAGGAGGGTTACACTCCTCAGGTGGGTAACTTGCTGACTGCCCTCTGAGCGAGAGGAGCCACTGCCTACAGCCCAGCCAGGCCTGCCTGGGGACAGCGTTCCCTCCGGGCTGCGCAGGTACGCTCAGGACCTCGTCCGAGGGCGYTGCTCAAGCCAGCCAAGCCCAAAGCCCCAGTCTACGCTTGGCAAGAATGAACTCTGCCCCCTATCCCCATCTGAACTAGGTCACTGCGTATTTATTCAACCCACATATTTGTTCCAACTTCACCAAGCCACACATGCAAAGCAGTTTTGCCAGAACTATGTCAGTAATACCTTTGCAGGCACACAAAATGCCTTTTTTATTGATATATGGAAAACAGTGGGTGAATTAAGAGTTAGGATTACTTATTTTTACATTTTTAACAGGCAAACAGAACACAAAAAGGAGAGTGGCCTCTTCTGCATATTTATCATACAGAAGATACAATCTGAAAAACTGAACAAGCAGCAGTGTTGCTAGAGGCTTCACACACATGCACTTCAGTTACATTTCCAGTTTTATTGTGGGCTGCTATATGTTTTGTTGCAAAAGGTATTATACTTCTATACTAGGTGAACAAGGGAAAATGCTCCAAGATTAACATAGTATTAAAAGGCTTTTAGCTGAGACACCTGTAGTCATCCATGTTCATATACCCTAATAGGGACAACTTTTAGACTTGAGGCTGAAATTGTCCTTTTCTGGAAGAAGTGTGCTTTTCTATTTTTGAGCAGGTTTTAGCTTCTTCTGCAGTCATAGAATCAGTAAGGTTGGAAGGGACCTCTGGAGGTCATCTAGTCCAACCCTCAAGCAAGTGGCCTGTACAGGGATCGAACCCACAACCTTGGCATTATTAGCACCACGCTCTAACCAACTGAGCTTAACCTAACCCCAGTCCATTAAACAGTTTTAATTAATCAACTTGTCCAAACGCTTTTCTTCATAAATGGGAGACTGCTCAGTTCTGAGAGTTGTGCTGACTTCACTAGCTACTTAGTTAAAGTTTATCTGCTAAACATTTTTATTGCGCCGGGCATAGTTCAGTGTATAGCTTCCCAGTTTAGTGACATGTACGACTTTTCTCCTTCTGTAGCAATAGGGGGACAACATTTAAAATATGCTAACATTTTATTCCTTTCCACAATTAGGCCAATTTTTGTATTCCAGGAAGTGTGACTAATCTRTATGAGGCCCACCTCTCAGGCAGGGAGTTACTTGTGCTAAGCTGCAAGTGCTGGTAAAAAAACAGGCATTTGAGAATGCTGTACATTCAATCTGCAAGAGGACACACAAAAATAAAAGACTTGATTTGTATTTTATTTGGACTTGAGTGAAATTTAGTCTGACAGCTTCCTGTTTTGGCAGGGCCAGAGTATTGCCATGCATTTGTACAGCTCTTGGCAGACACATTCAACAGCCTGATTCTAAAATGGACCACGTACACAGATACAATACAAATCTTTGCAAAAAAAAAAAAAAAAAGTAATACGTAAGCAATGAAAGTCACTGTTGCACAGCAAGATTAGCATTTTATAACTCAAAGCCCCACATAGTAGGTCTCTGGAAACTTGTGACTCTTACAGCCAGCTAGTTGGACAAAGTGGTTTGAAAAAAGCCTCAAGTTACTGCATGACTCACTGCCATGGAAAATACTTTTCACTGGAAAACAGACAAATTTTCTCTAGTATTCTTCCCTTGCCACACCCCAAGAAGTTAAACAGTATGCTGAGTGATAGTTTGGTTTTGCTAYGTACAAGGTATCCTACATGGGAGAAAAACTTTAATTTTTGTTTTACTGCTGGGTAGTATAAAGAGAAGGCTTTATCATCACAGTGTGTTAGCTTTTGAAAATTCTGTTTTATAATCTTCCATATTTTTGAGATACTATACCTTACCCAGTTATCTTTGTGCTGAGACCAACAGTTCTTTTGGTTACGGTAAAATTTCCTCATGATTTAAGTTTGGCTTCTTAGATACTATGGATTAACTTTAAACTTTTCCAAGTAGCAAAGCACCTAAAACAGCTTTTTTAAAATAAATGTCAAAATAGTAATTATCAGTAAGACTACTTTGAATTTTGTGATATAACTGGTGTATRCTACATCCTGCACACAAGTTTTACAGCAACTGTCAATTACCATTTTAAACAGCAATTTGTAGAGATGTAAATTAAGGTTTGTACTAAGGATTGTACTAACAGGCATGTAATGAAGATCTTTATTTCAAAGAAAAAGTAACCAGCTGTACATCCTCGATTTTACTTTGTACAGATTGTTGTGTTTTGTATGGTTACATAAAAAAAAAAAAAATCCAGAACCACCAGCTTTTAGAGAATGATTACTGTCTTTCTAGTTTGCCTAAAAACCTACAGAAACACACTTAGGAAAGTTAGTGTAAGTATTTCCTGATCTTCTAGTTCAGTTATCACTAAGAGTAGTTATCTACATATTCCCTCATCACTAGTGAGGGTGAAGTATTCAAAGAGTCTCAAAACTAAACAGTTACCAAGGCAACAGCTCAGAGCAACACACTTGGTAAACTACTCCTCCTGCACTGTGAATCCTGCGAATCTCAGGAAGTCTTTCAAGTGCACCACAATCTGCAACAGCTTTGCCTCTCACTCGGAATTACTCWTATCTGAGGCTTTTGTGTCCTGCTTTGACTTCAGTATTTTCTTCTAGTCATGATTATCTTTTGAGCTTTGAGACTAATTTGGGCATTCTACAGGTCACAATTCTTGCTAATGTTTTGTGCATTCGTTCCTCACCTCTGTCTGCAAAATCCTCAGACAAAATCCATAAATCAACTCCAGCATTTATTGCAAAACCTTAGTTTCTTAGTGTTAGCTTTTTATCCATATATAACATTTTCATTTAGATGAATTTCAGTAGGAACAGAACATCAAAGCAATCCTTAGGCTTTTAGGACAACTATACTTTTTAAAATCCCAAGCCAGTAGTCCTTCCAAGCTTCCCCTACAGGGAAACTGCTTAGCCTTATTTATTTGAAAAGTGCAGTAGAACAGTAGAAAGCACGACGACAAACTTGTAATTTTTGAAGATTAAGAAATTCCAGAAAAAGCTAACAAAGCAAGATGAGTAATTCAGCCCTGGAGAACAAAAACACTGTATATAATCAGCAACAAGAATTACTCATTCCTAAATTCAATTCACTAACTGCCAAGGGAGGGAGCTAAAAATATGCCTTTCTTCACATACAGCATTAGCTAGATATAGCCTGGAACAGGCAATAGCCTACCCTATGGACACATCCCACCATTCTGATTAAAAACAACTCCCATGTAGCCTTAAGTATCTATACAGTGACTATTAAGGTACTGCACTGGACAGAATACTTCAGAATATCACTTTTTATACTTTTCATAAACCGTTTTATTATTTTAAATATATATGTATATAAGCTTATTTCATTCCATGCAGAGGAAGGCCAAGTATATTCTCTATTAAGGTAAGTATGTGGCACATTAGTAAGGTCTTGTGTTTTAAATGCTAATATGACAGATTTTGTATAACATCAACCCAGTACTTACTACCTGAATGTATGCACTTGGTGAATATCAGTGGGAAGTAAAAATAGAGTGCATGTCTCATCTATAAAACTGCCTCAATCCTGCATAAAAGATTAGGTTGTTCATTAAGAGGCACTGGGAACACTGTAGTAATAAGGACTGATACAGTGAGATAAAGATATTAATACCATGTGTGGGTGTGTAGAGGAGGGAATAACACGAGCTGGCCTTTACTTCTGTGGTCCAAATGCCATAGGAGCAAGAAATACAAGCCACCATAGTGCTGACATGAAGCTGGCAAATTCCAAGCTGTGCCTAATAGCTTATTTCCTCACAAGATGAGGAAAAGAATACCTGCTCRGATGACCAGATAATGAGGGGTCTAATATGCAAGAGGTTCCCCTCCTCAGCCTGCTAWACATGTGTTTATCCGGAAAGCCCAATGCTGAGAGAGGTATGATCTCTCTATAAATAGAGAAGGAGCCAACAGTAGCAAAGGAAAACAACTATTTAAGCTCAAGGACAAAGTTGGCTTCTGAGCAAACGGCATGAGCTGACTATGAACAAATTGAGACTGAAAAGATTCATAGCCAGAGAAGCAAGGCATAGGCTCTTACTAGAACATCAAAGGTTAAAAAAATGATATGCTTCACTAAGAATTGTGACTAATTTGTAAAAAGCCACAAAAAGTATAGGATACAAACCCTTGTCCCTTTTTTCTCCAATCTGCAGTTTAAACATATCCACTATTGCACTTGCTGTAAAGTTAAGCATGCTACAATAAGAAAATATAAACCTGTGAAAATCAGGCACTCATAAGCTTTACCTAGAATACAAATGCTATCAGTTAGGCTAATTACCAGTCTTTATCTGTAAAACGGATTCCTTGAAGTTAGATTACTTTCCATGGTTTATTTCATGTTACAGATGTTATAGTTCTATAAGTTATATGCCCCCTAAGATACATTTCTTTATCTTAGCTTCTAAGACTCCTGGACTTTCATACATACTGACTTACATATAGCATCACTTAAAAAGCAACACAACCCCAGAATAAATACAGCTCTATTTAAGTGACAGTACCTTATAGCACTACTGCTTACTTCTCCATTTTCAAGGGCAACAACCTATGCCACTAATGTAAGGACAGCCCATGGGGGTGTACTGCTACAACTTTTGACAGTAAAGTCTTTTCTTTTGCAGAAAAGTTACCATCCTGACATACGTATACAGTTTTAGACAAGGTAATATGCACAGCAGACTACTGGTGACTGGCACTCGTACTGGTACCAGCCTTAGATCTCTGGAACAGGGAAAGCGCAGCAAGGGAAGCTCATTAACATGTAGCTAAGTCAGAAGAGAAGAAATCCTGGCAGACAGAAGAGAAGCAGCCAAAAARAGACAGGAAAGTCTCCTCATACTGAGTAGCTCTGTCTGGAGGCAAGCTAAAACAGCACCACAGGAAATCAGATTCATTCACCTCTAAATCAAATGAGGAAATAAGTCATCTGTCTTCAAATACAGATACTGAATATGACTTTAAGTAATGTATGACAAWTTTTTTTAAAATCTCAAAACTTCTATGTATATGAAAGTCAGATTGAATCTACTCTGGAACTACAGATGGTTTTAAAGTGTTTTTGAACGGACGAAGYAGTTGAGGCTTAGTTAAGGCAATCTGAGGGAGCATAAACAAAAGGTTAKGCTGTTTCACAGCTCTGATTAACTTGGTTTCATTGATACCAAGCCTGTTGGACAGTCAGTTCACATGAACAGACTAAAAGTTTTATCCTTGCAGTAAATGCTGCCAAACAAACATGGAAATGTTTCCATACTACTAAATAGCTATGAAGTCAAAAAGCTTATTTGTATTTGCACATTGCTTCTTTTTACTAATCTATTCTCTGAAARTGATCTATTAATGAAAACAATCGTCAGCAATGATCTCATGAGAAAAGCAGTTTAAGTAGTTTTATATGTTCCATAAAACTTGATAAAATTATTTACAAAGACTGTTTTAAATAGAAACTTCCAGGGTACTTTCATCAAGTCATTTGTATTCAGCCATCTCATTTCCTGTACCGTATTTGGTTTTAGTTCTTTAAGCAGCTGTCACTGCCATGAACAAGAGCAGCTGTGGTTTCCTGTTAGTTCTGGCCACTAGCATGCAAGTCACCACATAAGCAAAGGAACAACTGATCTGACCAACAACAGTACTTCAGCTACCCCTGACCATCAGTCCAATATCACAAATACTCAGTTTGGATCATAAGCAACTTGCTCCAGGAGTTCCAACACACAAGAAAACTGCTTCTTGTCTCCATGTTCCCAGAGGGATAAGATTCTGTTTTTCCCTAATTAATTTTTCCTTTCCAAAGAGTTAAATTGCAGAAAATGGAATCTTTAAAACCTGGACTTGTATGCTGGAGCCAGTACAGTGCAAGACCTACCACCTAAATGGATGTATTCATAACTATTTTGTAAAGACTCCTAAAGCACAGAAAAAAAGAGAATCACTACCTCCTTGAGTTGCATTGACTTGCAACCCTTGAAATAGTGAAAGATTCTTTTCTAAAACAATGAAATGGAGAAATGGTGCAAGACAGATAGCACTGTTATTTCTAGGTTCTTTCAATGACATAAAAAACATTGAAGTTGTAAGCTGAAAACAAAGAATGTTTCAGTACTTAGTGCCAGTTTTCCTGAAAAGTACTTCTCTTTACCCAGTGAAGTGAATCACATGCACTATTGTGCAGTGACAAGTGTGCCCAACACAATCAAGTCAACTTATGTTTCTAAGTCTGTTTCGGAGGGAATGAGGAGGGTGGGATAAATCATTACAGAATTTCCTATTTATATTAGCTATACATTAGATTGGAAATAGAGCATTTACTTTTTAAACTTGGATACTTTTAAAATACGATGGTCAAGTTTTCCATCTAGGTACAGAAGTTGGCCTATGCAAAAATTTAAGACTAATCTTGAATTTGTCCTCATTCAGACTGATCTGCCCTTTCACTTCTGCATCAGGCCACAGAAGTCACTCGGAACGCTTATTTTCAGAGCAGATACCTTCTGGCATCCACTCTACTGAGTTCTGTCCACTTGCAGGTAACAGAAGATTTGGTACAAAGAAACTAAGTTAATGAACTGTTCAGTTCTCACCGGCAGGCATCATTCACATGCCCATCCAAGTGTTAAATCTGCTCCATAAAAAATCAGCCTCAGTTTGTCATTTTCCAAATTTTGACTGGACTATGATGCAGGAACCAAGGTCTTACTCTAGGGAACAATCAGCTGGCTAAGAAAAGTGAAGGTGATGTTAGAGTCACCTGTAATAAAAGGAAACATGTTCTTACTGTTATGATGTTAAGCTACACACACAGATGTTTAGTAGAAACAGTGAGGTACTGCTTAGCATTCAGAAATATTAAAATATTTATTTGATCTCTATTTTCTAGAATAATTGAGCTATCTCTACATTCACAGCATTTAAATCAAGAATTTATTTGATTTACAGTATAAATTCTTGAGTAGTTAATGGATAAATCTGTAAATGACCTTACAAGTCAAAATGTACACAGAAGTACTAATGAAGTATTTCAGTACAGATGTATATCAAGAAACTAAGAAAAAGGACAATCTTGAGAAGCCTGAAAAAATGTTTTTTCTCCTGAATCACATACTTACACCTTAAAGCCTACTTTGGCCTTTTGTCTAACCTGTACACAGAACCATACTTAATACTCTTTAAACATCATCTCTCATCATTCAGCTTATTAATAATACTTGGACATACCAAACACTTCAACTGCACTTAAAGATGTAATAGCAAATTTGATTATATTGATACAATATTTAAAACTCATGAAATACCCATAAGAGGTTGAATTACAATCTTCCTTTCAGCAGTGACAGAGATGACCAAGCATACCTACTTGTACATTATTATGTAGCAGTAACTAAAGGCCATCTCTTTCTTAGTGCATAATACATAACTTTAACGAGATTGGTACAGGCAAATCATAAAACCTTATAATTTCTAATCATAAAGGGAATTCTAAGAACCTTTATTTTAATCAAACATTTTACTTTTCAGTAAGTGCAAAGTTAAAGTTCATAATTCTGCAACTGAAAAGATCTAAGACCCACGTTCCTCCTATTGCTCTGAAAACCTTCCTTATAATGCCAGCTTATCACCTTCTTTTAACAGGTAGGCATAGGCTCCTTGCTGTTGTAAATTCCTTGCACTGGATTCTGGACTACACAATATGTGTGATAGTCATTTCAGTAAGTTTTCTCATTTCTTAGTATTACAAAGTTTGAACCATATTTCACTGTGCTTTGCATTTTTTCCTGTAGAATCTAATAAGAGTCTAGTTTAGAAATCACTTTTAGACAAAAACCTCAAGTTGTTAGTGCATTCAGGAAGAATCAAATGTACTACAAATGCAGAAATACCTTTACCATGCTTTTTCTTTGCAGTTAAAGTAGCAATTTTCTACTGCCATTCCCTATCTTATTTTTTCATAATAGGTTTCAAGCATTCCAACTACTTATTGAACACATCCCATGTCCTATTTCAATTTATGACAAAGCCAGGTCTGTTATCTGATAGCGAGCCAATTCCTAGAGAGCATTATAAGGTGGAATCCATTAATGATCACTACATTGCACAGGCTGGAAAGGAACCAGCATTTGCAGTTCCTTCCCCAGTCCCATGGCAGGAGGGAAATAGCATGGGAAGAAAGGGACAAAGTCTATTTTCTTCAGCTGCCATGCCCAGCTCCCTGGAAACTTTCAACACAGACATGACCATCTATCCTCACTCATGCTATGCAGAGAATATTACATCTCTGGAGTCACATTATTTACTTACTTCCTACATTTTTAAATTTGTATTTTAGACTCCTTGTTGCATGGATACCCATCATATCGTACCAAGCAAAATAACCTTGAGCCCATTGGACCGAGAAAACAGTCTTGGACTACTGTAGTTTACCAGTCGACTAGTAGTAAGTTTCCATACATTCTACAGTGTTTTCTTGAATCTTGGCACAGACAGATAGGCATACAAATTGCTACTAAATCCAAGAAATTCTCCTGAGGATTTAGAAGCATAACTATCAGAACAGAAGGCATCCAATCACTTTTTTTTTTTTTTTTTTGCTGTTGTTCATGTGTAATTATTCTTTGTTAAAATAAAGTCTTCCACTTCTGAACAATACCGACATGAAATATTAGTTTCTCAATGTTGATAAAATCTTGTTAGTTTATTTGCTGCTGAACTTTATCTCAATATGCAACTGCAGCTCTGAACAATAACAGAGGCAGTACAGAAAAGGACTCTCAAGCAGCAGCAAAAAGCAACTTGACCTGAGCAACTGCAAAAAGCAGTATAATAGTTATCAGTATTTTGAAAGAGATTATAGCAGTAGCAGAACTCCATACAGAGTAAGCTGCATCCAAACCAGGTTTCAACTATGACTAAGTTTGAAGTTGGGAACTCCTGCTCCAAGCTATTACCAGAAGTTATTTTAACCTACACATCATTTGAACTGTTTTTTATTCTCTCTCCTGCGTAAGAATTAAGTAGGCTATGCAATGCTCACTGTGCATTCAATGTTGTAAAGTCAGAAACCCCATCAGCAGGACAAACTATTTGTAYGGGAAAGAAAAAGCCCATGTAATATAACCTACATCATATATTCAGCAGCTAAGCTGTCAAAAATATTTATCCGACACTTACCCACTCTCTTCTAGAAGTCAGTGGTCTCTGTTCAAAACAAATCAGAGACAGCTTCTTTCTACAAGCATCATTGTTATTTACCACAGAGTTGGTCTATGCTGAGGAAAAGCRCCTTAATTCATATATTACTTCAAAGGCTCTAGACTGAAATGRCATAAGCTCCTAAAATGGTCTCCAACATTTAATGCCCACAAAGATCAGCACTGCTGAAAAAAGTATCCTAAAGGCCATCTGTACTTGTTTTTCAAGGAAATGCCGTCTATCCTGGACTACATAACAGGATCGGGAGTTTGATTTCCTCGAGATTACATCCTGTTTCCCTGCACGATTAGCTCTGCTGAGCAGGAATCACCTTCTCTCTCGCTCTGACTAGGTAAGCGGCTGGCCACAGCCATACCCGGCCAGCTTCTCCTCGAAAAACCACCCTGTTCTCTTTGCTGTGTAGCAAGCCGGTAACCGGGAGGACTCGCTAGCTGTCTCCGCCGGTCACGGGGCCCTTTCTTGGCGAGCACGGACTTCACCCCGGCCGCCCGCACGCAGCCCCGCTGCGGTCGCGGCTCAGGGGCGGGCACCCCCGGCGCGAGGTGTCCCGGAGCCCTTCCAGCCGGCATTGCTGCGGTGTGAGTCACACCGGGGCGGCCCGCACCGCCGCCCGCCCGCCCGCCAGGAAAGCCCTGTCCGCGGCGCAGGCCGCCGCCGCCCGCTCCCACGGGCGAGCCGCGCCAGGGGCGGGCGACGCCGTTCAGCGCGGCCGCGGCGGCGGCGGGGAGGCCGCGGCGGGCCGGGCCGGCTCTCACCTCCCTTGCAGGGGGTGCGGTGCTGGCTGTGCTGCGCCCGGTAGCCCTCGATGACCTCCCACTCCCCGTTGTCGCGCTTGATGGGGAAGGAGACGCTGAGCACATGGTTGCAGGGCTTGATGATGCGCAGGATGCCGCGGACGCGGTGGCGCCGGTCCTCCAGGCTCTCGCGGGTGCGCAGCCCCTCCACCAGCTTGTCCTCCACGATGCTCGCGCCGCGGTCGAAGAAGCCCTCCACCATCTTGAAGAAGTTGGGGTCGTCCTCCTTCTTGTCCGCCTCGCAGTAGTGCCGCCGCGGGCACCGGCCCCCGCCC
>NW_028187044.1:1594734-1635456 GCF_003343005.1 Rhea americana | reverse complement strand
GAGCCGAGCATGCGCGCTGCGGGCGGCTTCCCGCCCGCCTCCCGTCCCGCCGCACAAACGTGCCCCYGCCCCTCCCTCTCTCCCTCCCGCCTGCGGTGCGGTGCGCGCGCTGGGTAGTTGTGGCAGCGCGCGACGAAGGCGCGGGCGTTAACGGCCGCTCCCGTAGTGCTCGGTAGGTCAGCGGCGGCAGCGGCAGGAGGGGGCCCCGCCTTGCCTCGCCGCCGCTCCCGGGCCTCGCTTCCCCTTCCGCCAGCCAGCCGCGGGGCCGGCCCTGCGCGCGCGGGCGCGCTCCGCCGCCGGCGCCGTTAACGGTCGCTGCCGCGCGGCGCGGGCCTGTGGCGCCTTGGGCCTCTGCGAGCTCTGGCAGGGTCCCTTTCGCTGGTGCTCGGCTCCGCGCTCCTGCACTAGAAAAGCGCTTTGGCTGGTGCTAGGGAGGAGCGTCTCCGTTAAAGCACAAGCGAGAGCTTCTAGCCTGCATCGAGTGCTGTCTCCTGTCCTCCCAGGCAGGTGTGCTTGCAGTAGGCTGTGAAGCCYGGCTTGGCTGTAGCATGCTACTCCTTCGCTGTGTAGAAGCTTAGCATCTTGCAGTGTGAGTATGGGTGCAAGTAGCACTACCTCCATGCAGAAGGGTGTATGAAATTTTCCAAGGAAATAGAATACATAACTTGTATGGAAGTCTCCTTTTGAAAGGAGTGTGCTAGGAAAACCTAGCTTATCCAAATGAGTTTAACTGGCTAGCCTGGCAAGGGGACCTTGAAGAGGCTTCAAGTTAGCACCTTAGTCACCTGCTGACACAGCTGGTTTTTTGCTAACTCAGATGTTAGGTTGGTAGCAAATCATCTTTTACTCAGCATTAGTCCATTGCAAGGAGTCAACTTAAATGYATCTGTGATTCTGGAGCAGTATCAGCTCAATGTTGTTCTTAATATTAGCTGTTAATAGAAAAATATTTCTTTAAATTGCACAAACTGAGGAGGAAGATCCACTTTCAGGCTATAGGAAAGAGTGTGTTGCAGCATTTTTTTTTTCTACCAAGTTCATTCCCCTTAGGGATGGGCTGCTCAGTGAGAAATGCATGTGTTTTTTTTTTTTTTCTGATTAGTAATATGAGAAACCAGAGCCCTTGGGTTAGGGAACTTGCCAGGAACTTGCTTTATCTCTGTGGGAATCTTTCCAACCACTGTGGACATCCAAGAGCTATGCTGCAGGGTTTGTAGGAAAGAAGTATATACCTTTTGTATATATGTGTCAATAGAAAGCTTAAACATGGYCTCTTTTAATATAAAATATTAAGCAGTTGATTTTTGAATTTTATCTTATTTTTTTTTCTGTATCCTTAAGATCTCCAGTAATTGGCCTTAATGACCACTGAGGAGGTTGACTCTTACCTGTAATGAGGTCCAATTGTAACTGTGGTCTGGAGAGCAAAGGTGCATGACAGTAAGAGTTGGGGGGGGGGAAGGTAAGAGAGGAGCTTGTTCTTAGGCCAAGTTGTTATTTGGACATTCTCAAGAATGTCTTCAGAGACAAATAAACTTACCATGTTACATCTCTGCTGTGGCTCTAAGATAAGTTCTACTGAAGCATTAACTTTCAATTTACAGAGCTGACCTGTTCTCAGTTGTTGGGTCAGTTTTGTGAGCTGTGTTTTGATTTGTCACCTGTATATTCTCAGGAGCTAAAGCACAACTTCTTTGAAAGTTTTTAACTTTCCTAAAAGTGTAGGAAAGGAGGGAGTAAAAGGTAATGTAATTAACTCTTTGTAATTAGCATTTTCACCTGCTGCTCTAGGTTATTTAGAATACAATTTCACAGACATAAAGGTTGAATGAAAAATGATGGTTAACCAGTCTGCTCAAATGCATATGGGCTTTGATCAAAATCAGCTCCTATCCTGCATTCAGCTGTGGCCTCTCTAGTTTATGTGAACTTTGCTTAGTTATCAGCTGCTTGTAGTGATTGAGTTACATTCATAATACACACCTGTGAGTGCATTTGAGTCTTGGAATGGGAGACTACAGTATGAGAACAAATGTGGAACTGYCCATAGCTTCTATCCTACATTTTTTGGAGTAATAGCGTCACCAGAGTCCTGTTTTCTAAATATGAMTACCTTTCAGCAAAATATTCAACAAGCTATATGCTGAACAGTAAGAAGAACTAAATCAGCATGTGAAATTTCTTTTTAAATAATGCGAATAGAAAGACATCTAGGATTTTTTTTTCTGTATTTACATTTTTCATGATAGAATAATGTATACATTTACAGGCACTTTAACTTGAACTCCCTACCACATTTTTGTTTGATTCAAATATCCTGTGTTGGCAGGAATAACCAAGTTGCCTGTGGGTATGCAAAAAGAATAAAAAGTCAGAATTGACTGTCAGAAATCTTAATATCACCTGTTCTTATATACCCTATTCCAATCTTTTCGTATGGTAAGTAGTGAAAGCAAAACCTATTTCTTAGACTGAGGAATTTAAGAAATCTGCATGTTTTTCAATTCTATCAGATATRAAAGCAGTAATTGCAATAATGAAAGATTAACTGTATCTTTTTTGTTCTTGTATAGTACATGGGGTGCCATCAGATGATTCACCTTCAAATAGCATCAGTAAAAAATCTCTTGGATGGTTTCAAAGGTAACTTTTATTTTGTCTTCACAATGAAAAGCGTCCCTTTCAGTAAGTTTCATGTTAAAAGTTGGTCTTTTAAACCATTATCTCTTCATCTGATAAAGGCAGATAGGACTTAAGTGTATAGAGTAAATTAGTATGTGTGGTAGGAACTATCTGTATGATGCATGGATTTTTGTGACAAAGTCATACTTAACCCTGCATATGTGATGTACAGGGAGATTAGTAAGCTGATTTAATTTTCTCTTTAAGCTTTCCTTAAAACATTTTTTTATATAAAAATTTTGCTGTTTTTTTTAGATATACAGCAGTATGCATTATTGTTTATCTGTTGGGCCTGCCTGAAGAAAGCCATAGTTTTAAGATGTATATTGTCAATTTCATAAAAAGTGGAGTCAAATGAAGTATATGTCAAATTTTATCTCAAATGGTTGTTGAAAAAAAATCTGAGCTAAGGCAGATTGGCAGAAGGATTGAGGTAGGAAGGCAACTCTGGAGACTATCTAGTCCAAAGCTTCTGGTTAAGCAGAGTTGCCTAAAGTGTATTGCCCAGGATTATATCCAGATGGCTTTTGAACAGCTTCAGGGATGGAGACTCCATGGCCTCTCTGGGCAAATAATACTCTGATACTAAAGCAAAGTATTAGCTATTTTGAATACACGTAAGTGACCACTATAATCTTTCTTTTCTGTGCCTAGTGTGGTTAGTAATAGCAGTGTCATAAATTGGAGAAAAATATTTTATGTATTAAAGTTAAGGTCAGCTAGGTTCAGCATAGTGTTCTATGTCAAAGTTTGACTGAAGTGTTCTGAGGGTGTACTCATCCTTAATTTTCTCAGAAGCTAGGCTAGGTATTTCCCATTTTTATCTCAGTCACCTTACTAGCTCACTAGAGTAGTTGAGAGAGCCAAGAAGCTGCAAAACAGGGATCCAAGCAAGGCTCAAAAGAACTCTATTCCCTGTCTAGCCTCGCCCATCTGAATACAGGGTGACTCCTGGATTGTCTGCAATTCAAAATTTCAGAGCCTGGGCATCCATTAGGCAAAACGTTCAAGAAGAAAGCTGATCAGTACAGTGGACAGAGAACTGTAATTCATTTTTGTSGTAAACACGAACACTTTCTTCTGGGAACAGAAATGTATTTAGAAATATTCTGCAAATGGAATTACAGTTGTCACCAAGCTTCATAAAACTGTCATTTAAAACTATCATATGAAGCATTTGGCAGTTCTTACCTTTGCTTAAAAATACTGATCATCAGATAAAATTCAAATATTGACTGTATTTACGTAAGAAATACTATTTTTCTAATGAGTCCAGAAATAGCATGAAAGATGTAAAACTGAGATTCTAGCCCAGTGGGATAATCCAGAATCTGTTGAATGAGTTGAAGCTAATTTCTTGTTTCCCACTGAATTCTCTGTATGAATAATTACATTTTTCCTTCCTAAATTTTGTCAGAATTTGCAAAAAGTATTTACTTTATCATTGGACTTCAGTGTTACAGAACATTGCTTTATTCATGTTCATTTAGACCTTGTGATATGGGCATCCTACATAGACCTCTATTACTACAGGAGTAGCAAGCTCAGTACAAAGCAGCAGTGTGTGAAATTAATGCAAATTATGCTATGGACAGCTGTATTGTAAACAGGATGATGTATTGGAGAAAATTTTTTGCATCATTTGTAAAACACTTCGGGATCCTTTGGAAGAAGAATTGCAGTTTTATTTTTAAGATACCGCAAAAGCTGGAAGATTAAAATGCAGTTTGAGCCTTTGTGCATCTGAATCAAGTACCACCTTAGACACTCGGAATAGGCACACAAAATAATTGTGCAGTATCTGTTTGTACTAAATGTATTGAGCATTTAATCAAATCAGTCCACCACAAACTTCTAGCTAATGTTTTTGTTTTATACTTACTACCTATAAGTACTTATATTATACAATAGGATAGAACTGGCACAGATTTAACTGATCTGTCTAGAGCAAACATGGAGTTTCTCTGTTAAGTAGGAGAAAAAAAAGTTGTTCACTGTTTTTGTCATAATAGCACAGCTGGTTCACAGGTAAACTACTAAGCCCTGTGAGCTCCAAGAATTCATTTTCTCATCTCTAATGCGCTCAGTGTAGAAAGTGTAGATCACTTTGTCCTTATTCTGTATTCTGATAATGGGGGGGTCCCTGCAATTTCTTTCCTCCAATCTTAATCTTCTGCTTTTTTTCTAGTTCGTTGAATATCAATTGTATTGTAACTGAAAGCTAAATTGGTATCTAAATACTAATGTTCCATATAATAAAGTGATTCCAGATAAGTGAACATTTGAAATAAAATTACATTGTTCCATTCTTTCTTATATTGCTGTAGTGTATGCACTAAAATATATTTAAGCATGAAGACACTTCTGTTTATAGTGCATACATGATATTCCTTGAAATTTCATTCCAAATTTGTGAATAAGTTATGATACTGTGTCATTTAGATCTAAGTGCCACATTTCTTTGTTATCTTCTTTTTATGCCAAACCTATATAGGGTATAACAGGGCTGGAAAGGAAGTGTGGCAGTTTTCTGGCTATACAAGTTTGCTAGAGTGCTAGCTTCATAAGATGCCATTGCAGGTRGCACATGAATTAGGGGAGGCACTATTACAAAATGAACACTTGACTGGAAATCTTTTCAGTCACCTCTTTACTACCAGCTAGAGACTAAAGCTGATAAAAAGGCATTTCATTGGTGGCATATGACATCGATACTGAGACATATCTACTTGGAGCCTAAGAGGTAGCCAACAGAATTWAAAATTTTGGTATAGACCTATGAATTCCTTAATTGCCTAATTTTTTTTCTTCCCCTTCAAAATTATTTCARTTGCTGCTTTAGTGGCTGTATCAAAGCTGGAGAACAGACTGGCAGGTTTTCTTTATGTACTCCTTTTGCCTCAGTACAAAAGAACCTAGATTTGGTGATGTCCAGGCAGGCTGCAGATGTTAGGGATTTGTRCATACTCTAAGATTGAGATTGTTTTCTGTGATGCTGCAGAGTTGAGAGAGGAGTATCTGAATGATTGCTTCTTGAGATAAAGGTTTTAAAGCTTCCAATTCTTCGCTGTGTTATTACTGAGATACTTCAGCACTCTTGGTCTGAGTTTTACATTATATTTATATATTATTTTGCATTATTTATTTTTAACTAAATGTTTTCGTAATTGTTAAATTCAGATATAAACAACTAAGATTTTGTTCCTRTATATATAGTAACTTTTTGGCCTGTATAGCACTGTAATCAGGGCAACTTGTAATTGTGCAAGTAAAATAGAAACATGCCTAGTAAGAACACTCTTTAGAAAATACAAGTCTAAAGTGAGAGTCTTATTTTCTAAACTTTCTTTTCTGTATTTGTCCAGAACTTCTGCAAGAAGGTACCATTCTTTTTTACAATTCTGGCAGTAGGATTATTGAGCCATTTTTCTAGAGTGTCAGTTTAACAGGAGTTATTAATATTCTCACTAAAAGGTTGAAAAACTTTTCAGTAAGTGGAACAAATCCACCAGCATTTCAGACTGTCATATATTTTCCGGAGCCTTTTAAATGTTAATGATTCTTCTGCAGAAGTCAGAAAATAGTGACTAGATTCCGATAACTACCTCAAGAGTAAATACAATTGATTGCTGTGAAAAGTGGTGGTGCTTATGTTTGTCAGCTTTGAAAGGCCTGMGGTCTCCATCTGTTTATATTGTTGCTGCGCAGGATGACTGAGATTGCCAACTGCTTGCTTCGGCTCTGATAGAACAGATATAAAAAGCTCTTCATGTACGCGGGAGATAATGTCCTCGTCTCTTGTTTAGGCAGTCTGTACATATGCTAAAATTCTGTGACTTGTTTTGGTACCATGTTGCTGTCAGTATATTACTAWCAGGCATTGTAATAAAATATATTTCAGAAATATAAAATGTGCTTTTCTTTGCAATATTTATTTCCTGTAATTCCACTTCTGGTTTTCAGATGAGTAGGACAAGAGGGAACTTTGGAAGCTTCAGTTCTGATCTGAAGCTCACAGAATTCAGTAACAAGTTCATCTGTTCGTTTCATTGACCATTTGGGTCCACATGGCCCAAAATCAAGCCATGGATTTTTTTTTTTTTTTTTTTTTTTTTTTTTTTTTTTTTTTTTTTTACTTGTCAATGTAAGGACTTTTCCTTTCTCAGTTCCTATATCTGTGAGAATCTGTGAAGGCAGCTGTTCTTGATCTTCATAGAAAAACAAATATATCTTCAGACTTTGCTTAGTTTTTCCTGACTTTCAATTTCAAAGACGAAAGAGGGATGATGCAGTTATCAAAACCAATATATTTGAGACTTCTACCTYACTGTTAAAGGTACTTGAAATTTGCTGATTAAAGTATTTTGTAATGGGAAAGCTGTCAGGTAGATAGAGATATGCACCTCCACAGATGCACTGTGATGTTGCAAGCTTTGATTCCTTAAACAGGAGAGAGAGAATTTCAATCAGTTCGCCTTATTTCCTGGAATTTGCACTGTTAGAGAACTGCTGTCTATTTTAGTTAACATAGCAAACAACAGATAGTAGAAAATACGGTTCACCAAGGGCAAACTGAAATTTGTTTGAAAATAACATTTAAAATTGAAATTGGTGTTTTGCAACTCCTGGTGGCCTTGGTTGTCTGACTGGTTAAGTTATACCTGGGATCTTAACAGCCTGAAAGCCCAGCATCAGAATGCAGACCAGTTTTCTCTTGCTTTAGAACTGAATTGACAATCAGAAAATGTTATTTACAGAAACAAAGGGCCTTTTGTTTAAATAATAAACATTAACACTCTTATAAACTAGAGGATACAAGTCTCCTCTAGTGCTTTTGTTTGTATTTTTGTTAACAAGATGAACTTTTCTTTCCTCTTTTACTTTTGAAGACATCGGTTATAGAATTCTGAATTAAGCATCCAAACACTTTAATATTACAAAGATGATCGTAATCATGTCCTTTGTGGAAGATAGTGGTGGTTGAAGCCCAGATCCAAAAGAGTAGGACTTCTCTCTCAAGTTTTTTGGTACAACTGAAATTCATGTTGTTTATTAGAGAAGACCAGGAGTAAATTGGCTGATGTTTTTCCACAGATTATGAATTTCCTAAAAATTTTCAGATTGTTGTRGAGTCTAAAAGTATTTAAGAAATATATTTTCTTAGTCATCTTTCAAAGACCTGATGAAGTGTTCATGAGGCCACCTAGATCTGCAGATCCAGGGCTGAAAGGTAGTGTGTTATGTAGCTCATCCTAGAGGGCTCTCAGAATGGGAAACTGGATCAGAAGGAGAAAGACTTGCGTTAATTTAATGAGAAATACCCCACTACAAGAACGTTTGAGAAATGTTTTTGAAAACATTTTGATTTTTTAAAAAAGTTAAATATTTTCCAGTCTTTTTCATGGGTCTTGTAGTGAAGTGACTTGATTTATGAACATACTTCTTCTGTAGAAGCAGCAGACTTCATTAAAATCACATGTTACGTATTGTATTTAGATACCCAAAAGGAAATGGTGTTATGTCTGGCATGGTATGCCGTGCAATTAGAGTATGGACCTGCGGCAAAAYATGCACAAACAAAATCCATAGCTTGTCTATCTTCTTTATCCTAGAATACCTGCTGGAGTCGCTGCTGCTGCAGTTACTTGGTACCAGCTTGGGAGCAGGGATGGGATGGGCCTAGTGCTGTGCAGAGATACAAGGTGCACCCAGGGGATATAGGCAGTTGACGTGAGAAGGGTTTGTTATCACTGCAATAGAATCTGAATATTTAGGCATATGYTTTTTATATTCAAAATGAAGACTTTATGCTGTTTATTTCTTGATTGTTCRTTATAGTCTAATCTTGCCAATGTTGGAAAGATAATTGCTAACTTATCTATTGTAATTTATGTCTTCTGCTTGTTTTTTGGAAAGTCAATAGGTTGTAGTTAAGCTTATTTTGAAATACATGTAAGGTAGAGTCTCTGTGCATCATTGTTAGTAACTGATTTTATCTTCTTTCAAAAGGAGTATTATATTGCTGTCATCTGACTCCCTGAGTTTGTTAAAACAGTAATGGAATCAKTAAAAGCACTTATCTTGACTTTTGCTCTGCCTTATCATTTTTTCAGATAGAAACTTGTTTGGGATTTGCTTTTCTAATCAACTAATGCAGTTTTTTTTCCCCATCAAATTCAGGTTTTCTCAAGAAATGAAAAAAGTCTCAGGTTCTCTTCGAAGTGATGAGTAAAATGCATCTTGCCTTGAATGTTTTTTTCCTGTATATCAGAGCGTATTAAATTTACTCAGCTCTTTTCTCTGTTAGGAACAGAAACAGTGAACTTCAATGAAACTATAGTTGACCCGTTCTATATAGAATAACAATGAAAAATTTAGAATTTTCCAGGTTCTGTTGGTTGAAAAGAATCCATGGAAGTTAGCCTAACAGTGGTATCAGATGTTCTCCATGAGGGAATAGCAAATGTTGTCATTAACTGCTCCCATAAGCTATTTATGCATCAGTTTGGATAGAAGGAGTGATTGTAAAATAAATATCAATTACATATGTGCTTTTTTCCAGCAGACATTATTTCAGTTATTTCCACAGCATGTGCTTAACGTGATCTCCCCCCCCCMAAAAAAATCAATCTCTTTAAGCACATCTTTATCTAGCAATTTAGATGACGTGAAGAAAATGTAATGTAACTTGATCTGTGACTATATTTGGTTATAAAACTCACTTTTTAAAACAGTGAGTAAGGAGAAATTATTTGATAAACAAGGGAAATAGATACTGGAATTGGCATGAGTTCTTTGGGAACATGCCAGTGTAGATGTGCTTTTGAGTGTGCTATAAGTATACATGTCAGATCAGCTTCTTTAAAACAGCATAATTTCTTGGGCTATGCGTACATTCCTTTTCCATTTTGTTTTCTTATACTAGATCGTAAAAGAGTGTAAACTCTGTAGATGAGATGGACCCAGAYGATGTTCTGTATCAGATCTTCAGCTGCATGCATTGCTAGTTCTAAATTGACCTGCRGGGAGTATGAATAGGTTGCAATTCAGCTGTTCCCCAGTCTTCCCTTGTGCAGCGCTTGACCCCAGTGGATGGTGCATTGACTTACGAGGCATGAGGCTAGTTCATTTCTACAGTCGAGATGAAACCTTTCATCAAAGATGTGTTGCATCACTTCTTTGCTTGTAAAGCAGCACTAATCCTAAAGAGCAATCACAAACTTTCCACCTCTAGTGCTGCTATTAACATTTAATTCTTGTACTCAGAGGTTAGTATTTTCCTCTGATTTAACGGGATTAAACCAGTYTTGAATTATCATGTATACTGTTGTAAGTACAAAACATGGTGGTAAACTTTTGAGCCTGAAACTAGACTTAAAATGCTAATGTAATGTAGAAAACTCTAGATAACCTTTACATATGAAAAAAWTAAATCCCCACTGAACTGTGTTTTGATTCATAAAAGATTAGCAGATGAGTAGGTCATTACCAATTCTTCTGAGATGTCAAGGACTCCCCACCCCTTTCCAAAATGCTAATATTATCTTCAAGAGTGAGGTTTTTCTTTTTTGAAAGATAATCTTAAGCCAAGGCCTTTTTGTATGGTCTTCCATTTTATGATATTTACTCCCTTAAGAAAAGTTGAGCTGTGATTGGAGGGAGAAAGAAGGTAAACTTTGCCTAACAGCAGCATTCTATACAGCAACACAATACAAGAGGTTTTGCAGTGCTCTGCGGTGCAGGATATTACTGATGGAGAGTCTTTTTCCATTTTTACGTGTCCAGTGAAAACTTTAACAGAGCTGCCCACTGAACTGTCAATATCAGGGCTGTTTGGAAAACAGTGCCTGCATAGAATAACTTTCAGGATCAGRGTTTACAATTCAAAGATTAATTTAAAATGTAAGTACTTATATCTTTTAAGCAGTGGGTTATCCAAGTTAAATGGATAGGCATAGGTACAAAGGCTGGACAGCTGAGTTGCAGTTTGGGATTAGAATTTTAATCTACTTTGGTGCTAGTAGAGTATAAYTTATTTGGCAAAATAAAAAAATGGCATCAGTAGTAAAAATATGATTGTGCAGTTGTTAATTCCTGTATATGTTATGATGTACCTCTCCTCTCTTCTATGTTTAGCTTTTTGAACCAGGAATGCAGTTTTAAATGGATACTGTTTTGTACATCTTTCTACTCACCTCCATCAAAGCAAGTATTTATTTTGCTTAGTTATAAACATTAAAGCCTTGCCTCCATGCCCCATCACTTAATATATTTCCTTCTTTTTACTATGATTTAAATGTTCAGGTTTCTATGTAGCTTGTGTTGGCATTAATCAGCTGCAGTTCTTTCTATATTGTAATATCATACAAGCTCCTTTTGAGAAAAAATTTTAGTTAATACATTTAGTATTTTGGCTCTTGTTTGTCACTGAGTACCTTGTACTTAATGAGTGTTATCTTTATTTTGGGAGAAAAACAATTATTTCTATCTAATGTTTGTACTGCAAACTTGATCTTCATGTGTTACTTTTCAAATACGTGCTGACTAATGTGATAGTTTAGCCATTTGTTTTGTCATTTTTCTTTTTCTTTTGCTCTGCTAATTCAAAACTGTTTTGTGTGTTAATGTTAACGTGAAATGTCACGTTTCATTTAACATTAATTGTTTTGAGCCCAGGGCTCTTTAGTTGCCATTAATTTGGAGGATATACTTCTTTTGGCTGAAGGATGAAGCTTTATATATGGGGCTGTGAACAATATAGTTCTTAAAATGACATCAGGTAATTCAGTAAGAACGTTAGCCGAGATAAGCATACCAGAAGTAGAGTTTGTTCGTTCTTTTATTACAGAGGGGGTGACACTTGTAAAGGTTGCCAGTCTTTGTGGAGAAAGATAATAGGTCATGCTTCCAGTGTAGTAGTTTTTTGTTTTTCTGCTTTATCTGCTAATTTTAARATCTTCTCTTTTAAGTTGAGCCCATAAAAACAAGTTTTTATTATTATGAAATTTACAAGGAGGAAAAAAAAAAACAATGTGTAATTTGCTCATTACTTGTTGGGCTCAAGGCTGCAGTAGCTCATTATTTCAATTCCACGTGCTTCCTAACACAAGCAAGTAAAAACTGGAGTTGTCCAAAGAAATCAGTTAAATAAGGTAGCCTTATCTGGAAAGGCTAGCAAGTTGCTTCATGCTGCTTCCCCTCCCTTGCATTACTCTTCATTGTTTTCCTCCAGTTTTCCTCTTTCAGGCTTTCACAGAAGGTAAAATTAACTTTTGTGCAGATGACATGGAAGCTGAAGTACTGCGGAAGTTGTACATAGTTATAGCTGTCCTGTAAAATTACCTCAGTTAGCGGGGAATAAGGTCAGTTTACAAAAGACTGTTCAAAGCTACTTCTGGATATCAGACTCACTGGTATACTGGGCATTAAATTGGGCATATCTTTTTAAAAAGATAKGTTTCTAATATTGATGCTGCTTTTTCTGTTCTATACTGAAACKTCTTACAAGTATTTCTCAAATATTTTTCTGCAGACTACAGTGATTTGAGCATTATATAGCAATTCACATGGTTATGTGGATAAAAGTCAGCACTAATACACTGTTAGCCACGTCAGTCTTGTATATGCTGACAGTCATRCTGTTGTTGTCTTAGTAAAGATGAAACAAGTATAGAATTTGCAACATTTGGTAGATAAAAAACTGTATACGCAAGGCCTATGAGAGCATTACAGTTCCAGTACACAAAAATGGAGTAAACTGGAAGGTGAGCATTTTTTTCAATCTCCAGTCATTCCTCATTACATTGAGTTATATTGTTAGAAGTGATCTTTAATTTTACTTCACCTTGGAGTGRCTTCTGACCGAAGACAAATGGATAAGTAAGGTTTCCCTGTTTAGTTTCCATCCTTTTCATAATTCAAGAGCTTTAAAAGCTATGCAAAATTATTTTTTCTTCCAGCCACCTTCATGCTCACATATTGTTGTTTTGTCAGGACAGCTTTGCAGTAAGATTGATCATCTTTTATTGTCTAGAATGCCACCTTGCTCTGAAGAAAGGTGACTTCCTGTCAGTCRGCTGCTGGTGTGGATGAACGTGTTAAGTCTGCGTATATTTGACTGAATTTTCTCCCAGAATATATTTAGGGGGAAGAAGGATAAGAAATAGGCTGGGCRGAACATTTCCAGGTATTAGAATAGTGAGAGTGAAATAAATGATACTGAAGACTTTTCAGATTAAYGGTTTGTAATGGGTCAAGCAGATAGAGTTGTTCTCATTCCCTTGGTGTAATACAGCCCCCCAAAAGGGAGTCAAGGTAAATAGTGTAAGAAAAAATTATATAAAAATATGTTACTGAATTAAAGCTATTTGAATGAAAGTATGGAGCAATAGTCATATTAGCGTGGTACAGGAAATAATGTAGGTGTTGCCTCTGATATTGAAATAATGAAGAAAATTTTACATATTTACCAGAAACAACACAGCTGCCAAAAGGTTTTTATCAGTAATTCTGCTGCTAAACACTTAAAATTATAGAGGGAGACCAAAGATGACTGATGCCTTGAGTTTTTTAGTTTTAGGCTGCTTGAGATCTTTTTAGTAGGCTGATTTACTATAGAAAAGGATGGATGTATGTGGCAACCATACAGATCAACACACATTTCAAGCATTTTGTTCACAGTGGGTAGGTAGAAAGACTTTTAATTGATAATGATTTGTAGAAACTTTTGTGGTACATACCTGTTGAATGAGTAGGAGAGAAACTGATCTACGATCTTTGGAATATAATCAAATCACTCTGAATAACTAGTCTGTAATATGCATTACTGCCCTAAAACATATGTTTTATATGAGAGATAGGAAAAAACTTATCTTGRTGTTTGAAATGAGGAAGTATACATTTAAAAGGCACCTTTGGTTCAGTCAGCTGTGTTGTTAGTTACTCAGTGTCACCTGTTCTCTGTTAAAGCTTAACTAGTTTGCTAAACTAACATCTATCTAGACCATTGAAAAGTAAAGGCTTATATATTAAAAAGTTAATGGTAATTTCTTTCATGTATCATATATCTTAATTTTCKTGCTATGGCTTTTTAACTTTCTGTCTCCAGGAGTTCTGCTGCATTTTCATTAGTTTAAGATATTCTGAATTTTTTTTTATCTTTAATTTTGTTTCTTCTAGTGGTCTAGTAAATTAACAGTCATACTCCTTGTCCATAATGCGTGTGAAAAACCATTTGCTGACATTCATACAGTCCTGTGAAGAGGTAGGCATGCCACTTGTGTAGCCACAATAAGGAGCAAGCGTGTGCAGTGAACCACCTATATGATCTTTATAGTGCCTTTCATTATTGTATAATGCCACCTTGGCCCAAGTCTGAATGTTAAAATTCCTCAAGGGAGCTTTATCTTGGGGAAAAAAATATTARTATTTTAAAACATTAATTTTTAGACAGAAGAGCCTATCTTTTTTCAGTTAGTGTTAGGGTGGAAGTGTATTCTTTACTGCGGGGGGGGAGGGGAACCCAACCTGAAATTGTAACTTGAAAATTTTGTATTTTCTGGAAAGAAACTAGAGATTTTCATGTGAAATCAGCACTGTTATGTAGTTAAAAGCTCTTGGTTTTTTAAAAAATAATGCTGACATCAGAAGCATGTGTGTATACACTTTGAGAGTTTGGATTTATTAAAATTTTGTATAATGCCAGCTTTCTTACGTAGATGTGAAGGTATCAGTAAAGATCAGCAGTTTAATGCATCATATCAGTTACATGGAACCCCACAGAAGTGCGCTTATGATACCAGAAGAAAGGTAAAGTTGCATACTAAAGAATTATGTGCAAAATATGGCCCAAAGTGGGGARAAAATAGAAAGGGTCTAATTCTTTGGAAGTTGTCTGATAACCTGAAATACAAGGTATTAATCCTGTCAAAAAAAAAATAATAATAATAAAAAAAAAAAACTTGCTGTTTCTGGTTACAGGAAGGTTAAATATTTGCTGCTCTGGAGCAGCAAACTAAGCAGTGATAGAATGACCTCTTGATTGAGCTGTTGGTCCAAAAGAGGTGTTGTGAGCTTGCTACGCCAACTGGTTTCTCCTGGAACTGTTTGTGCAGTTTCTAGTTTTGCAGCCGTGGAGCACGGCATGCTATAGGTATGACTTGTGTGCTGCCGGTGTGGCTCCTTGTGTGAGTGGGTTGGTGGCTTTTTTCAGCTAACAAATACCTAACTTGAATAGCTGCTTAATACTGAGAAATTAAAAATTAGTCCACTTCAAAAATGCAGGAGTGTGTAACTTATAATGTATCCACTTGTGGTAGAAAGTGAACAGCATTTTACTAACACTACCAGATAACTAATTTATCCTTCATTAGGAAAATCATCGTTTTGTGAATACCTTTTCAACACTCTGTCTCCCACAATACAGAGGCACAAGCACAGCACAGCCTTGCCTACTGCCATTGTCCAAAACGTGGGCAATCCCCCTTTTCCTTGGCCTGTGAATGTGTAGTCAGCATCCATTTTTTATAATAAAACTTAACCTTTTTTGACTCAAGTTACTGTAAAGTGCAAAAGTGGTAGTGGCTTTGTATTGCAAATGTGGGCTTTTTGTTTGCCACAGCATGGAAGTYGCATACAATACAGATGAGTGAATTTTGTTTCTGCAAGCTTCCAAACACATGTGATTATGGGAGGAGACTTTTATTACACCTATCTGTATGCTGTAGCCAGTTAATCTAAGGTGATACGTACTTCTTGTGGAAGATGGCTTCTAATAACTTTCATAAAATGTGAAATAYCAGCTTGCATTTTGTTACAACTGTAAGAAAGAATCTGATTTTTGGAAAAATACTATGAATTTATGCAGGAAGATCTGCTTGATTAATGTTATCAAGTCTGTTACACGATATTACATGGATGTTCTGACTTTTGTGTTAGTATATTAAATAGAAATGCATTTACTGCTCTAGAAAAAGATTTTACAGAAATACATTAAATTAAAGTCCAAACAATTGTTGCTCAATTTGGAAACTGTTCTCTTACTTGCTCAAAAATTTCAGTTTAAAAAAAAGCAGACCTTTCCATGAAGTAGAAAAAAAAAACTGATGCTGATTTGACATTGTTTTTTAATCTTCTCATCCTAATAACTCCAATGTGCAGCTGTTAACATGGTCATAACTATTTCTACTACATCTCATCATGACTGTKACCAGTTGCCTCATTTTAATCTTAATTCTTGTATTGCTTTATTTACCTCAGTTTATCAGAAGTTTTAAGTCCTAAAATAGTTTTTTATTGGTCTGTTACTTATTGATAATTTCCTGCAGATTTGAGTTTTTTGACAAAAACGTGATGCTACACTAGTATTGTGAGTTTTTGGAATATATTGGAATATTTTCTTGATGGAAAGGAAAGCATTTATGAGTTCAAAAAGTTTTCAAATGTAGGGGTTTGAGGAATGTGTGTTATCTTTTTTTTGTATGTCTCTGACCTTTTACCTTTATCTTACTTTCCTCCTCAGGAGGTCACTGTTCTGACGAACTTTTAACTTCTTTTATTTGTAACAGCCACTGCATGTTCATGTCTCTTTAATTATGTGTTTTATGTATTGCAAAACAAAAATCATTAAATTGTGGTTATTTTTTAAAAGAGGAGAGCTTGCAGGAGACAAAACGGTAGTGGTAGTAACAAGGAACTCATAAAAGCCTACTACCTTTACTCTGATTATTTTAAAGACAAGAGCATGTGAGTGGGTGTATTGAGAGTATATCAGAGTGTTCAGATCTTGCCTCATTTAGTTCTCATGTAATAATCCCTTTAAAGTAAAATTATTGCACCTGTTGAGTAAATGTCTACATACAACTCAAACTCATATTTAAAGGAGAAACGCGTTTATTTTAGCTCAAGGAAAATACTTCCTTTTGGAGCACAACTTTAGAGACCACAGACCTTGATCTTCCAGATGTGTAGGTTTATATGTTAAACCATTAGTAATCCCATTTCATCGCTTACCATGTAATTATGATAATAGTTAAATGGTAGGCTTGTGAAGAACAAGGTAGTGTCTCTAGCTTTAAGGACAGTTTTAGATTGTTTTGTAATTTGATTTGACTTACGTTTTGGGGAGTGTCAAACTGTATGGAACTTCCCATGCACTCTCTGGTGTTAGTTTAAGTAGCTGACATCTCTGCTTATATTGCTGCAGTATTCAGGAAGGTGTCTCTTGCAATGCCTCAGTGGTGTTTCGTGTTCAGAAAAGTGTTTTGTTGCTGAAAGCACTGTAGGTGATAGTTTTGATGTATATTGTCTTATGGCAATATAATGCCAAATATACCTTTTATGCCTTTATGAACCAACACTAGCTTTCTTGAGGCCAAATGTTGTCACAGTGCTCTGTTACTAACCTGTGTGAGATTAAATAGATCAGTACTGGGGCTCTTTAAATATAAATAATATTAAATATTAAAACAAATAGCCTTATCCTCAATAGTAATCTACATTCAGATAACATTTAGAGGTAATACTACCCTAATTACTGTACCACAGAGGCAGATGGAGGAGGTTTGTGATTTTTTTCATAAATTTAGATACTGACTAGCATAATTCTTCCTATACTACAGTATCTGTTTAAGGACAGATCTGTGCCCAGTATTTCAGAAGTGTCACTTACATGAGCAAAATAATTATCTTGGAGTAAAATTCATTTTAGTTRAACAGATCAAATTTTCAGTAAATAAGTCTAAAGTCATTGCTTGAGAGTTTGGATTAAAATTTATGTGAAAGATATCATTTGGTAACAACCACAAAATGGATATAAGGAAGGAATTGAAAATACTGAAATAAAGATGACAAAAATAAGAGCCTATAATTGCCCATCCCATCTACCAACTGCCTATATATACATGCACTCTTTCTCATACATGCATATTCTTTTGATTTCTTGTTAGATCCAACCAGTTTACAGTCCAAAATTGTTCTTTTGTGTCTCCTTGGGTTACCATTTGATGACAGAAGCATAATCGTCTTTTAATCCCATCTTTTACGTCCATCACAGATGTAGCATATAAGATTATTTCTGTTATGAGCGTTTCAGTTTTTCTTCTGTCAGTCTTTATTTCCTTTGGGTTTTTTTTTTCTTTTCTTTTTGGACTGGGTTTCTTGTCAATTTGATGGATAGGTGCTGTTGCTGGATGCATGTGCTCATTCACTTGTAGAGCCAGCAGGAGACGTTAGTGTTAAGATCATTCTTCTCTTTTCTTGTGCAACCTAAGAGCAAATATATGTTGGTCATTTCATCAGAGAATTACTGTTTCAGGTTCTAGAAGTGTATGAAGCTGACATTACATTGCTTGCAATTGATTTAGTTTTTCAAAATTACAGCCAAGCTGTACAGCCACAGGACTTGGGTTTTTTTTTTAAAGAGACAAATTCTGGAGGAAGAGTTGAGCAGTATAGTAAAGGTACCAGGAGGGTCTCCTGTCATATGCTGTGAATCCTGCATCCAGTGGTTTGTTTCTGTTCTGCTTTCCCTTTGGTTGGCCAATGTCTTAGTTTTCCACTCTTTTAGAATATGGACTTTCCTAGAAAGAGACAGTATCTTGAATTGAACTGAAAGTAAATATTCCAGAGATTGCCATTAAGATTTTTTTTTCCTGTTGCAAGATCAGTGAGACATGGTGGTAGGATTATTTGGAGGTTTTTGTTTTCTGACTCTTTAGACGGAGGTATAGAATCAAGTCTGTGAGAAGAAGGCATGAAGTATTTGAGAGAAACTCCTACTTTGTGCATGTATATTTGCATAATCTGAAAGGCCAGCTTTTCAACAGGTTATGACCAGTATAACTCCTTTTGCATGTTGTGGGTCTACTCAGATCAGTAACTATTTATTAGGTTAAGAAAGATGTTCAGCATTGATCTGCAGCAAATGAAAGCTGCAAGTGCAAGAACATACTGTTATTTTTACCTCCCCCTGCCCCCAATMTGGGGAAGGGGGAGGAATGGACTTCTAGAGAGGAAAAGAAATTACAGTGTTTATATTGCTCTAATCCCTTTGATATCTTCTGAAAGGTTACGGTCTGTTTCTSTAATTTTACTTAGGGTTTGAAGTTATCTTATGTAACAGACATAATGAAAGTGTTACCAGAGATGGAATTCCCRCAGTTTACTTTCCCTTACAGGCTGCTAACCTTAAGGAAACTATATTTGGATGTAGTTTTTAATAAGAGCAGGGATTTATATCTTGCTGCTCTTAACATTTAGGAGTGATAGGCAGCTGAAGCTGTGAGTCTCCCTTTAATTACCTTGGCCTAACACTTTAGTGAGTAGCCTGGCTAGTGAATACTGTTATGGAATCATGAACGTATGGATTAAAATACGGAATAAAAGTAATGATAGGTACTTCTAAGGTCATTTAATAGCTTCTATTTAGCATCAAGCAATGCTTCTAGAGTATTTAAGTATTGAAAGAGGATATTTAAAGCCATTTCAAGTATTTTGTCCTACATATGGTAAATGACTATAGATATTGATAAACAATGTTAGTTTGTAGCATAGACATAGCTGATCATAAAAAGGACTGTTAAAGTGAAAATTCTTGTCTTACTATRTAGGTTGGAGGAACAATTATATTCTGTAATAAATCTGTTGTAGTAATTATATTAATATTTAGTTGCAATGTCTTGCAAATGCAAAACTTGCTGATGTAGTTACTAGTTTTTTAATAGATCATTGACCCATCAATCAGACTCTGACCGTTTCAGAGATAAAAAGCTGGGCTTCCATTGGCTCTTACGAATAGAGCTCCTTTCCACAAATTAAGAAATGGTGTAATAATTAACAGATATAATGGATATGTGCATTGAAGTTTTGGTTATATCTTTGAGCTTTAGCTCCTGTTATCTTTGGTGTAGTTAACCCCTATCTACCCACAGGTAATTTAAATACATTGTAAAAATGAATTAGTTTTGTGGCAATGGCATGTTGCTATATGTCAGACTGATAGKTTTTTAATTTTTTGGAGATCTTCTRTAATAAGAGYTGATGTTAATCTTCTTTCAGACTTTATTCTTTTAAACCAAGGCAGAGAGAACTTAACGTAGCAACTTTAACTAGTAATGCTGTTCTCAAGATACGATTCTTTGCAGTGATTTTTGAAACAATTTTAAATAGAGAAAATTTACCTAAACATCTTAAGACATTTTATTTGGTTTAGAGATTTTAATGATTATAAATACTGATGATTACTGATATTTCAGTTTGATATCTTTGACCTAGTAAGTCATTTGGAAATTGCCAAAGCAGGTCACTCTGGACTCATAAGGCAAATCAGGAAGTAGACAAAGGTCACTAGCTGTTCCGAAGTTCTAAAGATCTTAAAAATCAAAATTTAAGGCTTTGAAAATAGAAATAATATTTTTAGTTGCAAATCTTCAATAGCTAATATCAAGATTCAGTTGTTTTGATGTAATATACTAAGTGCAAAAAAATGTGAATCGGGAAGAAGAAAAGAGAATCCAAAGTTTAGAGGTAAATTTTAGTTGAAGTCAAAGAAAAAATACCCGAATTTACATACAATTTTTCTTTCTTTGTAAAGGTGGGGGATAGGGGGAAGAGAAATGATAGCTAAAATGAGATGATAAAATACTCTTTAACTGGAAGTTCATCAGGCCATAGCAGCTCTTTGTTTTCAAAAGTGTTTTCCTATTAAAAATCTTTGACCTCTTAATCAGTGCTATCTTTTCCACATGTTTTGTTTAACACTTTATTTCAGGAGTGTTTTAATACTTCATATTTATTCAGAACCCTTGTAAAGAGGATCACATCTTTACTAGAGGAYGCTCATTTTTGTACTAGAATGTGGCAAAGTCGTCATCTTATTGTAAACTCAATTTGATCTACTTCAGGGAAAGCACGTTGCTTAATGACATTAATTGTCTCTAAATGGATACCATAATAGGTCTTGCCAAYGTTTGGTTCTTTGTGTTCAGTAGCCTGCAGATTTTTCTGTCATTGCCCAGGTTTTACTAATGTAGTAAATAAGTCACTATTTATTTTTTCATTTTTATGTAAGTCATATCAGTGTTACCCACGTAGAAGTTGTACGCGTAAAATGAATATGCAGTTGTCTACAAAATGCATTTCCATAATGCTGTTTAGTATTAGTTGCAGATCTTAGTATCTGTATGTATGGATGCATATTTGTAGTTGTAAAAAAGATAACTTATTCTGAAGGAAAACGAAGCAATTCTTCAATATTTGGCAGTGTCGTGTCTGCTCTAACCTGAGTCCAGAATATTGCAGATGCAAGAGGGATTAGCTTTTTCAAAATATACTGTGACATTATGCCAAGATCTTCAGGTCCATAAAGTGAAGTCCTCAAGAAAAGAAAATAGCAGGGGCACACTTCTCCTTTTTCTTTGCCATTTAGCATCTCTGTACRTGTCCACACAGTCAGTTTATCTCTTGATGGAAGATAAGCAAAAGTAGTMTGTAGCTTATGCATTTCTGATCCAAGAGGGGCCTACATTGAGACTCAGGAATGCAACCTTCTCTGCTCCTAACCCTATCTTCATGAACTTTCTCGTTATTTATTCCTTTATTTTAACTCATCTATTCAGTAGTCCCTTCATCCTCTGACGCTGTGATGTACTCTTACTTCCTTCATCAGTGATATATATAATTAATATTTTCCACTATATTCTAATCTTTACATGCATACTATTTAATATGTGATGTTGTATTGCAAGCAAAATTAAAGGAAACCACAAAATTAGTTTATATAACAAATGAAAATAATGAGATGATACACTCATATTTATTCTTTAGTTCTGTTTTTTCCTTAAATTTAATTAAATCTAAATGAATTTTTTTTTTTTTTTTTTTTTTTTTTTTTTTGCTTCAAGGATCTTATCTTCCTATTCATTTTATCTGTTTTGTTAAATGGCTTAAAAATGTAGAGAACTTAAAATTTCATTCAGTTGAATCTCAAGAGGAAAAATAGTAGATAGAATTTATAAAGAACATGAGTCTACCAAGATGCCAGCTTTATGTCTAATTTAGACTCTACTGTTTGAAGAGAGTTTGTGAGTTTGTGTTTAGATATACTGAGAAGAAAGTTTAGCGCTATTGGGAAGCATTTAGGTTTGTCTTGTTGTTTTCATACATTGGCAAAATCTTTTTGTTAAAAGCAAGATAGCGGTGCTTGAGAATTAAAAACAAAGCTAGTTCCCATGGTTTTAATCATATGGGGAGTAGACAGAATACTAAGCAAAAAAAAAGTTTGAATATGATTCTTCAGTAATATTTTCCTTYAAGTATTAACTGATTAAATCATTGTTCAGCTGTGATTATTGGAAGGGTGAATTTGAACAATGATACAGGGTATCTCTGCTAGAAAGTAGTGTGAAATAGTTACTTTTTCTAGGATCCTATACTACTTTAATATGTGCAATGTATTTTTAGTATGARAATGGTATGTTTAGCTCATGAGATGTATACATTTAAGTTTTCCTTTTGTTTCTTGTTTTTAAGCTAAACAATACAGGCRTTTGCTTTCGTACATCATGTGAAGCCCTGCATTATATTTGCAGGAAACAGTCTAGGACRTAAAGCAGCTGGTCTTTAATTTTGAGGACTTTACACTGTAACATCATAAGCACTAGTTTTTCTATAGATATAAGYTGAGTTGTTGAAATGTCTTGCAACTCCATGTTATAAACGGACCTCTAAACACACTGTTCTACTTATCTTTTCAGCAACCAGATTGCCCTTTCCAGTGTCCTCAGAACTCAGCAAGAAGTGTTCGTTGGGCTCTTAATTATTCTTTGGACACTGGCACTGAACCTCAGTTTTTCCTATAAGAAAGCTTAGAAAGAGCTCTGTGTAAGCTTCCTCTGAGGGTAGAGAAAGCAGGTAAGCAAATATTTTGTCTTGGACACGTTTTAGTTCATGTTTAAGATTTCTTTCTCCCTAAAATTGCTGATGCAAAAAGCCTCAGTTTTCAAATACACAGGTGTCAGGTATGTTTTGCTTGATTTTTTTTTTTTTTTTTTTTTTGGAGTTAGATTCACAAAGGGGAAATCATTCTTAAGCAACCTGATAGCCGCTACAATAAAATGACTGGCTTGGTAGGTGAGGGGAGAGCAGTGAATATTGTCTGCCTTGACTTCACTGAGGCCTTCAGTGCTCTCCTGTAACATCCTCATAGGCAGCCTGATGAAGTATGGGGTAGGTGAGCAGAGAGTGAGGYGAAGTGAAAGCTAGCTGAATGGCCAGACTCAGAGGGTTGTGAAGTGTGGCATGAAGCCTAGTTGGAGGCCAGTAACTAACAGTGTATCCCAGGGATCAATACTGGATCCATAGTGCACTGTCAGCAGTTGTGGACAATACAGAACTGGGAGGAGAGGGCTATGCTACTGTTCAGAGAGGCCTCAACAGGCTGGAGAGATGGGCAGGGAGGAACCTCGTGGAGTTCAACACAGGGAACTGTGAAGTCCTGCACCTGGGGAGGAATAGCCTCATGCTCCAGTACAGGCTGGGGCCCACCAGCTGGAAAGCAGCATTATGGGAAAGGAGTCGGTGGGTCCCGGTGGACGCTGAGATGCACTTAGGCCAGCAAGATGCCCTTGCAGCAAAGAAAGCCAGCAGTATCTGGGCCCGTGTGAGAAGGAACATTGCCAGCAGGTTGAGGGAGGTAATCCTTTCCCTCTSCTCAGAACTGGTGAGGCATTTAGAGTGCTGGATCCAGTGCTGAGCTCCCAATATGAAAGGCATGGAGCTACTGGAGTGAGTCCAGTGAGAGCCACTAAGGTGATGAAGATACTAGARCACCTGTCGTATGAGAGGCTGAGAACTGGGCCTGTTCAGCCTAGAGAGGGGAAGGCTAACACCAATGTTGTTSTATGTTGTAGCTTCTTTATATTCCGTGATTCTGTATCTAAGTTCTGTGGTTGTGTATTGTTTTTGCAGTTACAATATACTTGAGTTCAGGCTTTCAGTATGTTGATGGAATTTTTGCGTGTTACTGTGAACTTTATGAATGTGACTCTAGTGACTCCTAGTGGAGTGTTAAGAAACTGACTGACTTTCGTGCTAAATGAAATACACAAATATTTTTCATTGCTATGTTAATTTTCTCTTTATTCTCTTTGCAGCTGGATTAGCTTTTGGATTTCACTTCTGGTGTTCTGCATATGCTATCACTATGGAATTCCTATTGCAGCACCTTTTCTTAACATCAGTCCCAAACCAGACATTATAATTAGGTGTCTACATTTTAATGAACATTTGTAGGTGTATGTAAATATTTTAAACTCACAATATCGCAGAGATCTAAAAGTATTAATTTTTTTTTTTTGTGCTAGGCGAGGTAGGTATGGTTTTAATATGGTAGAAAAACTAGTACCTACCTGGGCAGTATGGCAATATTATATATGAATTAAAGCTACTTCTGCTCAAGTTCCATTGTGACCAGTCAGTGTTTATTAAATAATGATAAATTTATTGATAACATCTTGAAATCTGCCTTTGATAAGATAATCGTGTACTTACTACAGTATTCTTGTGCTAGAACAGCAGCAATCACTGACCATGTAAAGTAATGTTTTAGCAAACTCTCTTAATCTAMAGTAAGTCTAGTATTACTGATCACTTAGTAATTATTTAATCCAGAGGACGAAATTACGTCCTAGCCCTGCTGTAAAAAATAGAGGCAATTATTTCATATGATTTAAAATCAAGTCCTAGATAATGACTTTGCATTTGAGTGTTTAATTGCTGATGTCCATAAATAAACATCATAACTCTGCTCAGATAATTAAATTTAAACTAGTACTAAAGGAAGTTTAACTTCCTGGAAATTTTGTTTGATACTTTTCAGTACAAACTGAACTTCACTGCAAGTCTACATCTGCTACATGTTTGGAAGCATCAGAAATGAAACAATTCAGTTTTATATAAGAAAACTGGGCAATAGATTTCCATTTTTATGCTGTGTGCATGTAATTTTATGGGCTTTGAAGAATATAGTGGTATTTATTCTTTTATAGTTAGAAAAGCTGTTTTCATCTTTAGTTATTTTTAAATTCAGGCTTAATAGTTTTGCATTTGCCAATATTCAGCATTATATATATTGCACAAACCACATTGTTTAAGGTCAAACTTACACAGCAATCAGAAATGTCTAAAAGACCTCAGATCCATATTTTTGTTGGAGCACCTAGTATTCCAAGCCAGCTGGAGGTGTCAGAACGTAATAGTTCAGTGTCTGCTACTGAAAAATGGAGAGAACTCCACTGTTCTTGTGATAGACATAGTCTTTTTTCTGAAAAATGTAAAAGTACTGACAGTAGTCAGTACTTAATGTTTCTGGGTGAAAGCTCTATAGTGACAGCAGTTCCTACAAGTGGTTACTGCTCCCAGCAATCTGAACAGGGAAGATCAGTGGTAACAGAAGAGTGCTTGACATCTGTAACTTTGGTGGAAACCAGTCCCAGTACTCCTAAGATGACTGGCAKTTTAATTTACTCTGATTGTCAATTGTCTAAAGATAGAAGTGCGCACACAAGCGTAAATCAGGCTACAGATGAACACCTTTCTCAAATGTTTAGAGAATTGGAAGAACAGGATGAAAAACAATCATGCRTCTGTCGTTCAAACCTCACAGAAGGAAAAAACAGTCATTTGGAAGTTAACTGCTCTGAGATTTCTAATTTGGTTGCCTCTACTAAGCAGATTAGCATACATCTAAGGTCTATGGGAGAAGATGTTCCATCAGGCCATATAAGTGACTGCCATGAACATCTAAGTCAGTATCTGGATGTGTTTTTCCCCTCAAATCAAGAGTCAAAACCAAAAGGAGAACTAAATGATTGTTCGAACCTTGCAGTATCAACTGACACTGAATTTCGTAGTATATTGACTTCAAGTCAGATGGCTGTTCTTGCACAAGGTGACTTTAAGAAACAAAATGAGATGCAGAAAAGAACCATTGAACTACTGGAAACAGAAGTAGGGAATAAACATGAAGAAAGGCAATATGAACACTTCAGTCTTAATTCTGATGTCAGAACATGTCATATTGTGGCTGAAAATGCATTTGAACAAGAGTGTACAGGTTCTCTTGAACTTTTCAGCTCTGAGTGTGATGGCAAAACTTTCTGTTTTGACACTACAATAAGAGAAGGAAGTGCTCATGAAAATACAAATGCATCTGAAGAACTTCCTAATGTTCCTGCTGAACAATTTTTAAATGAAGTCCTTATTGAACCATTGAGCTCAGGAATACTGTGCTCCCAAATAAGCAGTTCTCATAACAGCTCTTTTAAAAGAGCCCACAAGTCTGAAGAGTCTCTTTATATTTTTCACTCTGCATTTAAAAGACAGCTGAAATCAAAGAGAGCTAAACTGAATTCTTCTCTAGCTGGTCCTGAAATGAGAATGGATCAAGAGAGGRTGACAGAGTTCAAGAAACTTCAGAAGCATCTTCTATCATTACTTAAGAACTGCTGCTGCAAAAATCAAAAATACAGTGTTTTGGTAGCAATAGTACATCCCTGTCATATTAAAGAAATACAGAAAAAGACAAGACCCAGATCTTTATCTAAAGTCCCAGTAGCAACGATTGTAGTTACTGACCAGTCCAAAATTGAAAGAAAGGTTGTGCTATGGCGTGCTGCTGCATTTTGGTCACTCACTGTGTTTCCTGGAGATATTGTACTACTTACAGGTAAGTACTCCTTGCTTGCTTGCCTTTTTAAAATTTTAAGTCTTTAAAATGTCTGCTAGTAGCACAGTGTGTAACCAGTAATTTGGAACCACCACGAAGCATCTGAAAGCATGGCTCAATGTCACTTTGAATTCCCCAAATCATCATACCATTGGAACATAAATTCTGTAGAAGTTGGTCATTTCTTATATGTAGTCTTTGGTCTGAGGCAGCATATAGACCCTTACAGCAGTGCTATAAATAGACATCTTTTGTAACCTGTTAGTTTTTTAAAACAGTTGTTAAGGTGCAAGTGCTACCATAAACTGAAAGATGTGCTAGTTATTTACGTATTTTTCTTTTTTACTTTTGTATGTCCCTGCTATTGGACCAGCAGGTTGACCAGAAAATTGTGATGTTTCTGCTGAGTTTCAGGAGAGGAAATACTCTTCTTCCATGAAAGATTTTCAGGGTTCTAGGGTTAGATGTAATTGGTAACTGGCCTAGACTGCATGAGTAAAAGATTGTCTTCAGTTTACCTTTTACATGTCAGTTAATGAAGACTGCTCCTGACAAATCCTTGTGATCTTTAATTGCTGACAGGAGCAAAATCCTCCCCAATTAAACAAATGCATCTCATGCAGTGCTATGAGAGCTATGATGCATCTAATTTAAGGTTGGATTTGACCAAAACTTACACCACCAAAATTGCTGTGATTTGACCAGTTCTTCTGGGGATATGCAAAAAACTACACAATATAACATTTTTCATGTTTGAATACTACTACAGCTGATTTTTTTAAGATGCCTATTTATTTCAGTTGCTTGAAAAAAGAAAAAGTGCTTATGTTGCAAAACTGGGTATTTTAGGGATTGAAGATAAGCTGGGCTTTTTCCTGCTTCTCTGTTTAGATGTTCTTATTGCAAAATCCAYCAAATGTGCTTTTAGGTGAACCTAGTGTTTTATTACTCACTGTGAAATATCACACAAAAGTAACTTGCCTAGTGGTTCTAGAAGTTCTATTCTGTAATTGCCTAATGCCTTCACCCATTTTGCTTATACAGTACTTTCTATTAACTACTGTCAAACGACTTTAATATATTGTTTAACACTTTGTAAATTATGTTGTTAGGCTCTAAAATAACTTTGTTTTGAAGTGTTCCCTGAGACTCTCAATGTCTGCATGTATGATGCTTCCTGAAATTGTATAGCAGTACCTGCAATTTTGACATTTTCCTGGTTTCTTGCAGTCGGCTAAATTTAAGTTTGCTCCATTCTGTCAGTAATATGTCTCTTCTCTTTAGTATTGCTCCCCTTGATGCTACAATCAATTTCTTGTCAGGCTCCTTAGCTAGCATTTAGCAACAGCAGCTATGAGATGCTGTGAGATAGGTATGCTAGCGGCTCACCTAGCATTGTGGTTGGTATATGCACATAGATTATTATTTTTTAGCCAGAATGTGAAGCTTTTTTCTGCAGAAACTTTGACAATACCTGTGCAACTACAGCTTTTGACTTTGGTGGGTTTTTTTCCTTCACTTAATAAAGGTGTTCTTTAAAGCAATTTAGTCTTTTGCGTTTCAAGTAGACATAATATTGAGCATCTTGCTGTACTGTTTTAGGAGTGTCACTGTTCGTATTTCACATTTCTTTCCTATCTGCATTCCTTAGGAGATCATAATAGATGTTGATATCCACATTAAATCTCAATGAATTATGTGGAAGTTCCTTCAATTTATGCCAGTTCCAAAGAAAATCTAACTTTCTGAACAGGGTGACATTTTTAGTAGGGATTTCGCACTTGTTTTCTGCAAAACCATTCTATATATGAATGTTAGTCCTAGGTGGCACATAAATGAGAGCAGCAAACCCTCAGTAATGAACAAAAACATTGAAAAAGGCCATTTAAGAATCAAGGAGCCAGTAGGCCATGGGGCTCTGGAAACAAATAGCAACTTGAATAGAAACAAGCTTCAAAACTAAAGTTCTGATCTGAAACCAGTTTCCAGATTTCTGTTTTTATAGCCAAAAAGTATGCATATTTCAGTATGTTCAATATATATGGATTGGTGAGTCTGCTTTTTGTTGCAGATATCATTATGTATGAGAATCTTTGGTTTGGAGAAATAATGCTGCAATCTACATGTACCAGTCAGTTACTGAACCTGGGAAACTGCTCATCTCTCAATCCAAAACAAKGTAAGTCTGGAATGCAGAAGATTCCTCAAAATCACAATAAAATGGCTATTTAAAGCACACCATTTGGTACTCCAGTGGTTTTTATACAGGATAAAAATGTAAATGTGATCAATTGAGCTGCACAAAACACTGGAAGAATATGACAAGAACACYGTGGACAAGATGTGGACATGATGTCATCATGGGTAGGCATATGGAGTTTATTGCGAAGTTGGATGGTTACCTTTCAATATACTGAAAACTGAATTCGTTTAGATTAATTTTGAAACAGCTGTTGTCCTAGAACTCAACCTTAAGAGGTTTGAGACTGCCTAACAAGGTGACTTTATAGCAAGAATTATGTTGTAGTTACAGAAGTTTTGAAGGCTTAACGAATAGGTAAGTTCAAGGAACAAAAAATCAACAAGACCTATTAAGCACAGACTTTAAAGTGACTTGAAGTGTTGGAGGCTTGTGGAAAATACAGTGGAAGTATTACTACAAACTTATATTGTTTTTTTTCTTCCTGACATCTATTATTGCCAACTGTTTAAGACAGCATGGGAGTAAACGGTCAAGAATGAGTATTCCTATATTCTTACAAAGTTACAAATACAAGGCTATTTCTGATATATTTTAAAGTAGTATTCTTACACTACATCCAAAATAGAATCTAATTTTGGATCAAGTACTATGCATCTCAAGTTTCTTGGCTGCTTAGAATTATCATGAGATGATTTTGGTTTTGTTGGTGTAAGCATGTACCAGCTGATAGTTTTTTTTTTATAGCTCTTAGCTTAACAAAAATTTGAGATAATCCTATGTTTTAAGTTCATCATATAGTGGATGTTGGTGTTCTTCATGGTTTATTGGCATACGTATCATCGAAATTTCCCCACTTTGGAGACCTTCCATGTAGACAAGTTCAGAGGTTGGATAGTATTCAGCATGTTCAGCTAGACCAGCTTCAGTCAAATACGTTGGTTCATTTGGTCTTAAAAATTATCAGCATCACCATATTAAGAGGTAAGTTAACACATTGGACTTTCACAACTTCAGAATTGCCTTGCAATGGTTTAATGGTTTAAATTTTAGGTGTTGGCTGTTTCTTACTCCACACTGCAGTGTTTGAGATATGAATCACAGGTAAGAGCTTTGTGATGAGCCTCTCATAGGGGGTGCAACAGGTAGAGAACTTCAGAGTTAGAGGCAGGAAGGAAGTAGTGACTGAAATCAGCTGCTGAAAGAAGGCTATTGCCCACCAGTTGATCAGGATTGTACATGTTTTGGGGATAAGCCTGCAGGCAGAAGGCACTAATAATCAGTGTTCCTACTCACTGAGAGGTTGATGAGATTTCACTAAGGAGTGAGCAGTCACCCTTTGTGATACAGACTGCAGTTACTAATGCCCTGACTGGTCAGTCAGATGACTCGAGCATCTCCAGAGCTCCAAAATAGTGTTGACCTGATTTTCAGCGAGGTGGGGCGTTGGAGAAGCATGCTGGTATGAGGTACAGTGTGGGGAGGTGGAAAGGGCAGCAGGAATGTGCATCTGAAATCCTCTTCTGGGGAGAGCTGTGTGTAGCAGGAGTGCTGAGAAGAAGGCTCTATTGCAGTTATGGTGGAACTTTTTTTTTTTTTTAATTACTAAGAATTGTTTCCTGAGGGTTCATGGTTGTGAATCCAGGTGTTTAATGTACTTTTTTTTTTTAACTGTTCATTCCTTTTAGAACAGTGAATGGAGTTATTTCAGGATTCCTTTTTCCGAAGTCATTTCTGTCTTAATTTTCTGTGTTAAAATTATAGTTTATTTCTATCCATTCATCATAATGAGACCTTAAATAGTTCCTTCCTAGCATCTTCTCAACTTTCTGAAATGAACAAAAACAAATCATCTTGGTGCCTTCTTAGTATATTATGCACTGTGTATTAACATATGTATGTTTTTCAAGGCATTGGGAAGTTAAAGACCACTGCTACCACCTGGAAAGGGAGTCCYCCCCCCCTTTCTTTTCACTTACTTAAATATTCTGACTTTCCTCCATTTTTCCATGGGAAGCTGCTATTTCTCCATGCTTGACATAATGCTTTTCAGATTTAGTTGATCGTACTGCACTATCACTGTGTTTTAGTGCTGCAGAAGATTGAAATGATCTTACCCACACTGTCAGTATCACCTTTATTATAAATGGAGAATTGTAAAGATAGAAATCTCTAATTTATTATTTTATGTGAATCTGAAACTGTTGGCACTGATTTAAAGCAGGATCTATTATCCAAGAATTTTATTTGAATTTATGAAAATACAGCTGTAATATGGGATTACCAGAACCTTTCAAGCAGTATCCTGAATGAAGAATGTCAKAGAGATCTTATAATTGTTTGTCTATATATGCTATTAATTCTCTTAGGATGCTTGTACCCAGCTACAGTTTCTTTTATATGAACATTTTTACAGAAATGTTTTTTTTATTCCCCAGCAATTGCAGAAACAGTGGTTTCATATTTAGAGTTAATCTGTTACTAAGGTGTTTTGAGTACAGTCTTTTCCCTGTTGAAACCAGTCAAGATGAGTTGGAGTGCTCAAAAATGCTCATCAATACCTGCTATTTCCCAGGGAGTGTCCAGTTGCTGAATACTTAGATGCTTGGAAAATTATTGCTACATCTAAATTTTTTTCTCTATRTATTTCTAAAATAGCATTCTCTATGCATTTCTTCAAGCTAGCTTCATATTGGTGAAGAAATCATAAATTGTTTAATCTTATCTTGAAGAAATTTGTGGTCATTTTCTTGTTTGTTTATATACTTCTTCCTATAAAATAAGTCACATTATTTCAAACTTTTTCAGAATCTGTGTACAACTACAAAGGGGGCAGCCAAAGGAAAGTTATTCTAACAGTAGAACAGAACAGAGGTCGACATTATAGAATGGTGCTGTGGGGAGCTGGGGCAGCCTGGTACCCTCAACTTCAAAGGAGAAAAGGTAAAATCTTTGGAACTTTAGGCTACTGTAATAGGAATTCTGTGATGTCATTAATAGCTTTTAAATGTTCAACTGATAACATTTTCCTTTCAACCTTTAAATATTCCTGCATCTTGCTAGGACAATATGTTGGATGTTTTTAAAAGTTATCTTATTTTGAAAATAATGCCATCAGCAACAGAATTTGCATGCACTCATTTTAGAGTCCTGAGGAATTTTTATGGTATTAAATTATAAATATTTAGAAAATTCTATTTAGATGTAAAACTCTCTGGTGTCTAATTGTCATATAACTATGAAAAAGAACTTGAGTGTTAACTAAATCAGCAGATTTTCTGAATCTTTCTGCTGTTGTCTGTTTTTGCTTCAATTCCTAGTTTTCTCTCCACTGCTGACTTTCAGTGTATGCATTCCACCTTAGTAACTTCAGTATATTAAAACCTACATGGCTTTTGTTTTTGTGTCTGTCAATGTGGTTAGACGTATACAATTCATTAGATAAACAAGTGATTATAAATCTTGCAGAACTCAATGCCAAAAATATTCCAAAATACAATTTTTTTGAGATGTTTTAATACTATATTATAGCTGGAAAATATTAAATAGTTATCATAGTTAATCTTTAAGTTACTGTGGTTAATCATTCCCTAATGCTTAAAGCAGAAGTCTAAGAAAAGGTAGATCTCCGTAGTGTTACAACTGTTAGTATCTGATGGAAAGCTTGTGTCGTCTTCTCTGGCTAGTGTTCATCTAGCACCTTGCATTTTAATCATTAAAAGACTATCTGAAATTCAAGGTAAGAGTGATTTCTCAACTGTAGAAATACCACAGATAGACAAACCATGAACGTTTGATCCCAGCAAGATAGCCAAAAAAGATAGTTCTATCATGCTAAACAGACACACATGTCATACAACTGAATACTGTTGAGTGAGTTACAGGAGGACAGCACGTGATGTCCGTTCTTGCTAGGAGTCATAGAAAACCAGCTGGGGCATGTGTTTACTGTTTGTACTGGCAGATTAGATACCTTGGGGTCTTGTACAGCAGGGGATTTGTAACTTCTAAATTGTGCCCATCTTTTAAATAAAAGACATAACACTATACTATTTTGGTGTGTCTAACAATTGTTTCCAAAACAAGCTACATTTGTTTTTCATCTTTTGCTAAAAGATTCTTGAAAGACTGGATTGACTATTAATATGGGGTAAAATTCTGAACTGTAGATGGTGGAAAAAATACAGAGTAAGTTTTTGTTAGGCGCACAGAGCAAATCTAAGATGTATGTCCCCTTTGCCATACTGAAGGAATGATTTAGAGGGGGATCTATAAAACAGTATCTCATAGCAAAAGTATTGTAGCAATTGGTATTCTTAGACTAGAAGTACGTATGCAGGGATACTGAGATAATCTCAGCTCATCTTCAGGTAAACTGAAGCAGTTACTAGAGAAAAGCCAGCATGAGTGAATTCATTTTGTAAGAGTTTGGAACAGTGGGGAAAAAAAAGGCACATTAATAAGATACATATTTAAGAGAAAAGAAACATGATTTAAGAATTTAGGAAAATTACAAATTCTACACAACCCAGAGTTTTTTCCCAAAGAGTAGAAAAACTGAAGACTGTAGATTGCCAAAGGAGGGATAATAACAGCAGGTGAATTGGAAGACATGGTAAGAGCTGGGTGGGGCACAGAAAGAATGTTGAAGTGTCTCAAAAAGCCTGATCTAAAGCCACTGAAATCTATGTTTCTGATTAATTTTAAGTCTGTTTGCCGAAATAGTCTAGAGGCATAGACTTGCAGTTTCGTCCTTCACCAGTTCCTTGTGTTTGACAGTGTGTTAATTTCTCAGACTACAGTGGGAATCCACTGATACTTTTCAGATGTCTTCAGCACATTTCTCTACACATACCAGATTTAAGTGCAGAGTTTTCTGCTGTAGCTCAAGATAGAAAAATATAGGAAATACAAAGGATAACAAGGGAAACAACCTGAAATTTAAAATACTCAGACTGTAAAATTAGAGGCAAAGTGTCTTTGTATTCATTCAGATAAACACAACACATTAAGGGAACTGTTGCAATAAAAGCATGTTTTTGGGACCCTTCTCTACTATTTGAAATCTTCAGAACCACAGTACATCCCTCTGATCTGATAAAACAAGAATAAATAGAGGAAGGATCTGAACATCTTTTCACACCAAGGGAGATTAAAAGGAGATTATATTTGATACTCAGTTTACTAATGAATTTTGTGACCCATTATCTAGTCAGCAGGGGAATGCTGAAGATCTGAGTAGTGTGTTAAATTCAGCTATTTTAAATTTCAGGTTTTTTCCCTTGCTATCCAAGCACAGATTTGCCTATTCATCAGAGGAATGCTGAGGATCTAAATAGTGTGTTAAATTCAGGTTTCAGTCAGATCTTGTGATCTAGTAGATAGACCAATCCTGATACTACCTGTCTTCTACTTCCATGTATTATCATTTCTGTTGCCCTACTCTTGCCAAGTATTTGTTTCTATTTCCTCCTTCTGTTTTCATTTTCCCTCAGCTCAGCTATGCTGTAATATTTCACCTGAATCTTGCTTTGGGCTGGAGTATACTTGATTCTGGGGGACTGCAAGATCTCTGTAGTCATGGATAAGAGATGCATGAAACTAGATTGTTCAGTAGAGATGGAGGTTTTTAAGAGTCTTTTACTGCAAAAYACTACCTGAGCATCTACCATCAGAGACTTTCCTGGATCTTGAAACCGTTGGAAGTTATGACCCCTACCCAATCCCTAAAAGCATCCCTGAGACTGCTTCTTCCAGAATACTTCTACCAGAACTTCTTAAAAAAAAAAAAAAAAAAAAAAAAAAAAAAAAAAAAAAAAAACCTTAGACCTGTGACTACAAGAAAACAGTCTATATTTCTCTAACTTCATTTCCAAAAGTGATTGTTGTAGCTGAAACTTTCAGCTTGAGTAAACAGATAGGAAAGAGCAGCCTGAAATTTTTTATTTTACCAAAAATTTATAAGCAAGTGAATAATGAATCTTTAACAAAGTGGAGGACAACACAAAATACAATACAATTCTGTATTCTCTTACTGAAGTATTTTTCTTTCTTGTGGAATCATGGAAAATAAATCAATATTATATAAATTACAGTATTTTGGAGAAGGAATTTGTTTTAAAAAGTACTTATCGTGAACAGGAAACCGTTGATAAATTTAATAACTTGATCTTCTTTYTTCCTCCAGACATTGCCAGTTCCTTTCCTTCAAGAGCTAGCAAGAAATACAGAACTAGTTTCTTTTTCCAAAGTTTGAGTTGAATGTTGAAAAATGAATTCAGTATAAGTGAAATGAAGGCATCATTCTGTTATGGGAAGACCACAAGAACATCATGAAAATGGCACTAGAGTAGAGTATGTTCTTAGTGTTTCTGTATTATTTCTAAGGAATAAAATACAGTATTTAACATCAGAATGATTACATGAAAAGGCAGTCACTTAATTCTAGTTTGCAAACAGCCCAACAAATGAGATATGGCTGTCAAATAACCATTTCATTTTTTTAGTAGTATTATAGTTCAAGGCTGCTTGTGAACATGTGCCTTAATGACCCCGAAACAGGTAGTGGGGCATTTCTGTGTTTGTTTTTTTTTTAATGTCCTTGAGTATTTGCTGTGCCTGTTCTTTTTGCATGGAAATCAGTAAAATTAAGTATCTGAACAAGATCAGAATTGGAAAGTTTGAGTCAGTGTTTTGTTAGGCAGCGGAACAACATTTGTTTTGCTGTCTATTATAATTCTGAAACATGATAATCATGGTAGCAATCAGAATTTTGCCAGTAATTGGAATTAGCAGCATTCATTAACAAATATGTTCTTTAAATTGATTGCCCTCTAAAAAAACAAAAATATTACTTAGAAGTTTTTCTGCTAAATTTAATTCTAAGGTTTGCTGGAGCATGGTTAGCCAAAATTCTCCTAAATTACTTCCTAACTGATCATCTTAGCTCCTCTGAACAGAGTTTCTGCATGAACAAAAGGAGAGCAGAATAAGTTAGGCGTAAATCATAAATTTGAGAGGATAAACTTTTTTYAACCATTTCCTTTCTAAATATTACTAAATCTTAGCGCCTTTGTGATATTTATAGAAGCTGTATAAAATTAAGGAAAACATAATTAGTAGGACTGATCTCTCAAAATGTGGCCAGGAATTCAGGAAAAAAATTCTGGAAGTGATGGGTAGCTTCCTTTACTAATGTTTCAGTTCCAACCCCAGAGGAATTTGATAGGATAATAGCATGCTCAGCTGAAAAACAACAAATGCTAGTGCCAGATCAGCCAAAGCAGGAACTAGGACTGTTCTCTAACATACTTTACGAGCATATAGCTTCTTCTAGCATATTTCTGCCTYATTCCAAATTTTTGTATTTATCAGTCTCCTTCATGAATAATTCTTGTTGTCATAGCCATTATTTCTGCACATTATTGTTTGAACAAAGCAAAGGTTCAGTGAAAGATTTTTTTWAAAAACTTTTTTGTGGGAAACAAAAGAAATTGTAATATTCATAACAAGCGATTTTTAAAAGCACAAGAAATTATAGTGTAAAATGTGCCTATTTGATCAAATTGGTGACCGTTCTGTTTCAAACCACATTGTTAGTGTTGCCCCTCTGAATCATTCTGAAAACATGAAACTATCCCTCAAATCATTGTATTATACTTGGGTTATGGTTTTTTACGCCTTCTCTGCGACCATGAAAGCATAACCATCTCTGGTGTTTTTAAGGAACTATGAGATTATCATGCAACCTTTATAAGAAGAAAAAAATCTGTATGTCACGAGGTTTGAAATAAAGTTACCRGAGCTGACAATGTGAAAATATTTTACTGATTTATTATTCAGTGTTATAGGTGATTTCAATTTTCTGTGAATTAACAATCATTTGGAAATCAAACYTTTCTATATGTTTTTTGCTTATTGTTTATTCCGTAGATCACATATGGGACTTTAAATACCTTCTTGTCCAACGTAGTTCTGTGTCAGGTGACTTTGAACTGCACACAACTCCATGGTCATCCTGTGAGTGCTTGTTTGATGATGACAAAAGGGTAATTGAATTTAAAGAAAGATTTCAGAAGAGTAAAACATTCCTCACGAAAATGACGAATCTCTCAGCACATTTGGAGGAAAAATGTTCAGGTAAATTTGTTATCCACAATTCYGTGGTGTTCATATAGTGCAATGCATAGCTAAGCAGAATGTATGCTATGCTTATGGCAGCAAAATGTTTTTTTGTTTTGTTAGAGTTGTTTTGGGAGCCTGAATTTATTCTGGAGGCTGCTATTCAGTACCCAGCCAAACTACAAATGTAGTCTTCATTCAGTGAGCACAGAAGTGAGAGTCGAGTATAGTACCTGGTACCATACAAAGATAGCTTTGGAATATATGGAGAAATGCTGCCTCTTGTTCTCCATACCAATTATTTTAATGATGATATGATTAACCACTGAAAGTTTATGGAATGTTATTTCTTGAAAACATGATCTTAGAAGTAAAACATCCTTTTTGAAGAAACTGCTGGAGTAAATGCCAGAGTTACCGAGCTGATGCTATTGTCTTTGATTATAGATATATAAAACTAGATAAGGATTGTTTCTCTCTTCAAAAATTAATGAAACCATGAAAACTTCTTGCAGAAGGACAAAAAAAAAAATCTTTATGTAAGATCACCTCTTTCCTTTTGTCCTCACCCTCCCCCTTCCCTTCCAAAAAAAAAAAAAAAAAAAGTTACAATTAGTGGTAAACGTTAAGAAGCAGAGGAAATAAAGCTGCTTTTGCAACATTTAATTCAATTTATGTATAAGTAGATAGTATAAAACTAAGCTGTTAAGGTTATGCTTTTCATTGTTTCAGAATCAGGATGGAAGAAAAGCAATTATTTTATTTATCTGATCTAATCATGGATTATTATATTATGTKCTGATCGGTATGCTCTCTTTTTGAGCACTAAGTCTGGAAAGGATAGGTAATTTTGCCAACAGTGTGTGAACACACACAATCTACCAGATTAGAGACTTGATCTGCAGGAGATTCAAATGACAAATTTCAAAGTAGCATTTTGCTTTATCAATGAAAACCTGCACAGRTTTGATTGACTTGTATTGTGAAAATTACCACTTTGTATGTAGTAATATCTATAGAAGTTTATCAAATGATTTTTCTGTTCTGTTTGAGTGTTCCAGTTTTGATCTGTATGCTTATACTGAATCATCTCTGTGTTTGTGTGACGTAACAGCAAATAAAACTTCTATTGCTACTGATTCTTTTAATCAAAATACCTATTTTTACAGTGTCACAGAATTCTGTTCGTTAATTATGACCTTATTAGAAATCTTGTGTCAAGATCAACAGTTTCTAATATGAAATTACTTTGATAGTTTTCTTGTACTGCTGGACATGGAAATTATTTGTGCAATTATGCAATCTTTTTCTTTTCTTTAGGTCTTTCTATATTGATATCCATCTCAATAGTATCTAAAAAGCACATTTTTAGAATTAATATTTTACCACAATTTTTCACAGCAGAATTGATCTCTGAAAACATGAGTGTGCACTTCAAAAGAAAACTGCTATTCAGAAAACTTTATGATGATAATTGTTTTTGAATCAGCAGTGTTATGCTCCTTTGCTTTCTGTTGTTACTGTCTGTAAAACTGAATGCAGATTTGATTGTAATTGTTGTTTCTGTAGGAGTGATTCAACTGAAAGCCCGTATTTTAGAGTTGAAGTTTACCATTTCAACAGGCCAGTACAGGCAACTCATCTTCCATGCTAACACTTCCCTGGACAGTGTTTTGGCTTCTCTGCCTATGATTACCTATTCAGGTTGTGCTAAATGTGGTTCAGAACTACAGGCAGATGAGAACAAGATCTACGAGCAATGTGTTAGATGTTTGCCACACAACAAAGTAAAAACATTCTATAGGTAAGCCAAACAAAACTAGAATGATGAATTACACTGTAATATGTTGAATGGTCAAAATATAAATGTATTTCAGATATGCATAGAAACCTCCATTTTTCTAAGCAATTTTCAAGGAAATCTTTAATTTACTCTATCAGCAATTGCAATACCATTATTATTAGGTGGTATGCTTTGTTAAAATCTTAACTATTTTTTTCTTTGAATACTGTATGGTGTGATAATGGGATTTACTCACTGTAAGTGAGCTAAAATGAAAGAGGATGTTGACCACAGACACTCCCTGATCATTTTGTTTCAATGTAGCTTTGAAATTGTGTGAATGCACAACCATTTTTTTTTAAGCTGAATAATCTAATTTAGCSTTGCAGAAATGATACCAGCAAAGGTTTCAGTAAACATTCTTGTAGAGAGCAGAGATACTAAATGATCAGCAGRTGGCACTGTGAGACAAGGTATATATGCACATATACCACTAACAGAAGAGGATAAACAGCTGCAGTTAGTCTAAAAATATCATCAGTGACTAGTTAAAATTGTTCAATTTTTAATTTATTTCAARCTTTTGGAATGTAAGTATTATAGGAACTTGCAAGACATGGCTAGAGAGGGTCAATTCTGAGGCAGTGATAGAATTCTAGAATATGTAATTTTTCTACTGAGATGCTTTCTAAAATTATTCCAAAGCTAYTTCATAGTGAGTTAGATCAACAAATCATTGCATGCTCAGTACCTGCTTACTTGGCTTTCTCCTTATGTAAAATATCTTATCTTGCATCTTTAATAAGAAACAAAAGAACAACACTAAGGCAACTTAGTTCTTCAAGAAAAGACTTAATAGATGTATAAACTAATGTATCAAAAATTTCCAGTATCTAGTTAGAAAGTATCTACATCCTTCTGCCTTCATGATGATAAAAATTTCCAGTATCTGGAGAGTCTACATCCTTCTGCCTTCATGATGATACCAGTTTTGCTTGACAACCATATGTCCACAAGAAAACACTTGTATGTAACCAGAAATAGGTCTGAAACTCATGGAATAAGGTGTTTTATACGTAATGCTAAAATTACCCATGTTGTCCTTTTACAATTCTTTAGTGTTTATCCAGTAAATATGACAGACTTACTTTTGGCTGACATTTGTTGTGAGATCTAGAATGCAGGATGTTGTTTCCCAGGTTTTATGCAACAATGGGCAAACACTATATCCTTTATAGTGTGTCAGGTAGCTTATATTCCCAAGTTTTCCTAGTGATTGGAAAGATTCTCCATTTCTATTATAAAAGTAACTTGAAGGACCTCAGTTTACCCTCTCACACAAAAGGTGATAGAAAAGTGATAATAAAGACTTTTTCTGTTTGCATTATGAACATGTGTTTACAGGTGTGTGGAACTTGAATACACAACCTTTTTGAAGAAAAGTCTGTTGCATTCTTTCACTGAAATTTTGCTGTGATCAGTTCAGCAACAGTGGATCTCTTTGCTCCCAATTCTATATTGTAAGATGATTTAGTACATTGTGTTAATAGGGGGAAAAAAAAACTTGCTTTGCTAAACAAATATCTTGTTTCAATGGAAAAAAAAATAATTCATTGACTGAACATGCTGTCCTAGCATTAGTGCCCTATTTGTGCAACAACTTGAAATGTTAATGATTTTATTAGTTTTATTTGTAAAACTGCATGCATAACTGGTAGAAAATTACATTTGCTTCTCCATAGCCTGTGATTGATATCCCTTTATCTAATTTTTTTAAATCTGTCAATACAAGGGTATATTAAACTCAGCATATGCTATACTTCTAGAAATACAGTGGCTTCCAGCACCCTTTTGTGAGTAAAATCTGCATACTGTTTTACTGTTTATCATGATTAAGTCCAATTATTAAACATTTTAGATGACTTCTTTTTTTTTAAGATCTCTTTGGAATTTAGGGTTTTGAGGTTAGGTCATTCTGAAGATCATTGCATTAGGTCACCATGTTTTTCATTTGAAATACAGATGCCTGTTTTGTTACTCATGATTGTGATAAAAGTTTATCTTTTTCTAAGGTGCTGAAGATGCAAGATTAGATGCATGTATATGCGCTTACATGGTTTTCTTTTTTTTCTTTTGTAAATTAGGTGCCCTGAAGACTGAAAGTGTAAATGTTTTTTTTTTTTTTTTTTTTTTTTTTTTTTTTTTTATAGATAC
>NW_028187044.1:1567028-1594698 GCF_003343005.1 Rhea americana | reverse complement strand
GACAATATGAAATTCAGGAAAATTAAGAAAAAAGTTATGAAAATTGAGAATAGAGAACTTCTCAGTATGTAGGAGCTCACCTCCTAGATTTCAAAGATCACAGATCCATCCTTGCCTCCTCCTGTAAGTGTTTTTGTCCAGACTTGCCTACCTTCTCTAGCACCTTCTCCCTTGAACTTGATAGTGTTTCTGTCAAATGACAGTTTTTTATTGTCTATCCTAAGGAGTGTTTGGCTGCCATTAAAAAGATAAGTATTTTAATAGCAGCAGCTATAATGAGATAAAGATTCCTAGTGCACAGAGAATGATGCATACTTTTTTACTTAACAGGTGTTATATCAGATTCCTCTAGCAGCAGAAAAGCCCATGTCACTGTCATGCTTCACTAGACTTACAAGTTTTATGAAGGACTATTCATTCTGGTAGCATATGAGGAATATTCTGATAGTGTGAATGTTCATTGAAAACTATTTTTCTTGTCAGAACTATATATGCCATTAGTGAATTTTAGTTGTATCTTTATGCTTCTAATTGATTTGCAGTTCACCATATTAAAAACTGGTATTTAGACAATAAGGTATATCGCAAAATTACATTTATATAACTGAAAGAAAATTGACAGTGCTAGGCTCTGTTTTGAAGTTTGAGTATGACAAGTGTTGAGAATTTTCTTTCTTGCCATGACTGCTGTTCACTTTTGCTGAAGCAATTCAGAMTTAGGTGACCTTGAGTACTGAGCCTGAATTTAGAAACAGGTAGCTAGCATATCGTAGTCAGAAAATGAAGCAAAGTAAGTCTTTCCAATTGCATCACTTGATTTGCTAAATGTTACTTTTGTAGATCACAATTGTCTATGGTTTTCAAAGCTTTAAATTTGGCAGCATCTYGTAGTGCATTTCTCTGCAAGCATATCTAACTTAATAATACTGTTTCCAAAATGTTAACTTTTGGAAGTCATAATAACTTTCATGTAATTCAGCATAAGTTGTCTAAACAGAAATGCCTCTCTTCAGAGGTAGAATAGCAATTGCCTATAGTTATTTGGGAAGCTGAAGATGCAGTTTAAAACTGAAAGGGTTGTTTGAAGTAGATGGAGTAGGTTATACATCTACTGTAMTGTTAAGCATTTTTCTCCTGAAGAGAAAAATTTTTCTGGTTTTTGTCTAATACAACAGATTGGAAATAATCTGTTGTGTAATCAGACATGGAGTTCTCCTGTTCTTGTCTCCTGTGATCATTTTGTTTTAGATCATGAAATTTAGCTATASCTTTTAGATTAACTGATGAGTGCAAGTGAATGGTCTGCGTACTGGGGAAATGCCACATTTGCAGTCATTTGTCTTTGTGCTGCATAAGCATTTGAATTAACGCTGCTAGGTATGTTAACCATGCTACCAATGGAATTAATTTATTAGTGTGAACTCTCCAAATGGCAACATACTGAAGTACTGCCTGATTGCCAATCCTATTTGACAGTGCATCTTCAGTCTCTTCTGGAAGTGACTGCCTTTCTTCCATTTCTGCCACTTCTGCAGGAGCCCAACTTAGCAGCTATACCCTGAAGTGGGAACATCTCCCATTGAAAAGCTCAGTACTGAGGATGATTGTGCTGTATTTAATTACTTTGTATAACATACTCTGATTCGATACTGCTCCAGCATTGCTATAACCAAGATTTATGTTATTCTGATATTTTGAGGTTTATTACTTTAGTTTCCTTTAGGGGATTGGGGGGGGGGGCTAGTCAGGTAGCATTGCATCCTGCCTTGATCAGAGTAGTGTGAAATTTTTTAAAAGTTGTGAAGATTCTCATGATGCACATGTTGCACAGCACATGGTAAAGAGTCACCGAGCATGTGAGGTAGAAGCCATGGAAACAATTATCCTTAGCATGATCACTCTGAGAAGCTGAAAGCAAGCAGAAACCAACTGTTGAACATCACTGTAAAGGACTTGATATGTCATCATCACATGAGCATAACAAAAGCCAGTGCCAGTGACTGATTTGGGAGAATAATAAAGGAATGGCAGCAATAGTAAAAAGTTCCAAAAAACACACATGAACTTGAAATTTAGGTAATACCTGTATTAAAAAGAATTGCTACTTCTTCTGGTTGTCTATCATTCAGCATCCCTTTTAATTATGTTAAACATCAACCTGGAAAGAAATGCTTGTGGGACAGCAGTCTCTGTTTTATACTTAATAGGAACACTTGGGTCTGTATTCTACAATATAAAATACTTCCAGTAAAATAGTTTTGGTTTTACTTGTTTAGCAGTATGTGACGCCATTTGTTTTTTGTTGTAATATAACAGAGATTATCTCCTATTAYGTAGTGGCTATAAAATGCTGTAATACTACAAATAATTCTAGGTGATGTTGGTACAGATGATGACATTCTAAGTAATACCCTTGAGCTTCTATCTCCCTACTTTGCATTTCAAATATATTTCCTGTTTTTATTATGTACATATCCCTGAATATTTGTAGATTTAAATTTATACATAAGTATGTATACATATACTTGCTTACATATTTACATTCATACTTTATATAAATACAAAGTTCAAAGAAGTAAATGACATAATGCTAGTTTTATAACAAAAAAAATCCAGATGCATTTTCAAATAACTATACCAACAAGAATTCCTGCAGAAGCTTGTTGACTAAGATCAAATTATCTTTGACTCAATTAACTGTACTATTTCAGGGTAATATTTGCATATAAAGGTAAACTAGTGTCATTCTTTGCACTGTATGTGGTACTTGCTGATGGCAACAGGTATAATTAGAGATTAATTACTTAATTGTTCTTCTTTTTTAATGGATCCTGCAGTAATGCCTTCAGTTTTGTTTTGAAATTCACTAGGAACACAGCCCAGTTAACAATTGCCTTTTCATAGATGATCTTAAAGTTTCACTTTTCAAATAAGCTTTTATTAGGATCATGTAGAGGTCTTAATATTTGTGAATAAGCTGTCTCCCATTTTTCTTAGTTTTCCCAAAAATCGGTGTTGCTAGTAACAGTGAGACTCATAGCTTCTGACATTTAGCAACTCTGCAGGGCATGGTAGACACAAATACACACAACAAATATACTGGAGAAGTTGGTTCTTAAATGTTCATACAAACTCAATATGCATGATTGTCATTTAATGTTTGGTTGAATCTGTTATTAAGGATTACCATGCAGACATGTTGTGATACATTAGCCAGTATAGTATTTGAAAGGAGGTRAGTCGCTGAAGTAATTAAGGGCTTACATTCTTCAGTGTCAGTGATACCATCCAGAACCAGTAAAACTATGAACTGAGCAGAATCTGCTCAGTTGAGCCTTTTTTTTTTTTTTTTCCCTTACATTTTTCTGAAATGAAAATTCCTTTAAGAATTTTCTGACACTTACTGTTTGGAAGTATCAGTGAGTGGATGAAGTGATTGCTGGGCTATCAGCAGATTCTGCTGGTTTTGATTGCCTTCATACAGGGTAGACTGATTAGGCTACATGACTGGTCAAGTGTATGAAGTCAAAAACAAAGAATGTCTTTGACTCCCAAAATGCTGTAACTTTAAGTATTTACATATATTTTCCTTTACTGTAACTTAATTCTAAATCACCTGGCATGCRTAGTGATAACTTCTGTGTGCGGATATACACATACGTACTTGCTTTGCTTGAAATGTGACTTCGGATAACTCTGACATTAACTCTCTTTTAAGAAGGTCTTCAGAAAACTAGTTAGAACAGTATTTGTCATTTTATATGGAGACGATTGTTYTTTCTTTTTATGTACCTCGTTACTGTTAGGTAAATTTCTCTCTGATTTTAGTAAGGGTTTTGTGTGTTTATTTTTTCACCCACTGTGAATACATTATCAAAACAAAGCGTTGAAATACAATGTATTCCCTAAGTCAATTGACAAGAAAAGGCTTTGCCACTGTTAATATGACTTCTTGGTACATATAATACTTTATCTGAGAAAATTTTCTTAAATGGGGAAAGATTATTTTTCTCATTTTGGCAAAAAAGAACGTATTCTACCTTCAGTCTGTTTTAGATAACTTTAATCTCAAGACATGGAAGATGRGCTTCAGGAGAAGCATCACATGTTCAGCTTTAAGTCATCTAAACTTATATTCATGCTCTGAGGATTTAAAAATCTTATTTGGTGCAGTTTTCTTTCTGTTGGAAAAAACAGCAGATATTACAAAAGCACTGTTTTCTGCATCTGTCTGAAAGTAAGGCTTGCTGATGACTTCAGAGGTTATTTTAGCATTGTGTGGTGAATTTGGAACTCATCAAGCTCATGTTCTGACTTTGAGAGAAAATGCATAGTTTTTTTGTTTGTTTTTGGTATAGTGTTGGATGGTAATGATTGCATTGAATTACTTTCATCAGAAATTTTTCATCAACCAGAAAAATGTAACAGATTATCTTTCAAGAACCTTCTGCTTTCTGATCTAGACCAGCTTTGATGACAGTTGAAGATGGAGGATATGAAATCTATGTTCATGTGGTGTCAGAGCTGATGGAAAAAATCTTCCTCAATATTCCTGCAGACTGGCTGAACAGATTAGTAGGTACTGTTCTATGAATTTTTTGTTGTAGAACAATCAAGAGCCACAGTTTACAATGAAAACTAAATTTTTAACTATTGATTATATGGTGGAATCAAGATGAAATTGTCATTCTGGATAGATACGACTGCTTATATTTTATATAGTATATATTCAGCTTTGATTCGACTTCTGGACTTTTAAGAAAATATTTCAGTTGCCATGGAAGAAATGTGGGAGAAGCTAGAAGCTGAGAGTTGAGATGGGAAGAGTAAAAGGTCAGATGGTATATGAGCATTTGTTTATACACTGTATAACTAAATATTTAGTTACTAAATGGGATCCYGTGTATGCAAAATAGAATCTCTTACTAGTGTTTAGAAATAGCTTCCTGCTAAGTTAAGTAACTGTTTAAGTACTGTTAAGTAACTGAACAGTGTTTCAGGCAGACTTCTCTGCATCCTAAGTTTGACTTGTTGAGAGGTGTTGTACATGATGCACAAGTGTTATGATTTAATGAGAAGCAATTTTAACAAACTATTTGAAAAAGAAATGCAATTACAAGCAAAAACTGATTTTTCTATTTAGATATGAAGCTACATTTCCAGTAATTAAGTGTAGTTTTCATGTGGGCAGAACTTGTATGTTAGGTGCCATTATGAACATAAAGTGAATTGGTTTGTTCTGTCTTTTGCAGTGCCCTCCTCAGATATGACCTACCGTGTAATAGTAGCAGAACTGTGTCACTTGCTGCTAGCAGATACGGAAGCATCCTATTTCTTGGAAATTAGGAGCCATTTTGTGCTAGATGAAAACAGCTATCCTTTGCAAAAGGATTTTCATCTGCTAAATTTTCATCCTGATCTCTGAAGCATTGACCTCTGCAAAAACCGATTAACAGAAACCGTATGAACAAGTAGTTTGCAAGTAGGAGAAAAAAAAATGAATTAGTTCAAGTAAAAATCAAAATACAAGAAAGGATTTCATATTTAATTTATACAAAAAACTGGTATGGAATATCTGCTAATTGTATGCACTGGTACAGTACTACTGATTGTYACAAAGTCTATTTTTATACATTTGTTTTCATCTTAATAAAAACCTCTTGCTGGTATTTCACTTTGGCTCTTCTCTGTATGGAAAGTTCTCTAGTGTTAAGTCTATGAACTCTTATGGATATGGCAGATGAGAAGAAGATAGTTACAGTTCTGTGGTATCATTTTAGTTCTAAGATTTCTTCTGTTTGTCTTATCTTGTGTCTTATTTCTAACTTGGTTATTTCTTTGTACTTTTTCCTCCTGTTAAGCTTACTTTCCTTCTTTTAACAGAAGAATTTTTGCCTTTTTTCCTCAGCAATTTTGCTGTTGCTCTCTTCTCTTGTAAAACAGCTCTATCTTATTGAGAAACTAATTTTGTTTAGCTAGTTGTTGCATCAATTTARCTAAACTATTTAAAACCTCTTTTAAACTGGTACATTTTTCATGAACCCCCTTAAATCATTAAATTTTTGTATGTATTGCTATAACATAAGCTGGTAAAAACTTAATCACCTTAAACCAATTTAATATCAGTGTAACACTGGTCTACAAAACTTTGTCTTACCTTAATCTGATTTAGAAACAAATTTAATTCTTTGAAGTCTTGGTTTATTCTGATAGTGATTTGTATCAGTAAAAGACTGAGTAAATGATGACTGCACCTGACATAGTAAAGCAAAAGACTTACAACCATTACTCYGAAAACAGTGATTGTATTTTTCTGATATAAACTGTGCCTCTTATTGAGGCTGGTAGGTGCTGTAGAGTATGAATAGTACTTAATGTGTTCTCTGATGAGGTCCTTGCAGATCTTTCACCTGCCTTGTTCTCAGTTAGGAATCTTTCCACATACAGGATGTTTTTGCTATCCACAGGCTTTGAACATAGAACTGAGGGAGCTGGCGGATGTTATTGCTAAATTGCTCTACATCTTGGAAAGGTCATGGAGAATTGGAGAGGTGCCTGAGGACTGGAAAAAAGCTAATGTCRCTCTGGCCTTTGAAAAGGGCAAGAAAGAGGACCCAGGAGACTACAGGCCAGTCAGTCTTACCTCCATCCCTGGAAAGGTGATGGAACAGCTCATTCTGGATGTCATTCCCAAGTATATGGAGGTGAAAAAGTGATCAGGAGTAGCCAGCATGGATCTACAAGGAGAAATCCTGCTTAACCAACCTGATAGCCTTGTATGATGGAATGACTGGCTGGGTAGATGAGGGGAGAGCAGTGGACGTTGTCTACCTTGACTTCAGCAAGGCTTTTGACACTGTCTCCCGTAATATCCTCATAGGTAAGCTCAGGAGGTGTGGGTTAGATGAGTGAACTGTGAGGTGGGTGAAGAGCTGTCTGAAAGGCAGTGCTCAGAGGGTTGTGATCAACAGCCCAGAGTCTAGCTGGAGGCCTGTAGCTAGTGGTGTCCCTCAGAGGTAAGTACTGGGTCCAGTCTTGTCCAGCTTCATCAGTGACCAGGATGAGGGGGCAGAGTGCCTCCTCAGCAAGTTTGCTGATGACACCAAGCTGGGGGGAGTGGCTGATACACCAGCAGGCTGTGCKGCCTTTCAGAGGGACCTGGACAGGGTCAAGAGCTGGGTGGAGAGGAACCTCATGAAGTTCAACAAGGGCAAGTGCAGGGTCCTGCACCTGGGGAGGAATAACCCCATGCACCAGTACAGGCCAGGGGCTGACCTTCTGGAGAGCAGCTCTGCAGAGAAGGACCTGGGAGTGCTGGTGGATGACAAGTTGACCATGAGCCAGCAATGTGCCCTTGTGGCCAGGAGAGCCAGTGGTATCCTGGGGTGCATTGGGAAGGGTGTTGCCAGCAGGTCGGGGGAGGTGATCCTRCCCCTCTACTCAGCCCTAGTGAGGCCWCATCTGGAGTCTTGTGTCCAGTTCTGGGCTCCCCAGTACAAGAGAGACCTGGAGCTACTGGAGGGAGTCCAGCATAGGGCTACAAAGATGATTAGGGGACTGGAGCACCTGCCCTACGAGGAATGGCTGCGAGAGCTGGGCCTCTTCAGCCTGGGGAAGAGAAGACTGAGCAGGGATCTTATCGATGTCTGTAAGGGAGGGTGTAAAGAGGATGGGGCCAGACTCTTTTCAGTGGTGCCCAGTGACAGGACAAGAGGCAACGGGCCCAAACTGGAACACAGGCAGTTCCACCTGAACACGAGGAAAAACTTTTCCTGTGAGAGTGACGGAGTCCTGGAACAGGTTGYCCAGAGAGGTTGTGGAGCCTCCTTCTCTGGAGATATTCAAAACCTGCCTGGACACAATCCTGTCTAACGTGCTCTAGGTGCCCCTGCTTGAGCAAGGAGGTTGGACTAGATGGTCTCCAGAGGTCCCTTCCAACTTCAACCATTCTCTGACTGTGAATTCCTGGTTTTTTTGATATATGATCCCTGTTTGGCACTGGGGTGATTTGATAACTTTAGGAGGAAGTTGCATTGTGTAGATYGCTGAAGCTCTGCAAGGCTAAATGCCAAGTTCTGCATACTCTGGTTATGTCTCTAGCTGATCTGAACCTGACTACTTCATCCTCTTCTGATGTTTCAGATAGCTACTCTGACTCCTGTTTGACAGTGTTCCGTCTTGAAATCCAAATTACAAGCATAACATAATGATCTCTTCAACTTACTGTAATTTTACAGCTTCTTGTTTTGTGTCTGTGATTTGGTAAGTCTCTATAAAATTTCTATGGCCTGCTGCCTTGTGTTTACCACTTTAAAACTTTCTTCTTGTCTTCCAAACAGAAAACTGCTGCGTTATCTTTCTGTGCCTCCCTCTGGTATGGAAATTTCCTCCTTAGGAGCTTTCTGACCTGTTAAATGTAAGGCTTCTTGCTCCCTTTCTGTTTCAACAAGCTGCTGCATTTAGGATGTACTTTTATTTTAAGAGATTAATCTCCAAATAATATCTAGTCCCTCATTTCTTCCGTTAAAGGAAGGGCAGACTAGTACAGGTGACAATCATCATTAGGCTTCTTAAAGGACTAGTGTAGGTATAATTGTAATTGGGAGGGGAGGTAAAGAGTGATGCACAGAGGAATAGACACAGATAAATTCTCTGCTTCAGTAGTGACAGGATTTCTTCTCTGTTCCTATTTTCTAAAACAAGAATGTAACCATTAATGTCTGTTCTAAAATATTGATCAGTTCCTGCTCACTGCCACTTGAATGGGTTGTACTTTTATTGAACAAATGCTAAGTTTATTGCAGAACTTCAAAAATTCTCATGTTYATCATAGTCATGGGGAGCATTGAGGAGGATGTCGCATTTTGTGTGATTTTTGTCTGTTTCTTGTGTACTTCTTGGATTGGGATTTTTCTGTGCATAAAGGACCTTTCTCATGTTACTTTGATAAACTTGAGCAACATCAAGTACATCGGTAAGTGCATTTAAATACATTTCTTCATGAGTTTACTTGTAATTATTGGGCACACAAACATTATTTTATAAGAAGCATAAAGAGACCACACTGGTACAGTGCATTATATTATTATATTGTACACCAAGTCAGACAAGTGARCAAAAGCCCCTCATTTCCCAGTTTAAAGGTGTTTGTTAATAGACATTGTGCATTACATGTATCTGCCTGCACAAACTAATAAACATAACTGCCAGAAGCATCCTTAGCAACTCACTTTGAAGATCTTTAATTTTTATTGATATGGTTTAAATCATAAAGGCAGAGAAGGTATATTTGCTAAAATTGCTTTATCATACTAATACAACTAATATACAGTTTATATAAAGTTACATATAGTTCTTTCCCAGATCTGATACATTGCCTATTAGTCTGTTTTGCAGTAGTCCTGTAGGAGTAATATTTGAAAAAACTACTCTGGGTTTGGGGGCACTGACATTACTCATCTGGAGAAGATACACTGAGGTTTGAGCTTTTTTTTAAGGTTCAACTAAATATAATGAGTCTGGACTTTCTTTTACCTAGTGGTGTGCTAAGCAATGCAGGATGGGGGTACCATATAACATCTCATGTCAGGGAACAGGTGGAGTCTGTTATTTTAGAGTGCCTCTCAGATATATTCTCATACACAGTATTTCCTGTAGATGATAACAATATTGTCAAAGTGGAAAGTGTTCTAATCTCAGAGAAGCCCTGTTTTTAATATATTGAATTAATTAGTGTTGTATCCTGTTTGAAAGGAAGTCAGCTTTATTTCAGCTGTGGAGATTACAGTCTTCTTGGAGCATACTTGTACAAAATGTTCCATTGCAATAGTCTGTTTATCTGGTTTATGACTGCAGGGTGTGAAAGGTGCAGAGTTCAGGTCCCCTGTGAACAATCAAGAAGAAAAGTCCTATTTCTCTTATTTTGATTAAAGATTGCTCTGAATTATTTCACAGAAAAAAATATTTACTTAATGAAGAAAACTCTACCACTGAAACAGATTTGTGCCATAGGGGCTTAAGCAAATTGGTCAGATTTTCCGTGTAAGAGTGGCCATCCTAGGTGAAACTCAAGATCCTTGTCACTCATGTTCTGTATCTTGCACAGGTAAAAAGCATGTGTTTGGGGAAAACTGTAAGGACAGGGCAGGCACCTAGTGACACTTCCCCTGAGTACTCCAATACTGCTGCAAGCCTCGAGTCATTTCTGCCTTAAGGACTTCTTTTTTGTTTCTCTGTCAGTGTCAGCAAAATGTTGTATGTTGGGGTCAGCTGAGAATAGCTAACTGAATTACTGGAAGAAGTAAGCTGTGCTGAGGGGCATGAACAGGTGCTTATAGGTATTTTAATAATATCCACTCAGTGTTTTCCATCRTTCGTATTTGAAAGAGGTTTTAAATGTAGTGCTATTTTAAATATATTGCAACTATTTAAYATTTGCTCAACATATTTTGGACTTTGACAGTGTTTTGACAGTTTCATGCTTAGCAGACCTCCATCTGTTTTGGTGAATCCAGTCTATCCATGGTGATGCAGTGCACTAGGCTGTTAGGCCTTATATCATAATTGACTATTCTTAGGTTATTTTGTGTTCCATTCAAATGACAGCAGCATTTGTTGTCCACTAGTCAAAAAAACATGGGAGATCATATTTATGTCTTCCTGCTTTGTTTGCTCTGCTATGTACTAATTAAAATGGAAAAATGCTTTGAAGAGAGAGAGGGAAGATAAGAGTTCCAGCATACCAGGGACCAAGTCTTCTGTTTGTATTTGGGGAAGGAAAAATGTTACCTTGTTATGTTCTTGTCCAGTTGGGAGCATTAAACGGTCAAAGATTTTGCACCATTTATCATTAGATTTTGAAAGACAGTGAGAGCTTCTCCATATTAAGGTTAAAGGGTTTTTTCTTTCTCTTTTTTTCCTTCTTTCTCTTTTTTTTTCTTTCTTTTTCTTTTTTTTTTTTCCTCAGAGTAATGGCACTTAAGTGCTGTGGCAGAGAGCATGCCATCGTTTAACCAGTTCCTTGGGCTTGCTGATCATCTCATTCCAGTGTTCTAGTTCTTTGCCCCGAGTGTACATGAAGGGCCCAACTACTACACGCCCCAGCAGGTGTGTTTCTGGGGGAAAAAAGAAAGCAGATAGTGATCAGCTTCTGTTGAATCCTCACCTAAAGTTAGAATATTAGCCTTTATTTCTGAGATGCATGTTGTGAAGTTATTTCCAAACCGAAGTTTTCATTAAGGAATTCACTCTAGATCTCAAGTTCCCCTAGTGTCTATGTGCTATGGAAGTACTGTAGTAAGTATTTAGTCAGTTTAGGCTTACTCTGCCTACACTCTAAATGAGAAKCAATGTAAAGTGCACAGATCCTTATCTGCCCAGACTCTACCTCAAGTTTATTGTGGAACTGTGCCCTAGTTTTGGGCAGCAGCAACCTTTGTAGGATTCAGATAGTGCTCTTGCTTGGGAAAAATACACTTAGTTACTGGAGCAGCAGCTGGGAGCCACAGTATGTGGGATCTATTTCATGCTCTTACATTGACCAACCTCTTCCAATGAGTAGAGCATTTCTCCTTGTCTGAACTTTTCAGCTGCAGATGAGGAAAATAATTTGAACTTGTCTTACATGAACTTCAGAATGTAAAGCATTTGTGTGTCTGCAAGTACAAATGATGAAAGATTTGATTATTGATCTTAGTACAAGTCTTTGTCAAGCCTCAAAAAACCTGCCAGGAATCTTACCTAAAAAATTTTTCTTTAAGGGTATGTGAGTCCAAAAATAATGTTTTGTTATAGAGATTATATTTGCACTGCAGGAAGAGATGATTGCTTTATGACAGCAGAAACATTGAATTCTGATTTGCTCTCATAGCAGACCTCCTTAATGAAATTTCCAGCAATTGGTAACAAGTGACTTCAAGCATCAGGTTTTCTGCCAGGAAAAGGCAATGCTTGTAATGTCTCTTTCCTCTATCTCATTATGTAAACTATTGTGAAAATTAAAACTTCTTTTCCTCTTTCAAATTTGATTAAGAATGGTTAATTGCTTCAGAATTTGTGGGTTGTGGGCTATACACACAAATGTTCACAGAACATAATTGCATAAGCTTATTTCCTTAGGGGATACCAAAATGAAATAAAAGTATAGCTGCTTATATATAGGGACAGTGACTAGTCTACATAGTCGTGTCTTATGTTTAATCTTTAGCCTTTGAAAGACAGACATACCTACTGCAAGTAAGTTGTTCTACTTTTTAAAGAAACAGGCTGTAAAATACCCCAAACTACTTTGATTTTTTTTTTTAATGATTACTGCTGAAAAGGAATGAATTTCTCACGGGTTTAAAATAACTCTGAAATATGTGAGATTTATGATATCTTAAATGTAACTTATGTATCTTACTGTCTCCCTCGATATTCTGGAACACGGATAGACTCAGGCTTGCAGTATCCAGTTCTGTCTGATCTGCCTTGAAGCTGAAGGTTTCATTATACACTGGACTGAGGGATCCCAGAACAGCTGCTGTCTTTTTACTTTTGATGAATTTATTATGGTTCATTAGTGAGACTTTGACATATATACCTTGGATTAAAAAAGAAAAAAAAAATCAAAAAGAAAATACATCACAGGCATTTGAGAGGAGAGGCTGAAGGCAATTTCAGACTTTTAAGAGTCAATAATAGTTATAGCATTAGATTATGAAGGATTCAAGAAACCTAAGGCAATAAGGCAATGTATAAAATGAATTCGGGAGAACACAAAGTATTTAGATTGCAGTGCACTTTCTCAGTTTATGAGCTGTCGCTGAAAGGAGCAGTCCTACTCCTACCCTGCATCCTTGATCACGTTTGTGTCTTCCCTTCCATCTRATGAAGATTGTCTTTGAAGGCTTAGTTTGTTGGATTGGTATTAATTTCATATGTTTGATCACATGGTCATTCACTCCAACACAAAGGAGGCTGTGAGGGCTGGACCACGTTTTACAGCAACAGCTGGCACTTGGATCAGATAAGTTTCTGATAAAACTGAATCTCTTTGGAGGAGCAGCAGTCTCCTATTCAAACAGTCCTTAAGCAAAAGGTTTTCCAATGGATACTAAGGAATTTTTTTGAAAATTAAAGGAAAAGATGTGAAAGAATGCTTTCAAATGATCTATCTTCTCTTTTTCTTCTAGAAAATATTATGAGGAGGTAGAAGTGGAAGAAGAACAATAATAAAAACACCTTGCTTTGCTTTCTGAAGRTAAAGTGACCAGTATTACATGGTAGTGTCATTCAGTGCGTCTTTGAAAATGAGATCCAGAGTAGCCTGAAATTTTCCATTCTTCCTTCCTCTCTGCAAAATTTATTGACAAGCATAAGGAAGTTTCATCCTAATTACTAGCTAAAGATCTGTTCTTTTCCAGTGAAGCAGTTAAGACATTCCCTGCTGCTACTGTGTTTATTACTCTCTGCTATTCAGTTGATTAAAGCTAATCTGTATAGCAAAAAAAAAAAAAAAGAGACTATAAGTGTCGGGACAGATCCAGCACTGAGAAGATCCTACTGTCACTTTATTTCCACAGATCCATTAGGCTCTCATTACTGTTTGAGTGGCTGCCGGTTTACCAGAATAGGTGCTTTTCCTGTCAGGGCTGTGTTACCTGGGCACTATTTCTGGATTACTATGTAAACTGCTTGTATAAAGTCTGTTTTTCAGCTATTTATTACTTGCTTCCTTATTAATTCTTAAACATTTAACTCACAAATTTTAATCTAAAAATACCTCCTTACTGTCCTACACTGTATCTTCCATCAAAGATTAGTGTCACTTTAGAAAAGAGCCCATCTCTCTCTCCTTTTTTTTTTAAATTTGTTTACCTTCAAGTCATACTTGAAGGGCATTATCAAATGAAATAACACTCAATGCATTTAATGCTCATGTGTTTTTATCTCTAGTAATATATCCTGGAGAATTGCCTTCTGACAGCTCCTCCTTCCAGAGAGTACTCATGACTTCTGCTTGTTAGAATGAATAACCTGCAGTATACTGGTATTAAATTAACATGGAAGGTTAATGTTGGATCTATGGAAAGAAACAAATAGAATTCTGGCTCTCGGTGCTGTAGAACTTCAAAACTGAACCATTGGGCAGAGACAAGTTGTAGTGAGAGGTATTCTCCCTCTCTTRTAAACAGTTACTGACATGATACAAAATTAGGAACTTTTGCTTTTATTTCATGATGTTATTTTGCTATCTTCCAAGAACTAGTCATATTTTTTTCTGGACATCTTTATCTCAGCTATTTGTTTTCTAAAACTGATACATGATTTTTTGGTTGTCCACTGTTTCTCCTACAACAAGTGCACAGTGAATAATGTATGACTGTGCGAATTGTAAAGCTGTATATTCTCATCTTTACAGTGCTGGTTGTCTTTTACCAGTTCTGCTCTAAACAGAGCAAATTCATCTCTGTAGATGCTACTGAGTGTATTTTACATTTATATTCTTTAGTTTTAGAGCTCTTCCGAAAAATCACTAAAGATGCAGGCACATTGAATCTTGGTTCTTCCATCTATTTTTGCTACCTCTATTGATTGTGTAGATAACATTCTGAGGTAGCTTTTACATTCAACATCTCTGAGGCCAAGGACGCATGAGCAGGTTGTCCCGGGAGAACCCAAGCTGCAATAAGGGAGAAGAATTGACTCTATCTTGTGATCCCCTGAACTGAGGTCAGGCTGTCCTAAGCTGGGAACTTTCTTCCATTTCACCTGTCTCCCAGAACAGCTGTGCAGTGTGAGCAGTTGCCCTGCAGACTTTTGCCTCAGAATTCTTGGCCTTGGGTCAACTTTTTGAATGTAACTATTGCCTGAAATGCCACCTTCTTTGAACTGGAGTGAAGTAAAGGAATGTTGCTTGCTGCATAAAAGCACCGAGAGGTCAAGAAAAAAAAATGTTACAGAAGATGTGGGACAAACCATTTATTGTGATGTGAAACCAAAGCATAGCAGAGCTGAGCTATCAAAATGTTGTTATCTCAGTAACAAAGTTATGGTTTGTTTCCGCACAAATTAAGTCACCCTGATGTTTATTTTTTCTATGGAGATTCATTCAGCACAAGCTTGGGCAGGCAGATGAGGAAAGAGCAAATTAGAACAGGAATTCTGTAGCTCATAGCAGAGAGGAAGGTTGCACTTACTGGCAGCATGGCTCTCATCCTGGAGCTTTAATCCCTTTGCTCTCAGAACCACTACAGTGAGACGGCCCAGGTAGTCGTTGTAGCTGAGGGAGAACTGGATATCACCGTGCTCTGAAGGAGGCTTTGGAAGCAGAAGAGCACTAGTCAAACATATCTGAAAACCTTTCTCTTCAGACAAATGGGGCAGGGAGGGAGGAAAGATGCTTCTTCACACCGGTGGTTTCTGCCACACTGAGGTGCATTAGTGAATTGCAATGGTTTTGTATACACTATTGTAACATTTGTTAAAAACAATTGAAAATACTGTTGCTATATGTTTATTTGAAGAATATTCTGACCTGGTCCCTCCTTGTTCTTCTTTACAGGGACAGATATATTTAGTTAATCAAACAAGGTAAGTCCTTCTAGTCAAGGTCCTTGTTTTACCTGATACCTCTCCACGACATGCTATTTAGATGACCTAAAACAGTGGATGCAGGCAGCCATTCCCTTCTTCCTTCCACTGGGCACCTGAGTTACTTCTTTACTAATGGTCAGATTTCTCTTTTTTTAGATTTATGTGTAGTGGTAGTCAAACCATGCTGTCTTGTACAGTAGTACTGTTTCTTGCTTCAGGCTAATACTTWTAAGAAGCCTCCTTCAGCCTTCCTGAACTTTTGGCTTTATCTCTTCCAAGTGATGCCTATTTCCTCTCATCTTGTACTTTCTTCTATTCTTACCAATTCAAGACAACAATAGGTGCCTTCTCTTATAACTTTCTCCTTTTTAACTCATGTAACTGTTTTATAGCAATTTGATAATGATTGTACACCAAGAGCTATGGAGTCACAAGTTAGTAACATGGTAATGTTGATACCAAAAGCTTATCCAATACTTTTTCACTTAATACAGTATTTGGTACAATATTCTCCTACCTCACCTATATTCCTCTAATACTTGTAAGATGAGAGAGAGAAGTTCAATGCTAAGCAGACTAGGATGTACCTACCTCCAAGTTTTCTTTCTCCAAATCTCTCCATATAACTAGTTTGCTGTCATCAGTTAATATTTCATTTTTCAGTGGAAAGATAACTTGGCCTAGGAGATGGTGCTTCTTCTGCTTATCAACATGATAAACCAAGAATTTCAGAGTACTTTGGAACAACATTTTACTGGAAACCTGTACAGGAAGAGGAAGAATATGTTAATAAATGTAATTGCATTGGAGTCTTTTCTACTCCAGCACGGCTTCAAATGAAAAATTTCTCAAAGTGTGTTAGAGGTAGGTGGAGATTTCCTTTGATTATTTAAAGTCTAGTTTCTTAATCTGCCTAAAGTTTTAGCTATGCAGGAATTGAAAGATCCAAGCTAAAATAGAATTAGCTCATTTGGAAAATGTGAAGTTAGCTGGCAGTTTTTCAACCCGTATAGATCTAGTATTATATGCTACTTTCATCTCTAGCCACAAAAACTTAGAATTCTGTAAACATTCATTTTTTCAGTTGTTTGAACCTCAAACTTCTTTTTTAAATTTAAAGCTTGTATCTTGTGAGACAATAAGCCTTCCTGAAGCCCTTGAGCTTGGGAGCCAGGGTCCTAGCTTTACAGCACTACGCAAATATACAATACTTGTTTCTAGCTTGCTTCCACAACAAAGAACCTAAAAGCTATGAAAGCCTTAGTTAAACTAGGTTGCTTCTGGACTTCTAGAGCTGCTGGGATGCCAGCTGCTCAGCTCTAGTTCAAACTTGCATTTTCATTCTTCCAGGACAATGAAGCTTGGAATCTTTGGTGCAGTCCATATGTAAGATCAGTCCTGTAGCCACAGACTTAAGTAGCCCAGGATCTCCAGGAGGTCCAGTAATAAGTCTTMTCTCTGGTGAAAATGACTTGTATTTTGGTAGAAGTTTGTAGAAAATTACTCATTTTCACAATATACTTTCGCATATACTTTGGTTTGACAACTCAATGTTTGCAAACAAAAATCTGCCTCATCAAACAGTAAGTACCTGAAAAACAAAGTTTTCATCAAACTGTGGGTTAAGTGTTTTGCGTTTTGTTTTGGACTGCAAGTACCGTCTTTCATCAGGCAGCAAGTAGATTTTCACAAATGGACTGCAGGAATCAGCAGGAGGCTGCAGCTTTCTGACTTTAATCAAGGAGACAAGGAGCCTTTCGRACTCTTGCTCATACTCGATGGAGAACCAGAGACGGCCAATGCTGCCCTCAGGAAAATCTGTCTCACTTTGGTCTTCAGGAAACTTGTACAGCTCTGGGTTAATGGTCCCTACAACATAAGCTCCAGCTTCACAAAACAAAACACAAGCACCAGCAGGTTAGTCTCAGGACTGTAGCAGGAATTTTTTATAAACACTGCCATATTAAAAAAACATGTTAATCTCTTTAACAGTTTATCGTATAAAGTAAGGAGATTTGAACTCCKTTTCCCTGAAGTGTGAGAGAGTAATGTAGGCTACCCACCTTTGTCTTTTCTTTCAAGAGATTCTTGTGACTGTATCTTGATAATTCTGGATATTTGTGGTTGCAGTAAACAACCTTATCCACAAGAGGTGTGTCTGCTGTATCTGGAGGCAGCAGCGGGACACTCTGTGACTACCCTCATGTTGTTCCTTTATATAAAGGCGGAATGAGAGACTGCTTTGTGTGCCTTACGTGCAAATTTCCGCAACAGTGGAAAGAGCAGTTATGTTCTGGCCCAATTTTTATATTAAAAAAAATGTACTCTATAGTGTTCGGGGCTCTTACTGTATGCTGCTATGTATGGTATGGCCCCAACATGCCTGCTTCATAATATTCTGTTTCCCTTTCCAAAAGTCCCGCTTTTGCTATGTCATACCCAAAGAATGAAATGATGACCGTGGCCCAGACTGAGGAATCATGTCGGGATCACTGTCTTCCTGAACTTGTTCTTCATTCATCAAGTTAATCCAGTCTCGTCTGTGCAGTGTTGGTGGAATGATAAATGGAACGCTTCTAGATCTGCTCAGAACAACAACAGCTACTGACTTGTCTAGTTTAAATGTGAAAATCAAACTTGGTAATGGAGGGATATACTTACTGTTCTTATCTCTTGATTTTGTAAAAGGCTGTATAGAGATGGTAAGTAGAAAAGATAATACCCTTTGTTATCTGTATAATACGTAAAGGTCCAGCTAGGGATATCAGATCTTATGTCTTCAGACAGATCCCTCACTTTTCCCTTTCTTCTCATTTGGAAATAATCTTTCAAAATAAAGGAAGAATCAACAGCAACTTTTTATTTTAGAGCCCTGAACTCCACCAGTAGCTAACTCAGCCTCCTTTCAGAGCTGAAGTCATTGTTAGGTTGTCAGGTGCTTCATTCTGAGACTATACTGGCAATGACTGGCCCATGGGCCATATTTATCTAGGTAGCATAAAGTTATCCATGCACTGGTTACACTTGATGGCAATATCTCTTTAACTATTGAATTACATAAATCAGAAAAAATCATTGCATTCMTAGTATCAGAAAGCATTTTCCTAAAGAATGAAAGAAAACACGACTGATATTTTTATATACATGCATGTATTTAGATCATTTCTCATCTRAGCTTTGACAAGCTGAAATGAGTGGCCAGTAGCCTATGCTCTAAAAATGAAACAAGATTATGCACCTTGTGCTTTTTGGCTGAATTTCAGAAGATGATTGATCCTGCAAAATGGCCATTGCAGGTGTTGTCGTGACAGGACTAGCGAGCTCTTCATAAGAAGACAGGAGGCAAAATTTCTTCCAGAGCAGGTACGCAGTAATTCCAATGAGAACAAATAAAAGGATCCCTCCTATTACACCTCCAGCAACAGCAACTACTTGCTCTGTTCAAACATAGAAGCACRTAAATCAGCATAGCAGGATCAAAGTTAAGTAGGTTTTGGCAGGAGAAAAGGACATGAAAGTTGTCAAACCTATTTGACCTACATTCCAAAATGGACATGAAAATGAATTTTTAAATGAAACATGCTACCCACATGCACACTTTTGTTTTGGACTATGGCATGGCACAACAGCTGAAGATGTATGACATTAGTAGTGAGTGATTAGAAAGTGTTCAGATACTCTGACAATGATTGCAGTGCAAGAGACTTGGGAAGCACTTGTGCTAACATTTTACCTAAGCTTGCTGTGAAGTGTTGACACTCTTGTAATGAAAGAAAAAGATACAGTGAAGCACCTAACATAAAAGGTACCATAGTTTTGTTTGTTTTGTATTTTTACCTAATCATGTATATTGAACTGACACTAGAACCTGGCACAAAGAACAAAGTAAAGCTCTGGGGATTTTTTCTTTCTAGGGATGCATAAATTTTCTAATCTGGAAAGACAAATTTAAGTATCTTCTAAACACTATTTCCTGAATCCTGATTATTTCAGATAAAAACAGACTCTGTCTAACTTGCATTTTGGTTGTTTTTTGTAGTTCCGTAGTAGTAAATACTTAATAAATGTGTTTATTAATATGAGGAGTGTTCTGCTAAGGTGAGTTCGCATTAGACCAAGGGCAGACAGTTGATAATGAGCTCAATTCGTTGTTGTCCTGTGGCTTGTTTACAGTGAGTGTGCTAGAGTAAAAGACTGCAGAGACCACTTGTACGCTGTACCTGACACCCAGCTTGTCTTGGCCTACCRCTTATTTATTACCAGTGCATCCAGACATGACTGCATCTCAGCTGAGAACTGATSTAAACAGCATCTCTTCTGTCTGAAAAAGAGCCTTAACTGCAGAATTCTCTTCTACTCCACAGTCAGGGGTGCATGCAGGTGATCAGGACAGGATCAGGTGAGGACTGTGTACTGCCCCGTCTCAGTTACCAGGGTCTCCTCTGAAATGGTGGGGGCAAGGAGAACTGGAGTTCTCTCGCAACCAGCACTGACTCCCCCCACCCCCTTCTCTTTTTCTAGGGAACAGACTAGATAAGAAGCAGCTTTGGATGTGCTTCCAACCTTGGCTTTCACCAATGATTCATTTCCTTGTCAAACACCAGAAGAAAGCCTAACTGGGTAGGCTTGTCCCCCGCTGACCCCAGGGTTTCGAGGCTTAGGCTGGAATGCTCTCTGGCTCAGGGTTTAACATTTGGAATGGAAGGTGAGTTCTGACCTGAGTCGGTGTAACGTGGGGYGAGCAGGCTACAAAACTGCTTTCCAGGGACGCATGAGTTGTTTTTCTTTTGGGCAAGGTTCCCAGTGTGAGAAAAAGATTGTTAYTGTGGCTGTTAAATTTCTCCCTTATCACTAAGGCAGTGAACTCCAGCTGGTCAGTGCSTCTCTAAAATGTTCTTGCCTTTTCCTTTTCATTTTCTTTCTAACTATTCCTCTTGTATTTCTGTTTTTATCTTTGCTCCTTTCTTCAGGCTCTGAACTCTGTGAAGACACAGGCTGGAGGAACCCTTTGTTTCCTGCTTTAAATCCCTGCCGAAAGAACTTGCACTTGTCTGTGCAAGGATTTTCAGTCTTTACAGAAACAAAATATCTTTCTTGCCTCAAATAAGCTTGTGTTATGTGTATATTGATAGTATTTAGATCTGGAAATAAGTTTAGCCAGAGTTTGGAGTTTGAAAATGAGTTTTTTTTTTTTTTTAGTGTTTGAAGTGTTCTAGCAATACATGTAAAATTATGAAATATTCTAGACCTCACTGTTCATCCTATGTGCAGATAACTCTTGAGTAAGAGTGCTCAAAAATCTGAATAGTTTGTCTGTGTGAAAATAACAGGTAGCATATATGCATTATGCATATGAGCATAAGCTCATCTGTTAAAGCCTAATTGCGATTATGCTTCATTCCTTTCTCTTTTTTTCTACCTGTGCTTATTAGGTCCCTTGCAGTTAAGTCACCTGTGTGTATAACAGTACAAGCAAATTAAGATGATATAAGCACAACATATTCAGTCAACACTATTAATAGGCTTGAATAAGAGCTCAGAAAAGTAGTTTGATGTCATTTAACTTATTGATTAAGGCTATAAGAGGAACATGGGAAGTCAGTTGCAAATGTATGTATTACTGATCTTTTGTTGCCCTGTTGCAATCAGTGATATGGAATGTCCTTCAGCTACAGAACACTTGAGCAAATACCACGTGCTCCAAAATTAACCTGACTGTAGTGCCCCAAAGGCCTTTATCCCGTCATATCTCCTTTTCCTGTTTCTGCTCCGGTCATAGGAGCCAGGGTTTTTTTGCAGCTCCCCTCCAGGTGTGTTGCCTTAGCTCTCTGTGGGAATTGCCTGGCAGCTTCCCCAGGAGTCATCTACTCCGTCATGTCTCCCACCACCACAGACAGACCGCTCTGCTCCTGGCTGCTCGGGAGCGAGGGGCACCCTGCTGTCCTTGCCCCTGTAGGTGGGCTGAGTGCCTGTTGGCACTGTCCTGAGGAACAGGAAACAAATGCCTGTTTGTTATGGGTTAATGCTAATATAGAGACGAATCTGGCTGTGCTGAACTGGTAATCTAGTTTCCTTTTGTAAGAAGGTACAGTATGAGGAAACGTGAACTCAAATTCAGTCCTGAGCATGGAAATTCTTTAAGTGTGCCTGCCTTTTTAGTTTTGCAGGCCATACTCAAGTGTGTCTTTACGTGTAGTCAGTGTCTTACGGCTTTAGAAGGCCTGACTCAGAAAAATGCTTTAGCTTAGTGCCAGTGAGCGTAATAGAAATTMATGGTGTGCTTCATACAGGTGTAGTATCAGCAGTACAAATGCTTATATGGTTGGTGATTTTAGACTCTACTCTGACATATGTACATTAAAGAAAAAATAACATTTCAAGGGCCATAAAAGTTGAAGCAAGCTCAACAGGACTTTTTATGAACTTGTCTTAACCTTTATAGTAAGCCTTCTGGAGTTACGACCAGGTAGTTCTTCCTCAGAATTTTTAATCCCTATATAAGTGCTCAGATTTATAACATGGGTGCAACACAGGTAACATAACATTGGTATAAACCAAATGATTTGGGGAGGTGGGGGGAGTAAACTCTGTACACTGGCTGTTGCGCTCTGTGACTCGCACAACCAGCCGGTTAGATGATGGGAAAGTGTTCAAGGCACAGAAGGAAAATCAGCGACGAGTGACAGACCTGCAAGTTGCGCAGCGGCGTTCCCTTAGGCTCCCAAAGCGGGTCGGACAGCCGGACAGCCGTTTAAGCCCAGAGGAAGGAGCCGAGCTGAGCTCTTGTCCGGGTTTCCCTGCCGCGCGTGTGCGYGGGGATTGGGGAAGGGGCGCAGCAGGCCGTGCCGGGGCAGCGGCGGCGCGGGGGAAGCGCCGCGCAGGCAGCTGTGCGGCGCAGAGCACTTACCGGGCATGGGTGCTGGGGCTCCGGGGGCTCACAGCCGCGGCCCCATCTCCGCTGCCCCACGGCCGCCGCGATCCCCCCGCCGGGGCCGCGGCCGCCCCCGCTGCCTGCTCTTCACGGCCGGCGGCGCCCTGGGACAGCCCCTCCTCAGCCCGCCCCTGCGGCCGCCTGGTGGCTGGGCGCGCTGGGCAGAGCCTGGCCGCGTTGGTGCGGATCGTCGTCCTCTGGGGCGGTGAGGAGAGGCGGCGAGGTGCGCGTTAAGACGCCGGTGCAGCCTTAGCTAGGGAGCTCCTGCACGCCGGCTGCCCTCTCCCGGAGCCGGGCACCCGGAGCCGGGCTGGGAGCCGCGCCCGGGGAGCGCGCTCATCTCGCCGTTGCGAGATTGGACGTTCTTGCTCAAATTTGATGTTCCTCGGTCACTTACGAATTTACAGTAAAGGGTCGGAGCTAAAATGTTTGCATAACGCGTATTTCTCAGCTTAATTTTGTCCTGTAAAATTTGAATCAGACTCTATAGGCTGTTTCCAGAAAACAGAATGTTGTTTTGCCTATGCTTAAATAATATATATGTATATATATCCTGCTATTTGGTCTTTTAATAGCTCTTCAGCTACCAGCTAGGGAGGGCATGGTGGAGATTTGCAGGGGAGTAGCTATTGTACCAGATAAACCTTCTGTCTCCCCTAGAAAAACCTGTGCAACTTTGGCTTCGTGAGATGATTTTGAAAACTACTGTTATGCTCAGAACACACTTTATTAGTAGCTTAACTCTTAAAATTTCTATAGGGAAAAAAACAACACACAGGATTTAAAGCTTTTAATAAAATACGTATGCATGAAGAACCATAGAAAGGCTACTTAGGCAATTACAGCTTTTCCTAATTGTGTTTTCAAATGTAATGATTTTTTAATGTTTTACCTSTGTAATAAACATAGCTAAAGAGATTACCTGTTTATTAACTAACGGAATTACCTGGACCTAGCTCTGAAAGGAAGTTATTCAGTATCACTTTTTCTACCTGCTTGGCAATGTTTGTTTTTTTCAGAAAGTATGGAAGAATCAGTACCCTGAATTTAAAATATGATTGTGTTTGTATTCTATATGCTGCCTCTGTTTGTGACTTAGTATTGTAGGCATTTGCATTGTGCCTTTTAATCTAAAACCTGAAGAAATATGTAGGAATTAAATCAGTGGGATTCTAATGAAATATAATCAATTTCTATGAAATTCTAGAATTATTTTAATAACACTTAAAATCTTCTGCTGAAGATGTAGTTTGGTTTACCTTTTTCTATTTAATTCTTTAAGACTCTTTTGTAAGAAAGAAAGTGTTAGATAAGTTTTACGTTAAAAACATAAAACTCCTTATTTCAATTTTGTCTTTTTAATATATTGTTAGCTCTTAAGTGACYGTTGCACAGCCAATGGCCTTTGCTATTTCTATTTCTATAATGAATTCACAGGAAAGAGCAAGAGAGCTGTACCTTAATATGATATTAAGGGAATGAAGTATACCACAAGTGTTTTACACTCTTGAGAATACCTCTTTACAAGCAAGTTTAGGACTACTGAAAATTGAGGTGTGTGGCAAGGCAATGACTGGCTGCTCTCCGTTATAGTGTCCTGTCTTCAGCTCACATTTTCGTCTGTGTGAGGAGGTGTAACATTGCTGGAAACATCTGATTGCACAGCAGGTGACACGTCTGGCTAGGATCATTAACAGTTCAATAGTTTTCTATACAGCAAACTGTGCCGCTTGTGTAGGAGGATGTGAAGTGTATGTGCCTGGGAGGCAATAACCAGCTGCTGGTTTAGCTCTTGTTTCTTTGGGCCGATGCATGGGGTGGGAGGGCTTGGAGGAGGAGTTTTCACTCTCTCCAAAATCCTGTGGAAGGAGCTAATGACTCCATTGCTGAGCAGGAAGCTTTCATTTCCATCTTGTGCACCTCCACACACTTGGCCTCTAATTTTTTTGTGCTGAGTTTTAAAATCAGACAGAAATCAAGATCAATAAAAAGGAGGTGAGGGACATGATTATACCTTCCCCTATTTCTGATAGAAACCTCCTTCCTACCCTACTTTAAAGTTTTGCTGTTTCATCCTAGACAGCCCACAGTAAAACATTCAGTCTTATTATATGTTGAAGGAAATAAGATAAACTAATTTTAAAATAAGCATACAACTACTGACTGCCACATGTCTGGATGTGTCTGCTTCCAGCAGGTACTTGAACTCCCTTGAGAAGGATGGCTGGCAGATGAAGGATGTTCCTCTGTGCCCACTGTGTATCTGGTTATGGTTCCAGCTAGGAGCAAGATATGATTTTCTTCATTATTTTAAATCACCAGCTTTAAGTTCAAGGTGTGTGGGTTTGTGTGGGGGAATTTTGTTTTTATTTTTTAAGCCGATCTGTCTGTATTCACATACTGYAATTTCACTGTTGTATCAGAGAATTTTGGAAACTCCTTAAGAGGCTTTCTACCTGAGTTCTGCTTCTCCTGCATTTTAACAAGTCTGTTCATTTCAAATATAAGCTATTGTTTTGACTAAAAATGTATTCTGCAAACATGGCCTTAGCTGGCCAGAGTTGATTCTCACACTGCTTCTCAGCAGATGTTGTATTCACTTAGTGAAGTTGCTCGACTGTTGTGTATGAAAAATGGTTATGTTTTCTAAGAAAAGGTTTCTCTGTGGAAAAGCTGAGAGCAAGCTGAGAAGTTTAATATTTTGTGGACCTAGATATTGTCCTATAAACATTCTGTAAAATCCCTGGCACATTTTTTGTACAATAATATATACTTCTTACTGTTTGCAGATCTGGGTCTCATTTCTTACAGTAAAACCTTAGGCCTTTAAATGGTCATGTAAATACTCCCTTTTTAACCACCAAGTTAGGTTTAGTGTACTTCAAAATAATCACCAAGACTTTCTAGATTTGGAATATGGGGTAAGGAGCACCCTACATTCTCCCCACATTTTTAGTAATTTTTGTAGTATTGGCAACCATTCACAAGTTGTGAATTTGGCCCCAAAATAATAGTATATATTTCTTAAATATTTCTTTTCATTTACCTTCTGGTTTTTAATTCTGGCACATTCTTGTCATCTTTGCAAAAATATACCTTCTAATGGAATAACATTATCTCATGATCCTGGAGAGATACCAAACGCTGTAGTTTGTACTGTGTTTTTGACAGCACTTTGCATACAGGCGGTTTCCTTGCTTTGCTGGTCTTTCTGTTTCATACCCTGGAACGATGACACCATTTTTGTGACTGCTGTGGTGGAGGCTCTCTTCTAGCTTCAGCACAGCTGAAATGCCTACGAAAAAGGCAGGCATGCTTCCTGGAGGAGGGGTGTTGGAAAAGGTAAGCCTGAACAGCTGTAGAAATGTTATTCCTAAACCATCTGAAAAATAAAAAATGGAGCCAAAAGTGCATTATCATTTCTTAAGGAATTGATTTTAAATGTTGATATGCTCAATCTAAAGCATATTCTGTTGTGAAACAGTTTTCTGAAATGTTAATTTAAACACAATCACTACTGTGCTCCTGAGACAGTAACTTCAGTTACATGTCTGTTTGCATCTTTAGCTTACGATATTACTTATGCTGGAATGGGTGAAATTGAAATCTATGTATTTCTTAAATTGTATATTTTTGTGAAATATTTATTCAGTGTTTTTTACCATCGTGTTTATAGTCAGGTTCATTAAATATAATTACTTGACGTTGTTTAATTAATTACTTAACCTCACAACAGAGGATAGAGAAATTTTTAAGGAAGTCAGAGCTGTAAAATCACAAGCATCAGTAGATCTTTCTAACTAATTACTAATTAGCATAATTCAGTTGACAGTTTCCCTCTAAAATTGAATTCCTATTGTAGTTTATGAATATTCTTAAAATTACAACAGATTATATTATACAAAAGGTTAATTTTAGTCCAACTTGGCAGCCATAGAATGATTTTTAAATCTAGGCATTTTGCATAAAATATATCCAAATTCTGCTACCTTCTTTCCCCATTTATTATATTCGTAAAATTTGACTTTCCGGTGGATGGCCTCTAAGACTAGAGAAAGGCTTCTAGACAAAGGTAGATTTTCTTTTTCCAATTWAAATAGGACTAGTTTTACTGAGCCTAGTGAATCAGCTAGGGACATAATAGATTAGGATCTGCATGGAGTATTGATGGACATCCTAAGTACAATAAATAGATTAGATCAAGAGGTATAATTCTGAATGGCTGAAATAATAAGAGTACTTAAAATTTCTATAGAGCTTTTCATTCCCAGGCTCCTGAATTCTGTACCAGCATTAATTACTGGTAGTTAACCTTCACAAAAGCTTTTTGAAATAGTTATTGTTATCCTTATTTTATAGATTGTTTAATAACTGGAGTCACTCCAGATTTACACTTGTGTAACTGAGATAAGAATTTCTCCCACAATCTACTCCTGGCCTTGAACTGATGCCTAGTTCTTGGCTTTGCCAGGCTACAGACATTTGATTATTTCAGAAAAGAAAATGTGAAAGAAAAATCTAGTCTGTCATAAAACATCCCTTAAGCAGATCTGTTCTAGGAGCCACCTGTTAACTGCTTTCAAAAGAAAAGCTGGGAATGTGAGAGTGAAGAAATCCAGAAGGGGGTTAGCCTGCCAGAATTGTTTTCTCTGTTTTACTGTTGAATGTTGTTGTCTTTCTCCCAGAGTGTCGCATATTAGAGTCCAGAACAGCGCTCCCGGTAAAATAACGTGTATGAAATTCTGATGGGTACAGCTGGGGACAGAGGCAGGGCCAAAGCGGAGGGCAGGAAAACGTATTCAAAAGCTACCGTGTTTGGTGCTCATATAAGAACCTGGAGAGAAAGAGAGCAAAATAAAATATGATATTAACCTAGTAAAGGGCCTTGGGGTCCTTCTTTGGTATTTCATCTTGAGCCCAGTAAAACCCCTGATACTGTAGCTAACCTTGATATTCTTCCCTGAGAGGCAGGCAGAGAGCTTTCTGCGCTGTCACGGGTCCTCTGCCTGGCTGCATCTTTCCCGTCTGCTTCCTGCTGAAGCAGAAGTGATCACTGGAACCTGTGGGCACACAAAAACTGTTCGTCCTCTTCTGCTAGGTATTGAAGTCTCTCACAGATGTAAGGGTAACATATTCTTTTTTTTTTTTTTTTTTTTTTTTTTT
>NW_028187044.1:1531707-1567012 GCF_003343005.1 Rhea americana | reverse complement strand
AATGCCTGTGCTTCAGCTGTGTGTTTGGATGGTGTTTTTTTTTTTTCCTTTAAGGCTTTCTTACAAATCTTTTCAGCAGTACTGTAGTATATCTACAGATATGAAAGTATGCATAAGTAAATTCCACATATCAGCACTTCTGCAGAACTCAGGATGTTTATTTTCTGCCTTTTCTTTCTGGTCTTAGTACACTTTTATTATAGATGTTTCCTAATCATAATATTTATGTAAGCTGTAGCACCACCTCCTGTCCAAAGTTGTACTTCACTGTGAATCAACATAACAACAAAGTTCTTAAAGATGAGTTTTTTTTTTTTCCCCTTTATGGAACAGAATGCAAAAGATATGACCTTTTATTTGTTTAAATGGCTTTTTGTTCCTGTGTTTTACGATTGGAATTTCAGCAATATCAAGCCTGCTTTTGCTGAAACATGTTCTCCTGATATTTTTCTGTGAGTGCAAATTGCACTGATTAAGAAAGTTAGCAGCTGTTGCCGTTTTAAGAACAAAACAATACAAAATGTTCCTTTAAAAAGACTTTTTAATAAGCTCCAAATTCTCAAAGTTATGCACAAGGCCTGTGAATTTTTTTTTTTTTTTTTCCGCAAAGACGACTACTTGTGAAACTCTGGTTTGCATGGCTTTAAAGCTTTTTAGGCCGATGCCTGGCTTTCTGTCCTGGTTTTATAAACCATTTAGTCTTGGTAATACTGATCTTAACTTTGAGGAGGGCCTTGGGAGACCACTTCTGTACACATGCAATCTGAATTGTTCATGCAGCTGTAGTGTGAACAACAAACATTGCTCTAAGGCAAGACTGGTTTTTATTTTGTGTAATATTTCCTTAGTCTCCCTCTGGAATAAAGAATGGATTTAGGCCAAACCTAATGTAATGTAAACAACCAATGAGAACTGTAAAAACAAATGGGGAGGGATTGCTGAGCAGGCAAACTTGTCTCTAGGCAGGAATGCATCATGAGATTTGGGTGAAGTGCAGGAAAGCATGAAATCACAAATATTTGTGAAGTGTAGCAATTATATAGCCTTAACTAGTACAGCTTTATAGGACTACACAATTACTACTGAGAGCAAAATTTGATTTTTGTTTTTGAGAGCATATGCGAATGGAATGAAATACTGAAAGCTGAAGATCTGTTTGCATTTACTTACAGCTGTTTCGGCAGGGCACACACAAAACCATTCTGGATATGGCAACTGCAGATTTGTAGTTGCCATCCCATGTTTTTTTGTCTAAGAAGCTGATGTCCAAAAGCTTGGCAAGACTGCAGCAAGATCTTGAGGCTCAAGATGTCAAGATCAAATTCTGAGTTTACAGGAAAAAAGCACAAATTTTTCATATAAATACTTATTTCGTCTGCGCAAATGATCCCTTTCTCTTTGCAAAGCYTCTGGGAGATTGCAGGCCAGTCACAATTCTCTGGCTCCCTCTTCTGGGTTTCAATTTGAAAACTGCTGCACAGTGTTGGAGCTAAATGACTTGTCTAGACCTAGCTTTTGGCTCTGCCAGAATAAATGATTCAGTGTGATCACAGAATCTGTCAGGAGGCTGTATGAACATGTAGAAGGATTTTTTGCAAAGACTAGTCCTGTGCTTGTTCTCATAGTGCTTCTGCAACAAACTGTAAGGATGACCTGCTGCATTTATAGAATATTTGTATTGTATCGTTAGATGACACTGTCTAGTAGATGATACTGTCTGGTGCGCATCAAATATGTAATGGCCTCTCCCAAATACACCTTATGCCTTGGGCTCTAACCACAAATCCTTCCAATTCCAAGTGCCTTCAGTGGTCTTTGACTTGCACATGAATCCTCAATATAAGGGCATAGAAATGAAATATGAAATGAAATGATAGATAGCCAGGAGTGTCACTGAAGAGTTTCACATCTGAAACAAAGGAGACTGAAATAATTTTTCTACAAAAGCAAAATGAATTGTAGTGAAATAATGTAGTAGATAATTTTACTATTAACCAGCTGTTCTGTGCGTATTTCTGGCATTCCTATATCTAGTAGGTATGTAACTTCATAATTTCCTCTCATTAGTTGTATAAAGCCATCTTCTCCCTAGTGTGTGCTGTAATTTTAAATCTCTGGGTAGTAGGAAACTGGGAAATTGTAGATAATTTGTTAGACTGTAATCTGCTATAACATTACTCCTATAAACATACTTCTGATTAAGAAGGTCTTTTGAGTTCTTCATTTAGTATAAATTTTTTAAACTTGCGATTCTTTTAAAGTATTGTTATAGGGGATTGTTAAGTGCAAGCTTTTAATTCAGAAAAATCTTTCCAAGAACTTTACTATATAAGACTGTTTTTCCTCTTGTAAAACAAATTTTAGTAGTAGTAATAAACTACTACTTTTAAGATGCTGGTTGAGCATCTTAAAAAGAATTACATAGTAATTCTAAAGAAAAAAAATCTTGGCAGATAAATATTATGTTTCTGCCACAATGTAATAAAGTATGCTCTGTTTTAAAGAAAACTTGATCTTTATTGCAGACCTTTGAGAAATTGGAAATTGAAATTATGGGTTGCTTGAACAATCTTTCTAACAAATGTTGACTGTCTGCTAACAAATGTAGTGAATACTGTAAGCACAGCTGGAGAGATCTTCATAGACATTTGATAGCCTGTATGCAGCCTGCTCGATGAATAAGGTGGACATTTTGTTTTGCATCTGTTAAATTTCCATTAGCACTAAAACATTTTTTAAAATGCTATTGATTAATATTAGACAAAATTTTGTTGTGTAGAGTCTAGTTGGGTTGCACAAGAATTACAAATAAGAATTTGATACATTAATCCACATATTCTGATTAATTAAACAAGTAGAGCTACTTGATGGAAAACTTAAATTAGCTAAAGTTTTCTGTCTTTGACCTTATTGTCCACTGATTTTGTTGGTACTGCAGGCATCTGCATAGAAATAGTTTTTCGGAAGCACCTGCTTTGTCTGGTAGGTGATGTATTCAACTCAGCCAGTCTAGCCGATAGTAAATCACATCTGGCCAATTTCCAGAAACATCTGCAGAGGGCCATGAATGGAACTGAGAAAAGAATCCGACTTGGGTTCATCAGCTCAGTAACGACAGGCTTAGTCTCCTCCGGGCTTTATTGATACCGGCTAATTGTGCTGGATTCCCTGGAGCTGCCCTAGTGCTGATGGAAAGGGAATGTTTCCCGAGTTGTAGACTAGCAGGAGTACTGTAAATGGACAAATCTAGGAGCTTCAGCAATCGACACTGACAAAATACTTGCACTTAGGGCATGGTAACATGAAGTATTCCGTCACTAGCAAAAAAATTCAAAATGAGTTCATTTTAATTCAAATCCTTTCACAAATCTAGGTTAGAGCCTAGCCAGACGAACAAGCCTGAGGGGCTTGTACTGAGTACTATAAGTACCGAGGGGTAAACTCTCGGAGGAAGAGCCAAAATGAGCTGATGTGGGCAGGCTTGAGGCAGTAATTATTGAAACTATGACTGCTAGAGCCAGAACGCTAAATATTTTCTGGTCCTGTTGCTGGCTTCTTACAGGAAGTGTATGTGCAGGTTTTCTAAGAAATACAAGAGCAATGGAAAGACTTAAATTAAATCCTTAAAGCTAAGAAGAGTCAGAGTAACTTTGCCAGGTATTGTTGCACCATTCTACTGAGAAAGGTAACGTTTGAGTGCTAGAAAGCAATTTTTTCTGTAGGAGCTAAGTAAAGTTTTTCAGACTGGCATTCACAGGGTAGTTTGAATGGTTCACATGGCAGTTGGAAACGCTAATTTAAAGGGCATATACCTTCCCATTACTCAGTTTGTTATGAGTTTGTTTTTATGTGCGGGTAAAGACACTTTTACCTTTTTTCCTTTTCAACCTGATTTTTCTTCAAAGAGAATGAAATAGAGCATGATGACTATCTTTTTTTTTTTGTATAGCAAACAGGCTGAGTGGGAGGGATTAAAAAAAAAAAAAAAAGGAGATTTTTTTTGTAGGTTCCTGAGAACTATGAGTCAGCATGTCCATGAGCAAAGGTTACATAAACTAATAGATTAGAACAAAACTGAGTTGCATAAACACTGTTACTGCACTTCAATCTGTCACAGAGTCAGCTCTGCAGATTATTGAAGGCAGAGCTAGCCTAGAGCTTACGTTCCATCCTACTGAACTCTTGCTGGCACTGGTTACACTTGAAATAGCATTATTTCCTTGCTATGGGGCTCCTCTGAAATCTGTGCACACTACTTTATAGGTGCACAGGTCTTATTTAACATGCAGCACTGTTACTCTCTGCTTGTGTCTAATTTGGAACATTACCCTGGTATTAGTTGCGTAATAATTTTGGTTTTGTTTCAAACAAGGATTATCCCTATTATGAAGATGGTCCACTATAAGCAGCAGACACAGAGACCGTATCTAAGTTCTCTTCAAATTACCCCAACTTTCCTGAAGCTATGATCAATCTCTGTCCTTCCTCACGCTTTTACTCCATCATATTCTCTTCTCAGCACATCTTGGACTGGCCATTCACTTCATCTGAGAGAATTTAGGGAGACCAGTACATTGTCCAGGGAAAAGGAGACTGGACAAGAGCATTGAGCTCAAACCATGGTCCACAGGCCACCAGGTAACCACGTTATTCTGTTTTGTTTTGTTTTGTTTTTCCAAAGTTCATAAGGATTGGAAATCATGCTTCCAGGCTGCAGTGCTTCCCTCTGGTATGATGTCTTCCCCAGTGCTTTCTCCATTTTTTTTGTTGATCTTGTTTCCTTCATTTTACATGTGGAAACTGAGGCATCAGAGTTGAAGTCTACTTTATTTAGATGCTTGTCTCCCATTGAATAGAGCTAATTGTCGGAAGAGCAGACCGACTTATTCCACAGTACACAGAGCACTAAGCTGCAAGCAACAGCTGGGACCCAGAAAAGACACACATACTTCTGTTTCTATTTGCTGTCTAAAGACCAAGTAACTCTTTGAATCACCCATTCAGAAATGGGAGCTAAGGAGTAGTGCTATATACATGAATATGTTTTTGAAAGACTTCAAACACACATTTGCAGGAGTATATTGGTGGAAGAAAAGTCGTATAGGACGGTATTATTGGTGACTTCAGCAAGCATAATGTTTTGTGCTGTTTCTCTGGGAGTCTGGGAGTCTGGGAGCGGGCCCTGGGAGCCCCCCTGGCTCACATGGTGCTCTCTTGCTTCCTCATTTCCAGTTGAGAATAACAGAACAGATGGAAGACTAGCCATGAAACACAAAGCAAAGCTAAACATGTGATTAAATTCTCAAAAAGGACAAAACCTTTATTGCATGAAAGGCGGCTTAAAGCTACCCAGAAATTAGCTTTGTGGGTTTTTTTTCCTGCCATTAATTACTGCTTTTTGCTGTTGGATATTAACCAATCGTAGAAAACAAGGGAGACACTCTGGTGCTGGTGCATGGGAGGAAATGAGATCTGTGTGAAAGGGAAGTGAGAGCATAGTGCCCATGTGACAGTCCCTTGATTTCAAGATGAGATTTAAGATTTTGTGTCATAACTGCATAAAAGAGGGAATCAGCTATTGTCCCATTCCTTTGACAAAACAACAAAAAAAGTAGCTGTGTAGTCATTTCTGAGGTCTTTGAAATTGCTTGTATCAGCAGGCTGCCTTGCAAACTGCCAAGGCAAAATAGAAGCAGAGCTAGTCTGCTTTGTTGAGAAAGCTGCTCTTAAATCCAAGATGGAAAAAGAAAGGAGATGACACGGCTTAAAAATACCAGCCTTCATAATACTAAAAAGCCTGAAGGCTTTCAGAAAGAATAATCCCTCAAAGAAAAGAGTACCACATCCATGCTGCTGCTTGAAAGAAGTCACGCCAGTAGTATTACAGCATTATTCTCAAGGAAGATGAATCTAGATGACCTGCCAAATTTCAGTAATAAATTTATGAAACCAGTAGATGAGATAAGCCCACACAAATCGTCTTCCTTCTTTTCACAGAAAAATAAAATGACAGAGTAGAGGCTTATTCATAGACCATGCTTGCTACAACTAGTCTGTCTAACCAGCTGTTACCTTCTCTCAGACGGAAGTAGAAACTAGTATGCTGCTCAATGTCTGATAGCTGTTCTTTTCTGAAAATAAATATACAGGCCTCCCCTAAGCCTGGCATATCATTAATTAGGTGTTCAAGAATGGCTTTTTTCCATTGATCAGTTGTGTTATATGTATAGTGACTCCTTGAAGAATAAGGCCATTACTGCTTTTTAACCGTAACTTTTTATTAGGCTATTATATGTTTTGTATTGCTGCTCAGGCAATAAGGATCTCTATGGTGAACGGTTTGGTCTTCGGTTATTGTAACACAGAATACTCATTGGATTGAATTAATCCATTAAAGYCATCTAAAGTCATATTTTTAGTAATAAATAGAAGTGGGCAGTGATTCTGAGGATTATTTAGATGTAGATAGTTAAGCACTATTTTACTAAGTCCCTGTGTGGGTCTAGTTCTTAGTACTGGGAAGTCTGAAAATTTAGAGTACAAAAAGTAAGAGCACGTTTTCTTGAGGAACTCGTGTACGTGAGAGATCTACGGTTTCAGACTTTTTTGTAAGTTAAGCGTTTATACATAAATGATACTGCTTTCTAGAGTAGAGCATTAATATGTAATCAGATGGATTCTATTTGTAAATCATCCTTTCACTACAATTGTTGCATGTTTATCTAAATTTTGAATTTGAAGTTTAACATCAATTTGAAGGTGGCTGTCAGTCCTGTACTTTCAGAGATGTTTCGTTCACCTAGAGCACACACAAAAACTCTTGCTCTGCACTAGCTATACCTGACTGACTGGCACTCGCTTGGATATCCAGGCACAAGAAAAAATTGCAAATCTGGCACTTTAAATAGAATGCCAGTTTTAGTAAAGGGGATTAGCAATGTTCAAAGTGRAGCACTTCTGACTGATTATATATGAGTAATAGTTAGGTTTGGTGCCTTCGCTATTATTTTGAAGGCTCAAACTGCATTAAAGTGCTGTTCCTGTTCAGGAATGCACAGAAGTAGTTTACAGTGGAGATACTCGAGACTTGATCCAAATTGACTGTGGCAGATGACGTTCAGGCAAATGAGCAATGTTGCTCATAGGACTGGGTATTGTTCCTGGAGGGCTACATTATTTTCCTAGGCTACAATGTATTCCAGAAGTGCATTAAGCTAAAATTGGCCTGGCTGCAGGTTGCAGCTTCACTGGCTTAAGTGCCTTTGAATCATCAGATGGCGAACACCAGCCTTCCAGGGTTTCACATACAGAGCCTTCAGCCGTAGCAGAGTTTGTGTGTGTGCCCACCCGCCCCGAGGAGAGGTGCCACCCTCACACAGCAGGGGCAGAGCTGGATGAGCACACTGCAAGCAACTTCCAGCGGGGCCCTGCACAGCTGGGGACGGCTGGCTCTGCCATCTCGGTGGTGGAGAAACCTGGCAGCAGCTCTGCCAGCAGCAGAGCACAGGAAGTTCAAGCCTCGTGGAGAGGTTTTGACACCTGCAGTCTAGGCAGGTCCAGATCACCTCATCTAATAAGAAAAAGCTGCTATAGAAGGCAGCAGTCCAGGCACACCAAGGAAAGACTGTAGAGTTATAAATGGAAAGGAGGGTGGCATTTTAGTACAAGGTTTCAGGACTCATGAGTGAGAATTCAAAAATCAGGATGATTTTCCCACTCAAAGTGTACTTAGTGAATCTTGGGTGAGGCAAAGTCCTTTGGGGGCAAGGACTGGGCTTCTACTGTCTTGAATGCCAAAGCCCAGCTTGGCTGGTTGGGGACGGGGTGACAAACGCCTGCTCCTATGGGCTGATCTGCAGGTCTGACAGCTCTGCCCAGTGGTGCCCTTCTTAATGGGCAGGCAGGGCTGATGGCCTTCCCTCACATCACAAAGCAGCTCAGAGTCATAGGGCTTGCTTTCTTGTGATTTTTCAGGCATCTGGATTATTAAAAGCTACTTTTGAAAGCACTTTTCCATGACTCAGGGCTCGGACCTAAATTTCCTGAAATTAAGTAAATTCTCACATGTTAAAACCCTAGGTGGAGTTCTCAGGGGAAATGAATGCTAGTCAGGATGAGCTATAGCAGCAGAACTGTTCAGCAAAGATCTTGTTGAAAAACAATTTTTCCCTTCTTCTCCCAAAAGAAATTCACCAACGTTGTCTGGATTTAACCTAATGTATCTGAAGATACTGCATTTTCAGATTTCTTTAGCTGTGAACTTTGTTAAAGACAAACACAGAATAAACTCTCCAGATTTGGATTTTAGAAACCTTATGCCTTTTCTCTTTAGATGTGAAACATATCTACAACTAAAAGCTGCATCCCTATAGCATTGTTACAGATGCCTGGAAATGTAGCCTTTTGAGATAGTTTGTACTATTTCAGGGGGTTCCTCTTACAGTTTTTTCCTTCTTAAATCCCCCCTGTACTCTTAAAGAAGGCTATGTTTTCCTTTGGGCACCTGCTTACCCTCTGGATTTTTCTAGTTTCCTCCCTCCCTGCCCCAAGTTTCCTTTAATTATTGTGCTTTTTTTCTTTTGTATACCTTTTCTGGTTGTCTGAAAAACACCTCCTAAAATGTGGTGGGAGCAAGCATGAGTTCTAGAAATGTCTGCCTTTTCTGAAAATCAGTCACAAGCATCTCAGTCGCTGAGGCACACTCTGCTGCTTTTAATGAAAATTGATAACTTTGCTGCACATAGCAAATCTAGAATGGGAAAGCTGTGTTACTTGTTTCCACAGAGGGTTTAGAAAAAAAGTGTGTAGTTGTTTTGTAGAGAAAACGCAGGACTGATGGGAAAGCGCTAAGCTGAGCAGTCAAAGGTAAGTGAAAGAAGAGATTTATCTTCACAAGAGAGACATGTGCCCGTTCTTGCTGCAGTAGTGTATGGTGGTGGGTGCCAGCACCTCACGTGTCTTCCCAGGCCTCATGGAGTTGGACTGCTTGTTCCCAGGCAGGACAGATGGTGTAGTCTGTCCCCCATGCCAAACAACTGTGTTTCCCCTGGGTGGGCGTGGGGACGTGGCACCCTACAAAGCCACTTTTGCAACAGCAAATTTGTTCTGGGTTGTGTCCTGTCCACCACAAAGTAAGCACTTGTTTGTAGCCTGCTGCTCTTATCCTCTCTCCTCCCTAGCTCCAATGATCTCACTCTTTTGCATCCATTGGGACATCCCTGCTCCCAATCTATGCATGCGTATGACTGATGCATTCTGATTTTTTGGGTGCTTGGCTTTGGCGCTGGCGGTGCTTGTGTTTTTTTTCCTTTTTTATTCTGGGGTACTAGAAGCAGTGTGTATTTCCTACTGGCGTTTTCCCATTTGTATGAAGGTAGAAAGTGAATGCATCCAGGGCAGCCAGGCCCAGGTACCAGCTCCTTCATGTAGCTTTTATCACTATCCTTTTTCCCTTCTCACTTCTTTTCCTCCTCCATCTGCTCCTCCTCTTCCTGCCCCTCTTTGCCTCCCCTCCGTGGGCTTCCCTGGCGGAGCTGCTGGCTCTGCACAGGCCCTGCTTCTCTAATCAGATGAAGCAGCAGGATTATCTCTCTCCCTCCCTCCCTCCTGGGCTCCATTTTGTTTCCTCTCCAGCCAAGGGGGGGCAGGAAGGGGCGTCACCTCCAGGCAGAGGAGCCCCCATCTCTCTGTCTCTTTGCTTCAGTGCTCTTTACCAGCCCCCTGCTTCCCTTACCACCTACCCACCTTAGTGCCAGCAGCATCAGGCAGATCAGGGAGCCCGGTTTCTGAGGGAAACCCGAACTCYTTTTGGCTTTTGTTCTCCTTCAGTTTCTGAGCATCCATTTGAAACCCCCTCCGCGTAACTCGGAGGGGAGAGCTGGCTGTGCAGCCCCCGAGCAGGGGGAAGGTGAGGACGACGGGGCGCGCCTTGCCCGCTCCCTCGCCTCCTGTAAGGACACCGAGTCCTCTCCGGTTGCAAGCAGGTCTTTGAGAGTCACCGAGCAGATGAGGGCAAGGGAGAGGAGCTGCACAGAGACAGACCCAGGCTTCTGTAAGTGCTGCGTCGGCAGCAGGGGGGTGACAGCTGGACCGAAAGGGGAAAGAAATTGGGGAGTTTTCTCTTCTGTTAAAAAGGCAGGGTCTAAGGCTCCGAGCTTTCACCAAATCTGATTTGTTTTTGCAGATGGTAATTTTTTTTCCTATGCTGGTGTCTTTCACTTAGATGTGTACTACCTATTTGTCTTTTAACATGTGTTTATAGCATATACTTGTCACTATTTCGGGGGGGGGGTGACGACTCTAATGTTGTTCGTCTTGTTTCTCTGTACACCCACAAGCTTATAAAGATGCTTATTTGTTATATTTTGCACATGTGGTGGTTTTTATACTAAGAAAAGGAAGAGAGGAGTAAATTGTATAGCTTTATGTTGTTATTTTTTTCTGTTTATCTGTCAGAATGGTTTCCCTTGTGTTCTGCCATTGGGTACCACACGGGTTGTTTTTTTGCTCCTAAGAAGTTCGTACCTGACACCAAAGAAAAACTGAAAAATATTTCAGCACCTTTTGACTCTCGGCTTTGTCATGCTCATCTCTCTTCTTTGATTAATCACCATTTAGAATGACTCAAAAAATTTTCTCCCAGGCAGAAACTTGTCCTTTTCAAACTTGAAGATCTGTTTTGTTTTGGCTTTTTATTTTTGTTGGAGCCAGTGGTTTAAATCAGAAACCATAGTAAAAGGCTGCTTTAGATGTATGTCGTAGCTTATAACTTTCTATGATTAAAAGTAAGGATTTGAGGTGATGCACTTTGGGGRAGAGAGAGAAGGCAGTTGTTTCTGCTTATAGAATTCTAACTATGAAATAGTAACTYAGATTTCAGAATATTCATCTGATTTAAAAATACCAGTGATTTCCTCACACTAAGGTTTAGAGATGCTGATTAAGGCCTGCGAATGCTTGTCTGCATATTTAAAGTTAAGTGTGTGTCTGAGTGTTTGCTGGACCAAAACTGCAGTAAAACCTGAGTTCAAAGACCTGGAAGATTTCATTTATGAAGGAGGAGGAGAGGAGAGTTTCATGTTATAGCTCAGTTCCTCTTTAAAAACACTCTTCTCTGATTATAGGGTTTTATTGATTTTGACATCCAGACAATTTTTATTGTAGCTGAACTTTAGAGGGAACTGTGGTTACAGTTCAGTAACTGCATAATTGATCAGTTGTTTGCACTATTGTGGTGTTTGAGCTGGTGTACAATACTAAAGGTCCTAATTCCCTCATTAAATAACCACACCAAATTAAAACTCTGAATACACGTTCTCCTTCCATAGTAAGCTATGTATTTTCGAAATGCACTTAAAAGATAAGAATGTATGAGGGAGAGGTTAAGAGAGAAAAAATGACATTTGTGATCATTATCCTTATGAAATTTAATTTTTCCCTCTGCTGAGAGCAATCACAAAATGGTATAAATGAGAGAGAGCTTTTAAACACTGCAGGTAAGCAGAGGTATTTGCTGTGCAAGTGAGATAACGTTGCACCTGTCTGCAAGCTTGTTAGATCTGTGCAGCAAAATCCTCTTCCTCCTTCAGCAGTTCTTTTGGACCTTAAACAGACTGAATTCTCCATTCCTTTCCCCTATAGTTAATGTTTTAAAAATGAAAAGCATATTTGACTAGCCCCTAGCAGTGGGTGTTGGAGGCTGTTACGTGATTTGCAAGAGAACACAGACTCAAAAAGGCCCAGGAAACAGAGAAAGTTGTTAGTAGTATTTATTCATTTTCTGATTTGTTAAAAAAAAAAATACTTCTAGAACACAGATGAAATAAAATTTCTACTTTTGTTCTTGTGTCATGTTGTTATTGTCACAAGTGGCCTTCAAGTCATGGGAAAATCCTCTTATTTCCTAGGGGAAGCAAAAGTTCATCTTTGGTAGATATACACAATATTTTGCTGTGCGTAGTCCAAAATCATTCCAGGACAACAATATGGAACAAATTATAGGCTGCAAATGATGTTTTACTCTGCTCTTCTGTATCAGCATCACTTTATTTATTTATTTCCTGTGACCATGAGCAGCTCCACAAGGTTTGTGGGCACTGGTGTTTTAGTTAATTTTTGCAGTTTCATTGTACAGTAATAAGTGATACAAATATGGGGAGGGGGAATTGCAAACAAAATAGGATGATGAATTTTGGCCTTTGCAAAAGGGGATCTGTACACTGACTTAATCTACAAATAGACATGTAGAAAGCAGTCTTATGATAGTCCTGAAACTACTTCCCCACCACCACCTAATATGATAAGCTTATGTTGATACTCTTTCTTAAGGTAACATCCTCAATATTTACTTGAGCGTATATTAATAGTTAGCATGTAATGATGTACGTTTCCCAGAGAATGCTGGGGTTTTTTTTGTGTGCCTAGTGTAAACTGTAAGGGTATATGTGTGTACAGTATCATATGTGAAAAAGCTTCGTATTTTCTTTTTGAGCTATTTAAAATTCCAGGAGGTCTGGAACAACCAATCTCTCTCTCTCTCTCTTTTCTTTTTTCTTTTTCTTTTCTTTTCTTTTTTTTTTTTTGAGATGTTTCTGTGACAAGAGAGCTCATCTTTTTTGTATGAAAGCAAAGGCAAGAGGAATGAAAATGAACGCTGGAGTACAGTGTTTTGGAATTTCTGCAGGAGGGACACAGTAAGAAGGCAGTGAGCTGAGAGATATTAAGTGAGCCAGTCTCTGGTTAAGACCTTTGATGCAATATTTTTTATGGATGGGCTAAAACTGTTGAATGAATCTGAAGCCACAATAGCTGATAGTTCGGATGTAAGTTCAGATCTTCAGAACTGACCTGTAGGAATATCTTTATCATTTCTTTAATGGATGGTAGGGGAAGTCCTCTCTTCCCTTTACAAAAGCTGCTACAGATCCTTAGAGTAAAGATCATTTCAGAGAAATTACCTGTAGCAACAGAAGTCTCAGTTAATGAAAAGATTCCTTTGGGACTGCTGTCCTTCTGTACATCTAAAATCCTACCTCTTCAGAAATTATGGCTTACTGCTTGAGCCCTGCCCTGTGGTTTTAATACAGAATAGGGAAAGGAGTGGGAGTCTTTTTTCCAGCTGCAGAATATTTACCAATTAAGCTTTAGCAAGGGCAAACGTTTGTGCAAATGAAGGTTAATGGGATTGGGCAGTTTTAAGGTCCTCAGCTTTATTCCTGTCAATGATGCGTGAGACTGGCAGAACCTCACTCATCTATGCTGAACTGGAAGGACTGACTTTCTTTTTAACTCATAAACTAAGCAAACTTGATGTGGAAATTGGTGAGATAAGTGCACAAACTCATTCTAAATCTTCTGAGACGGATTGTTTTTAGACTTGCACTTTAAAACTATTCTGTTGCTTTCTACAAAAGATCTGCGTATATGTACACACACGTACATATAACCTCACTTGTAGAACAGAGGGATCAGTTTTGTGGTTGACTTCAAAAGTGATTCCCGTTTACTTTGTTTCAAAGAATAGTGCAGATCCCATTAAACCAATAAAAAATGGTTCAATACTACAAAATCATGGTAATGGCTGCACAGTCTAGCCTTTTTTTGAGGCTTAGGATGAGAAGAAGTTATGTGAAAAGTTCTCATTAGTAATACTGAATGAAAACAAAAATGATGCAAACAAAATAATTAAATCATTCAAGTTGGAAGGGACCTTGGAAGAGCATCTAGTCCAAGCTCCTGCTCCAAGCAGAGACAGCTTTGAGATCACAGGCAGGTTTCTTAGGACTTTGTCTATTTTGATCTTGAATGTGCTTGAACAAATGTTTGAAAAACAAAGAATTCCTTTAAGAGAGACTTAACAATTCTTTAGGATTGATACCTTGTTGCTAGCAGTTAACAACAGATGCTTAAAGAGTTCGCTGCTAGCTGTCAACATCTTACATGTGGGATCTTCCTTTATTTCGGTGATGACAGGAACCTGCATGAGTCTTGCAGCTCCTGATTCATTCTATCTTTACACCTCAACATCTTGCTTTTATGACATTACTAAATATTAATAAGGAAACAGACTTCTGCAGCTGATTTTGTGACTGAGATTAGCCAAAAGAAGGGAATGCTTGTTTCTACAGAGTAGGGTGTAATCACAAGTTCTTGAGTCAGTTCTTCACACACTGAACTTCGATTAAAATATTTGCAAGCTTTAGTCTGCTGTTTAGCTCTGTCCTGTTTTGTTCTCCCCATGGTCTTTAATGTCGAACAAGCCTTGGACAGCATCTTGTGAGTATGGGTCCTCTAGCCAAGCTCAAATGTTTTTCTTCTCTCTCAGTCCTGAGAGAATAGAGGTAAGTTTCCTGTTTCTGAAAATTAAAGATAATAGTTGCTCACATAAGTCTGACTAGACCACAGAGTAACTGGGATGATATGGTTGCCTCTTTCCAACATAGTAACTATTATTTATAATGAAATACCAGTTTTGGAGAGAAAACCCTTTCCAGTGCTTCCCATATTCTTTGCTTATGCAGTTTAAAGGTAGCTTATACTACAGTAGGACAGTAGGAGCTTATCTTCTATAAGATATTTAGATAGATTTGCTTTTTAGTTCTTTTCAATACTTACGTGAATCACAGAATGGTTGAGGTTGGAAAGGACCTCTGGAGATCATCTAGTCCAACCAGAATGCTCAAGCAGAGTCACCTAGGATCATGTCCAGGCAGGTTTTGAGTATCTCCAGAGAAGGAGACTCCACAACCTCTCTGGGCAGCCTGTCCTAGTGCTCTGTCATTCTCACAGTAAAGAAGCTTTTCCTCATGTTCAGATCAACTGCGTGTGTTTCAGTTTGTGCCTGTTGCCTCTTACCCTGTCACTGGGCACCACTGGGAAGAGTCCAGCCCCACCCTCTTGACACCCCTCCTTAAGGTATTTGTAGACACTGATAAGATCCCTTCTCAGTCTTCTCTGCTGCAGGCTGAGCAGGGCCAGCTCTTGCAGCCTTTCCTCATACGAGAGAGGCTTCAGTCCTCTAATCGCCAGTATGTGTGCAGCTCCTCTTACCCCTCTAGACAGAGGTTGCCAAGTCTTTTCCTGTTTAAGAAGATGGAAAAGACAATAAATCACTGCTACTTAATGTATCTGTTATTAGCATACGTATTGGTGATGTGTGTGTATATACATGTTAAATACATATGATACCTATTTGAGAAACTCTGTTGGCACTTGTGAAGTAGAACTACTGTTAACCTTGGTTTTATGTATTTGAAATCCTTAGGATTACCTGCCTTTACCTACCACTGGGGAGCTGGAGGAGGGAGTGCTTTAAACTGATGCTACTGAGGCTACGTAATATCTGAACTTTACTGGTAAGATGAGTTTCCTGCAAGTGCAGTAAGAATGCTGTTTAAAGAGATGCTCTGTTCATTTGTTTCAAACAAAATATTAGATGGGACCAGAATATATTCTTTTCAATATATTTCATCCTGGGATTTCAGTGATCTATAATTGTGAATTAAGCCTTAAATACCTGCATCAGAGGCTTCTGTATCTAATCCCTGAGTCAGATGAGTAAACTGAGTCACAGAGTGAGTGACTTGCTCAAGGTCATGCATTATGTCAGTGGTGAGGGAAAGAAATAGAAAGCAGTTGTTTCCTCTTTCTAATCACTGAGCAATTCTTTTTCATAATCAAGAAGTCAGTCTGGTTCTGTTGCCTACCACTGCTCAGAGCAGCTTCTGTGTGTAGCCTTTCTGAATGCTTCTCTTCTCCAGTGTTCCATGTACAGCTTGTGTAAACACTGGCATTTACATAAAGAATTAAAGAGATTCTTTTGTCCTTGGTATAATACAGGGGAAAATGAGGGAACCAGAAATGAGGACAAACTGTTAGGTCTTGCTACATAAACTGGACACCTTGCCAGTCTTGTAGGCAGGAAAGAGATACAATTGTTATGTGTAGAAGAACATTGAAAACATCTTTGTTTTGACAGGACATCTTTCAAATCTGTAAATATTCTTTTCTCTTATCCTAACAGAGATGTTTGGAGAACTGCAGGTTACTCTGTTGCTTTTATTTATATTTTCAGTGTCACTRTTTTTTCTGTTTGCCACTATAGGAACTGCTGTTCCTCTGTTCAGGATGATGCATGAACGCTTCTGAAAATGCCTGTGCTTGCAGCTAAGTCTAGTCACTGTTTTTGAGGCAGATTTGAGCTTGCCTTTTCTGCCACCCTAACTAGTTATAAAGCTTTGACCACTGCTAGCACAGCACTGAACCCGAGTGAATAAGCCTTTCTGGGAGCCTGAGTGTGTTAGGTGAAGGCTCAGCTCTTACACTTTGGCCGCTTGCTTCCAGACAGCTCAGAGCACGTACCTGGTAACTGTCTGCGGCTCGCACACGCTGTGCGACAAAGAGCTTTAGGTAAGTGTCAGACACACGTTCATCTGTCAGGGTGAAATATCTTATTGCCCTCACTCCAAAGTAGCTAAATACCATGCTGAATCCTGAGGTCAAAGCTACAACATCAATAGGACAGGGATACTAATCCAGAATAAGTTAATGTTTTTTCCCTCTGACTGTTAAACTTTCAAGCAAATAGCGAAGAGGAAGAGTTGGTTATTTTCTAGTAAGACACATTAATTGACAAGTGGACATTTTAATCACCTAGCTAGTTTGAGTGGAGTTTTAGGCGTGCAAACTGCTGGTGCCTTGTAAGCAGATCGCATTAATGTGTACCTGCTCTCCCTGTGGGACTGGAGGCAGGCCACAGCCTGACTTTGGATTTTCTGCACAGTATTAATGTTCTTGGTGCTCTGCAGTCAGCCTGCAAGTACAGGCTCCAGATGCACACAGCCTGCAGCCCTGGGCCTGGGTGGGTAGAGGCTTTCTGAGCGAGCTGTGGCCACGTGTTTGTGTGCAGTTGCAGGTCAGTGGGCTGCCATGGGGATGCTGTGTTTGGGACTGAAGAGTGTTAGTGAGGCCGCAGAAAGGGAGCTCTGAGGAGGATGAGTTTGATACCAGACTGACCCTGTCCCCTCTTGATTAGTACGTAGAATGGGAACTGAGCCTCTGCTTTGAAGAGGAAAAGGTTCATTAGTGTCTGTCTTTCTGAAATGCATCCAAACATAGATAGGTCATTGCAAACTTTGTGCATTAAGGATTAATTCCTAAAGAAATTATAAAATGTTACTCTCAAAAGATTTCTGTGCTGCTAGTGAATAACAGTAGCAAGCTATTCTTGCCAGCGTAAATGTGGCAGTTGAATTAACAGTTTCATTTTGCATAACTCTTCTACTTTAAAGCAGCAAGGGAATTATATCAACAAACAACTTCTGTAGGCATACACTGTGCCTGATTCTATGCCAGTGTTGCATGCTTTCATGATATTTGATGGCTTTTATAAAGCCCCAATTTCTGAAATCAGCTGATTATATGAGTATATCAGCTGACCTTTTTAGTGAGTTTCTAACCCTTCTGATTGAAGAGGCAAATGTTAAAATAAGCTGTCAGTATAGTAACAACAAGCATTAAACAATGACTGTACAATATTTCATGATTTTTGAGTTCTTATATTGGGATATATTGTAGGGTAGCTTAAACACAGGTCCTTCTATGTGTACATGGAGGCATAGTGGGAGTGATGTTTTGCATAAATTTCATATATAAAAAAGATCAAAATCCTAAGCAGATCTTTGAATTTGTTTCTGGGACAGATGATTTAATAAGAAGTCAAGAGAGATGGTGAAATGGATTCACACTTGCRTAATGGTTGTGTGGTGGTGTAAAGACAACATCCCACCACATCTCCCTTGTGATACAGTGCACCCCACTCTGGTTTCCTAATAACTTATTTACACCCAGTGTGAACAGTCCTTCTTGGAGTTAAAATTGTTATTAAAATAGCCTCTTTAGGTTCATACTTCTCAGCCACTTCTCCTGGCACTCTAATTTTAGCCATATTTCAAGAATTCTGAATTTCTAGTTCCCCTTTCTTCGCTCAGAGGTTTACCAGTGCCATTTCAGCCTTTTTCCTTTCTTAGTTCTGAATGTTGATTTATTGCCTTTGACTAGGGGCTTAAACTCTTTACTAAAGCACGCAGTGGTTTAAGCAGGCTTTATAGCTTACTTGTATCCAAGATTCAGCCTTGGGGCTACAGTCTCATCTAAAAGCTGAGTTTAACCAAGTTCAGAAGATAAACATCTGAGCAAGTATCTGAATGACAGCTAAGGCTTATTCCTAAAGTAACAGACGGTTCTCTTGCGTGCCTGCCTGTGGCAGGTCCCTGAAAGGGCTGTGGGATGACCCTGCTGTTTCTTAAAAGGGAATGCTCATCCGCTTGCATGCCTCACTTGTGCTGTTGGGATAACTGGGGACGCGGTGGGCCTGTCACCATGCCGTGAGGGGTGTGTGTGTAAGCAAAAGTCTGAATCTGTTGGTAGCTGTTTGGGTGAGGTCGCTGGTAGCCGAGATAGCCATGGTAACTTCAGTGTTTGAGGGAAGAGGTCTCCGGTTGGTCCCTGAGTTAGGAAACACCTGAAGGTCATTAATAATCCATAAAATGGGCACTTTCCTCTTCATCTTGTTGCCGGTCAATGCAGAGAGATGTCTGTCCAGCGTGCTCAGCCTCAGCTGGGAGAGAGTCAGAGCTGGAAAGCTTAACCCACGCTAGATAGCATAAGTGAAAATTAACAGAGATGATAGAAAATATGTGGCTAGTCATCTTATATGTATGTAAAATGCTATGATCTATGCTTTTACTGCACTAAGCACTGAGTGTCATATCTTTTTGCTTTCATGTTGTCTAATCTGTCAACTGTACTCCCCTTTCTGTACAAAGTGAATTATGGTGATCAAATATGCACTGTTGTCACTGTTGCTTCTAGTGGTGCAAGGGAAGCAAAAGCAATTTGTCATAACTGAAAATATTCTCATTCATTCATATGCAAAGAATGCACTTACCTACTTTGTGCTTCTGATGGCATTTGTAGATGCCCGGAACAGTTTGTTCTGTAGATCTGTCTGATGCTGGAAATATTATAAGGTGACCCAAAAAATGTAGAAGAGTCATTAGCAGATTGAACTGAACAGGGCGTAGTTAATACACAGTGCCATCCCAAAATGGAAAGTCAAGATGATGATGATGTGTTAAAAGTTAAGTAATTGAGGCCTCAACCTCATTCTGTATTAATCTAGTTGTATGAGTATAGTTTCATTTACAGAATTCAGAGAAACATTTTGAAGTTCCCTCCCGAGTGAACTTCTCCTATTTTAACTCCTCTATTTCTTCCTTTCACTTACACCTCTCAAAACGAAACAACAACAAAAATAATCCAAGATACTTGAATCTCTAAGCTTTTTACTATGGCTAATCCTGTTTTGCCAGTGCCTTTCAGGTGGTTTGACACCCTCTTCCCCCAACAACAGTAGATGTTAATGATCATTGTTAATGGGCTATTTTTTAAGGGGAGCATAAGTAAGGAGAGGCCATCAGGTCTCCTAACACTAGCATGTCATTCTCTGCCTAAGTTCAAAAGAGAACTTTCTTACCTTGTGCAAGTTACCACTAATTTTTGATGTGGGCAGACAGGGGCAAAATTTTAGGCATGACCATACACAAATTCTGTAGGTTATTTTTATTTTATTGTTTTGTTATTTTTTTTGTTTTTATTCACTTAAAATAAATGAATTTAGCTCTAAAATAAATGAATGTCATACTGAAAAACATTCCCTTTTTTCTGTGATTTTACCATGGTAAGCATGTATTAGAGAAGTTCAGTTGTAGATACCTAAAAAGAAGATGCGTTACTTTAAAGAAAGAAAGAAAGAAAATGCCTGACCAGACCACAGTGTTTATGTGCCTCATTGTTTCTGGTCCCCAGCGTAGCTTGTTTGTTTAGGCAGAAGTTTTGGTATTTGTGTGTGCTGTGTTGTGTCACAAGGCCGGTGTCACCGATGTTTGTGGCTAATTGACAACTGCTGCTTTGGCTGCAATGAAAGTTTTTTCATTTTAACCATAAACTCCTCTTGCCTTTTCAAATTTTTAACCAAGGTGTCTGTAATAAGATTAAATAGAGTTAAGAACCTAGATATAGCAGCCTTCTACTGGAGTAAATCTCATAAGTTAATTAAAATCACACTGTTCTCTTGGTATAAAACATACGTGTATTTATCTTGGTGCTTGGAGCTCTTTCAGAAGTTCTGTGTTTGTCTAGCGAAGCTGTTATTGCACAGGTTGGCACGTGCTAATGCACAGCACCGCCAGAATGATGCCAAGGAAGCAGCAAATTCTAGTCCACAGCCTTATATTCCCCAAACAGCGCGTGTCTTCGCAGAAAAGGCGTTCATCGTGAGGTGAACCTGGTTGGGACTGGAAATCAATAATCTCAAAATCATGGTATGGATTAGATCACTTAACTCCTCCAAGGTCCACACTTACATATTAGTGCTCTCATCTTTGAAGCTGGCTTCTGATTTTATCACTTATTTTGTAGTTTGATGCTGCCTTTGAAGGTATAAAAGTAAATTTGGAGATTTTTTTTCTCTGATGTTTCTTTTAAAAAAAAAGAAAGAAAGAAAGAAAGAAAACACTACGTTTCTCCTGACTGTAAGAAAATGAAGAGAAGAGGAAGGGAGGAACAGTCTGCAGTCACTATTAGAGGCTTTGTGTGTGGGTAGAGAACAGAGTTACACAAAGGAAAAATAAACTATAAAAAAATTACAGAGAAATAATTCCAAGAGTCTCTGGCATTGTATACATTTTTGTAGTAAATACTGTTGAAAGTTAAATCCTCTTTGTCTCTCCTCAGATTCTGCAGCTAACTCATACTGTTTAGTTGATTACAAAATTCAAACTTCATCACAGCATCCTCAGTTAATGTAGTAACAGAGTATTTGCAAAAGTGCATAGTCAGTACGGTATAATTTGCTAAGTTAAGGTGCAGATTGTTGCTTGAGATTACGTAAAACGAGAAATTCTTTCCTGGGATAAAGAATCCAGCAGCCGTATTAGTCTTACGGCATCTCTGCAGTTTTTCTTGCTTCTTGGAGGAAATGCAAGCATAACTGGATTTATTTTGTTAACATATACACTTAGATATGCCAATATCTCTTGTTGTTGTTATAATTATGTAAACTGATTTTTCTTTTTTGGGGGGAGGGAGGTGGATGCTTTTTTACATCATTCTTGTGAAACCAGGCACGGCGGGGAAGAGAGGCAAAATTTTGCCTCTGAGAATCATTAGCAAATAAATAACGCAGGAGCTAACTATGATCACACAGAATAACACATGATAATACTGTATTGCATGAAAGCTTGTTATATATATTGACATGATTTGTCATGAATTATTCGATTTTATTTCCGCTTGTGCTCCGTTGTCAAAATTGTAATTGAAAGTATATGCGTGGAATATAAAAATACTGAATCATTTGGGAATTATAGTTTGTCAGTGAATCTCTTTCAATTGATAATATACATGATATTTAATATTCTGAAATGAAATTTACCACTGCGTTATGTAGGTCACAACTTTAATCATAAGTCATAGCAAAATACACATTTGTTGCTTTAAAGTAGTTCAGTGGAATTAGTGAAAGCGGCCTAGATTCCCTCATAAGCTATCTGAAGCTAAGCCAAAAATAGTGGATGTTAATTCCATTTCTATCTTAATCCTTTCTCTGCTTGTCTAACAATTTTATGTATATTCATGGAAACATACCTACCTCAAAGTTCATGCTTTCTGGTTTGTGTGTTCAGGTGCAGGTTTCTTTTGAATTTCCAAATGAAAATTTTTCAGATCAACTCAAAATCAACAAAGGTATTTTTGAGAAAAACTAATCTCTTAGAAATTATATATTTAACTTAAAAAACATTTAAGGAAAGCAGCCTTCTCTGCCCTGCATGCACAAAATAAGAAATCTCAGCTCCCTCGGTACTCACTAAGTCAGCTCTGCTTGTATCCCCATTCCATATGTGTAATCCCTTCCTAATTAGATGACTCACAAAATACAAGGATATCGTATGGACTGTGCAATTAGAGATGGTCCACGTGGTGGTTGTTTGTTTTCTTGAAAAGTTTAAAGAAGAGTTGCACTCCACTCGCGGTTCCTCTCCCCGTCTCCAAGAGCGCAGGTATTGCTGCGCCCGTTGAGATAYGTCTGCTTCTTCCCGCTTTCAGAGGTCACCTGGCTGCAGGGTGCCTGCCCTCGTGCGGGAGGGATAGCATCGCCCCCGGCTGTAGCTGCCRCGCCGTCTCTCCTCCCTGGGGCAGTAAGCGTACCCTGCGACTTTGCGGAGTCAGCTCCGGAACTGTGCTTGTAAAATGGAGAGTTTGGGAATGTGGGTGTGGAACATGTGCTCCTTCCAAAGCCTTGTGAAGAAGGGCACTGCACGTGCAGGTGCCCTCTGGGCTTATGCCCCTGGTAAGCCTGTGTTATTGCAGAAGGGGGTGGTCTTTTCCCTGTGTCGATGGTAGTAATTGGTGTGGCTGGATATTCAGCCGGACTGATGCTCTGATGGAGAGAGTGCTAGGCCAGTTTAAAAAAGAAAGAGAAAAACATTTGGATCAGCAAGCTGGTGGTGTTTGTGGCACACCTGCGTGCTCCCTAGGGSTAGTGTGAAATGTGGGGGCAACGCTGGGCTGCAGCAGAAGTGAGCAATAGCTGGGGCTACCAGATGTTTGATGGGTGCCCGTCACCCTCCTCACAGAACTTCCTGCCTGCAAACTGGCATCGCGCCCCATCCGTGCCGCGTGGGCAAGGTGCAACAGTTGTCAGGACTTAAAGGTCATTCCAGCGTGGGGACGAGGAGCAGGGAAGGGAAAAGCAAGAGGTGGTTTATAAATGGGGAAGTGTTCAGACTATTGGTGAAAACTGAGCCCAGTATTTCAACATAACAGGGAAAGTGCATTATTCTAAAGGAAGCTGATTCATCTTGTTTGATTTTTTTTTATTATTTTATTTTATTTTTTTTTACTGTTTTTTTTTTCCATCCTTAACTATGTCCTGAAGTACCTGGTGAGATGCTGTTTTGTATTACTGGTGGTTGTTTGTTCCCATTGTGTTTAAGGTCTGAAGTCCGTAGGATAATAGTTTTAGCTGTGCTAGCATTGAACACTTGTATAGCTGAGCAAAGGTGATACTAAAATAGTGTCCATAGTTGCTGGTTATAATGTTATATATGTGCTTGTACATGTGCAATATATGTAATATTGTCTCATGTTTGGTCATGATTTCATCTGCAATTAAGAGTCCATCAAAATATTGCAATGGATGTTGTTTTTAGTTATGTCAATATATTTGGACTATTTTCATTAATTCATGTGAATGTGTTTGTTTCACATTCAGATGGTGAATCATCAATCTGAAAGGTGTATCACTTCTTCCATTTAAATAGGTCTCTGCAGAAATGCGGCATGAAAAGATCAGAGCTCTTGATGTCTGTGTATATTTACATATTTGAATCTTGCAAACTTTGTGAGAGAGCTCTTTAAAACTTCCACTGCCCTGTATCATCTGCAGCATGATATCTTTGAAGCTGCTTTTCACCTGAGACTCAACATTTGTGGCTGGGGATTTCCATTATTAAACGTTGTTTCATCCCAGTGTGTGAGAGCGCCTTTGCAGGTATTATCTTTTAAAGAGATTAAATGCAAGTTCTTCACCTTGCAGGCAGCTATGCTCTGGTGTTTAATCCTATTGACTCCTCTGAACTCTTTGTGGCAGACTATACCCATATGTGTAAGCAGCAGATAGGTATCATGCTGGAGAAGGAGATGAGTGAAGTGTTTTAAAATTGTCGCTTTCCTAGAGCTGCTGTCACTTCTAAGTGCTTTGGAACAACGTGTAGAAATACAGCTGTGGCCAGCCTGGCAATAAGTGATTGCTTTTGATTATTCCAGCTGCATTCAACAGAGCCTTTAACTCAGGAATCTTAACTTCCATTCCCGGAAGCAAATACGCTTCCTTGCCGTTGTTGGATGCCGCCAGTCTGTGGAGTCCCGCTGGCCTAGAGGCTGCATAGAGTACAGAGCAGTCGTGGTGTAGACAAAGTCCATATGGAGATTAACTTCTAACTGACCAAACGTGTTTGAGGAGGGGAAATTGCCTTTTTCTTGGCATATAATTTTTTTCAGAGTTGAATGAATCTTAATGCTAGAGGGTATTGCTGCCAACTGCAAGTCTCTGCTACAAAGCATGGGAACAAGAAGCTTCTCAAAAAAGTGATTGCAAATATTGTTATTTTTAATGTTGTCTCACTCAGTTTAATTTCATTACGGAAAATAGCCAAACCAGGAAGGTTTCAAGTGATGGCAAAATTGCAGCCTGTGCATTTATCTTGCTGAAGTTAACAATAAAAATGGCATTACAAGTGTAAACACTGATGGCTGTCTAGCCCAGAGTAGAGCTCTCGCTGTGTGGATGGAGCAAAAGACATGCCCTTTATCAGTTAGGATAGGAGCTGACCCTCTGAGCATATTCGTATCATAATAAAAGGATCACCACCAGTTTCTTCCAGAGACGTTTGAATGCCCTCCGTAACACACTGGTCTCCCGGTGTTACAAGTGAACTCCTCTGTTACGTTTGCGGTGTTTCTGTCCACCAGTTGTGCATAGTATTCTTGTTCCATGCATTCATTCTTTTCCTCAGTGATGCATTTCACAAGATATTGTAAGTGTTTCTGTGGGAATCCTTCCAGGAAGGCAGAGTGTATACAGTATATCTGATGGAAATTTCTCTAAAATTGGGACTTCTAGCTTCCTTTATACTTCTGTACAACAAATTACCCAGTCTTGCTGGGTTTCTCTCTCTTTCTCTCCCTCCCCCTCTCTCTAGGGATTATAAGATTTGGTTAAGTCAATAAAAATAGATCACAATATCTGGTTAGATTTAAAAACTTCCAGTGCAGCTTCTCTTAAATGTAAACACGCTGGCATAAATGTTAATAACTTGTAAGAATAATGGGGACAAAAAGATACTATACCAACCAGTAGAAGCAAGTATTTGCTCCCACTTCTACCGTTAGAACTATAAAAGGAGAGAAGAACGGTAATATTTTGGTTAAAGATTTGTTTTATTTTTACCTAGCTTCTGGTGCAATGAGTATTTACCTTCCACGGAGAGTATAAACTTGCGGAGAGCCAAGGGTGATTGGTACAAAACCCCCTGAACCATGCGCAGAAGCACATGCCCTTAACACCCTGTAGTGAGATGCAGACTTCTCAGCCACCTTGCTGGTGCCTAGGGGAGAGTTTCCCCTCCAGCGTTTCACTGGATCCCTCTTTGCTGCCACCTCGTATCGTGCCAGCAGTAAGCAACCCAATTTTGGGGAAAAACCCTTTGTGGAAACAGAAAAGGGAAACTGATCAATTTGAGCACGTGGAGACTATAGTGCAGCGCTTTCCTAAATGTGTGTGTGAACTGCGAAAGGCAAGAAGCCCAGGCAATAGCCCAATAGAGATTATAAGCAGTTCCCAGTGCATATATTTCCTTCTTAAATTACTACTTTTTCTCTCTATTTCTTACAGATCTTTCCGCCATGTCAGCAGATAGCCACCGGCTCCACACTCATTCCTACCAGGAGACGCTAAATTCTACCTGTCAGGGTCCCTTGAATGTCAGCTGTCATCCCCTGTCAAAGAGCTCATCAAGTCTGGTATATACGAGGCACTCAAGTTCAGAGGAAAGGCAAAGCAACAAACAGGAGCTCAAGAAGAGCCACAGTAGCACTGTCTGCCAAACCCTGGGGTACGGGAGTGATGCCAGGAGCGTGCCAAGTCCTGCACGGTCCTTCACACAGTCTGGGGTGATGGGACTTGGATTAGTAGTTGGAACCATGAACGATCAGTCAACTGATGGCACTGCACAAAACAGGGCTAAGACTACGAACCGTTTTCTTATTGCTGACCAGTCCCCTAGATCCTGGGAGGTGGAGGAGACTAAGTGCGTCAAGAGCAGCACTGTTGAGGATGTTTCTTCTGCCTGCACAGTACACCAGCAAAGCATGTGTAAAATGGAAGAACTAGGAGCTGCGCTTCAGAGGAGCCACTCAGACCTAATTTGCAGCTGCAAACAGCAGAGTTACGTCACTCACATAGAAACCAGTGCCACTCACTCCAGCCTAAGCTCTTCTAGCAGCAGATGTGGTCCATCAATGGCTAGAATGTCTCTCCAAACACAGAGAGGTGAATCAGAAACAAATGAAAACACTCCTCATTATCAAAACCCTGTAACTCATCTGTCAACTCTACCTAAAGACCAGAAAGTACCTACAAATAGCTATGACAGTGGTGGTATTCCACGTAATACTACCGTTTACACAGATCCTGGAACATTTCACGCTGCTGTTCTAGGACCCCGCATGCCTGGAAATGGTTTCCCAAACAGGACAATGTTCTGTCAAGCCACTGGGATTATGCAAGGTGGTCTGACTTACAGTAACATTCGAAACAGTGCATACTCACCCATGGTGATGACAGTTCATAACAATCCTGCGGTGCCCTGCAATACAAGGCGGGACTCTTGTATGAAAGTAGATGCCACCATCCCTGCCTATTGCCATTCTTTGCCCATACCCTCTATACAGCTCGTTCCACAGTTGGTATGCTCAGTTAGCGAGTCAGGAGAAGAGCAGGTGGTGACTGGTTATTGTCATTCCTTTTCTACTTCAGATGTTCTCACATATCCCAGGCTGGTGTCGTCAGTAAGTGAATCGGGCCTGGATGCCAAGAGGGTCCTGAAGTGCTGTAGTGTTCCTGGAGAACAGCTGCAACATGCTCAACACTGTGGCCAGCAGGGCAGAGCTCCTCCAGAAACAAAGGCCGTCTGTGTTGCCTTCAATAGCCAGCAAGGGGCAGACGTGATAATGAAAACTAAGGATATGTGGACTATGACCTCCATGAATGATTTGACCAAAGGACTAGAACCATCTCTGGAGTGTAGAGATGCCGAGGTACAAACTCTTCCAATCATGGAATACAAATCTGTGGCCACAAGTCCAGCAGCCGCAGCAGAAAGCCAGCTGCATGTGTTCCCAGAGGTGAACCTGGAACCAGACTCAGAGGCCCCCAAATCTCCAGTGCGTGAAGTGAGGTGGGATGATGAAGGAATGACATGGGAAGTGTACGGGGCATCTGTGGATCCAGAAGTTCTCGGTTTAGCCATTCAGAAACACCTTGAGATTCAAATAGAACAATTCCAGACAGAGCCCCTTCAGCTGGCTGGGAAAAGTAATGAGGATCCTTTTGATAAGGAGCCATCTTCTGCTAAAGTGGGGAAGAAAAGACCGTTCCGAACGATGATGCATTCTCTGAGATACCCGAGCTGTTGTGCCCGGTCCAGCACTGCAGTGGAGTGAGCACAGCGCTATGACAGCTGTGCTCCCTTTGAGTTGTAAATAAACGCTGATCCTTAAGTGTTAACACAGTGCATGTGGACAATCCACTCGCTTCAGTGTGAGCTGGAACGGTGTGAGTGACTATCGAATGCACAGCACAGCAAGGAAAAACCCGTGCACGGGCCATGTAACAGAGGCCCGTAACATGTAGCATGTAGCACTGTTTTATTCTTCTATGTTAGTTTTAAATAATGGTGTAAGAAATAAGACTACTTTTCTAAATGATGCATCTTTTTAAAATCATGTTGAATTTCTCTGTGCTTTAATAATTAAAGCTTAGGTAACAATTTAGAAGATAATGCTTTAGTCAAAGTTCGTATCATTAAATCCTACTCTCATAAATTGTTTAGAGAGCAATTTTGCTGTTAATTTATAATAATGCTGACTATAAACACACTTTAGCAATAGGTAGCAAGGAAAACTAGTGTAATGCTGTATTACAAATAATTGTAACTTTTTGTATTTAATTCTGCAAAGTACTTTCAGTATTTCTAGCCTTGACTCATCCTTTTGCAAATTGATGTATGGTTGGAAGATGCTACTGCATCGAGATTAGTTTATAGTTATAATGAATTACATTCTGAATATCCAGAACTGATATTTACCCAGTGATTGACACAAATGTACAGTACTACCAAAGATGACTCATGTAATGTGAATTTCTTATTGAATGCTTGTTTCTTAAAACAAAAGCTGATCAGTCTGTCACACCCCCAAAATTATAAGCATTTTGTTTTGCTTATATTAAAAGTAATTTACAAGTCAGTTCTTTTTATGTGTATCATCCTGAACAGTGTTGTATAGGTCCTGTAATGTAACATGTAATGCATGTAACCTTTACTCGTCAGGTGTTCCTTGCCAGTTCTGATGTCGAGCGTCTGCGGAAAGCGAGCCCTCCTGTCTTCCCCAAACAGCAGCTCTAACGTTACTTGTTCTGAGTGACTTGATCATACGGGCGGCTTAAAATCTTCTTTTCTCACAAATACGTAACAGCAAAAGTGTTCCCTGTGAGGAGCCGTTTTTCTACTGGTCTGCAGCAGCAGTGCGATGCCTGTTTGAACTGGAAGACTTGTTACAAAAGCTGAGACTCTTATTTCCAATATCGTATGCAAGGCACTGGTAAGTGTCTAAGTGTCTCTGGGAAAGCAGGCRGGTGCAGTATTTTTTGGTGTCTCAAATGAAAAGTTTCAGTGTCAAAGAACTTACTGCAGTGGAATTATCCATCCTTTMTTTAAGTGTGTGAGGTTTTTCTCCTTTGTCCTGGCTTCCTATAGCAATAATTTAATAGGCTGTCTATGTAATATTAACCTAACACTATGTAGGAAGAGAAGCCCCCATCCTCAGTACAGTTATAAAATTTCATCCATTAAGTCCCTAAGTATAGGATCAACTACCTATAATGTGCTGTAATGTACATTATTAATAATGTACATTATTAAATAATGTACAGTATTTCAAGATCAGATTTTCATTCGTGAACAAAGTGGAATTAAACAGACATGACCCCTGTGAAATTTCCTTTGAGTTCAGTAGGCTTCATTCAGGTTTTGCGATGCTGGCCTGAATCAAATCTGTTGAACTTGAAATTAGTTTTATACAATTCAGGCTGGAGGCTGGTGAAATACGACCCAATACTTAGTATGCTTTTATAGCTGGGAGCATACAGGTTTTCCTAATGACCTAGATTCTAAAGTTACTTTTGTTATAGATCTACTTATATAAAAGTAATCAGTAGCTACCAAAAAAAAATCACTTCCACTGTTACTTAATCAACATATAGCTGAACAGATTCTATCTGTAAATACTAAGCACTATATGGTCTAAAACTTTTTGTTGTCTGTTAGTTTGTCCTCAGGCGTGCTTTTGGCAGGAGGATTAAAAATGTGAAACAAAGTAAAAGTTTAACAGAGTAACTAGATTTTACTCCTGTGATCATCATAATCTGTACTTTCTAATGTATTTGATGTGCAGCATAATGTTAATTCCCTTTCTTCCCTCCACCCCAAGCCTCCCTACAAAAGAAACCCCAGCTCTAATAAGATCCTAAACCAGAACTGATTGTCAAACTGATTAGAAGGAAATCGGGAAACCCAAGGGAAGTTTGCAGAAGTGGCCAGAACAGTATAAAGGTCTTTCGAGTCCTTCGGCTATAAAAGCAGGGGAAGCTCTTGGATTTCACAAAGTTCGGGTGTGAATTACCTATGGTTTATGCTTCAGTAGAGATTTGCTGTTACAGTACCAAACACTGATTATCATTCCTGGATGAGAAAAATATGTGTCAAGCAAGGGGAAAGAACACTAATGTTTTGCTAACGAAGAAAAACAGATGCTCCCTTGTTTTAGGAGTTACAGTTCTTTAGGATACTAATTTGAGTCACTGTTGGTAACAGAAATAGTGTTTTTGCCTGAGGATTTCCTATGCTTTTGGAAAGGATTAAAATATAAGAGATATTAATAGAGATTTAGGGGAAAAAATCTAAATATTAACTATATGGATAAAACATGTAAGCTGTTACATTTGTGTGATGGATGCTTCTTAAAAAAGAGAACATGCATTTGGATTTCAAAAATTAATTTACATTTCAAGTTATACACTGAGTATTTTTCATATTAGACCTCTGTTCAAGTGTTACTCTTTTTAGCGTTCATAAGAAATGGGATTAGTTTTGCAACAAGAACTGTATCCCTAGGTTTTTTTTGAATGTTTTCGGATTTAGGAAAATTCAAATTAATTACATTCTACTTTTAAATAAAATAGGCGAACTTAACTAGATTCTCCTCCAGCCTCATACTGCTGGAGGAGACCCTTTTACTTGCTACAACTTGGCTCCTGAGCCAGTTCTGTTCAGAATGGCCCCAAATTTTCATCCTTTATACATAGGTYTTTGCTTTAGGACTCCCTGCTCTAAAATAAGCTTCTTTCCTTCTGGACATAGCTTAAGAAACGCTGTGCGTTATGTAACAGAGCCAAAAGGCCCTATTGCAACGCTGTTCCTGGTCCCCTGAGACCGTGGGGAGGAAAATGCAGTCAGCTGCTGAGTGTCCAACTGTGACCAGTCAAGGATGTTTCTGARGAGAAAACAAAACAAAAACAAACAAACAAAAAGCATCTCCAGCGTAGGTACTGGATCACTTGATCACTTCTCTGCTTAAAAATAGTAAGAAATAATGGCAAGTTGGACTAATTGTATTATTGGATAGACATTTAGTCTTTTAAATCCAAAGCAGTAATGACCTGTCTGGAGACATGCTGAGGTAAGAGGCCTTCTGGAAGGGTGTTATTCCCTGTTAACGATGGAGTAAGAAAAACTGTGCTACTTTGTTTAGGAAAAGCAGTTTACAGTGGGGTTGGAATAAATCAGTATCTTTGCACAGGGAACTAGACCCAAGAGTCCCGGTTCCCCGTGCAGGGCAGGATCAGGTGCCCCCGCAGACTGCTCGCCCCTTCCCTCCCGAGGGTTTCTAACTGTGAAGTTGCAATGTTAATACTTCATTACCATCTGTTCCTTTCAGACATGTTGAGGTGATTAATTTGTGTTCTTAAGCTCTTTGAAAATGAAAGCAGTCTATTAGTGCTAAGTAATACTGTTAATTGGCAAGAGAGGAGGAGGGAGCAAGGGTTTACTAGATGGAAATAAGCAATTCTCATCAGCTTCCAGAGCACAAGTGAAAGAACTTAGTGGAACTTGCTGCATCAGCCATTTGTCTTCCCCTTTTAGGGAAATTCAGGATTCAAAGAATGAAGAAAGAGTTTTGGTTTCTGAGTGTTTTTTTTGTTTGTTTGTTTGTTTTTTCCTTCTTTCCCCTGTGTTCAGAATTACAGGTTTGAAATGAAGAGCACAAAGTGCACGACGAGTGTATTTCCAGAGCCGTGGCATTTAAATGAGTCGCACSGTCCTGCCGGCCCTCTGGGAATACGGAGAAGCTGACCATGGGCTCCTGGCAGAGGCCGCGGCACCTCAGGTCTGCGCGTGCTGCATGCCCACTGCTAAGCTGGCACGCTGTTTCCAGGCTCCCGCTCCCCTGCCCTGCGGAAGGGGCCAGCTCTGGCAAGCTACGTGATTTATGAAGGGGAAGACATGTGTGCGCTTTGTGGGTGACTTGGGGATTAGTGGGGATTGCCTGCCTTTGAGTGAGTTCCTTTGCTTTCTCACTCAAAAAGAAACTTGCAGCCAAAACTTCTGCCCAGTAYGGAAATGGATGTGCTCATCCTTCACCTCTGAAAACTAAGATGAGTGTGTCCATTTTCTGCCTGCGCTCCTGCTCTGCTTTTTCCTCTTGCAGTTGCTCTCCTACACAAAAGGAAAGGTCCTCAGAGAAAGGGCTAAACTCAGTGAAGTCCCAGCGAAGGACTAAGTATRCCTCCTGTGGCATTTACTGCTGGTCTGCGTCAGTGAAGGGAACAGGTATCCTTTGCCACAGTCACTTGGATGTCTGGTTTCCACCCTTCTCAAGCTCTAGAAATGCTGGGTCTCGAGCAAATAGCCATCACATGTACACGGGCCAATGTGTTCAGATAGCAGGGTACTAAGCTGCAGCTTGTAAGTCTTTAGAAGCATTAATCCTATCTAGTATATGACTGAAACAGATGTCATCTATCTTATTACTAGTCTTTCAATATACTACAGGCTATGCTACTCAGACAACACGCGAAGCAAATTTTGAAAAATAAGGGGGAAGGTCACTAGTGAGGAAATGAGACTGCAAACCTCCATCCCACTCCAAGYATCTGTTTGCTTACCAGCAAAAAAACCAACTCTAAAACAGTCAACTACCCGGCAGTGCAGGCTTTCAGTGGTATAATGAAGGAGAGATTTTGTCCTCCATGCGGTTCAAGGTAATGTAGTTYAATTAATCTGTCAAGAGCTTTCTGTGAAATAGAGGGCAGGGATGCTGCTGGCCAGGAATCCATCTCCTAGCTCCACCTGGTGCTCAGTGGCTGGCACATGGCCTGGCAGCACAAATCCACTCGCTCATCCCTGAATTTTCTTGTCTCTACTTGCCTTACAGATCATTAACTGCAGAGCAGAGCAGAGCTCACAACTCCCTGCACAGTGAACCTTGCAGAAACCCACTTTTGTTCGTGCCTTCCAGGGCAAAGCTGCTGACAAGAAGCCCTTTACTTACCCTGCCTTTGGCGCTGGCTGTAGTGCAAGCTGCTTCACGCCAGGCGAGGACCAGGCCAAAATTCCTGCCTGTAGGTAGGTTTAACGCTGCCTGCTGTTCACAGTGTCTGGAAAACCTTGTAAGTGTTACTGTGTTGGAGAATCCAGTTTTAGCAAAGCCTGTGCATAAATGTGAACTCGCTTACAGTGTTCATTTCTTCCTTGTTTTCATAGTGATCTTTGTATGCTAAATGTTATGCTTTTTYCAGCATCAACTTCTCTACTATAATTATGGGCTAATTTAGTGTCATGCTGCTTGTAACTGCTTTCTTAAAAACRGTCTTGGAGAAAATTTGAGACAAGCATTTCTTAGAAAGCGGAAGAGACCTGTTTTAGTTTTGCGGAGATGTCTGTTTTTCAACAAGCCACTTTCCACCTCAAATTAGAGCAATCCCTAGAGCTATAACATAGCATAATTGTCAGTATTTTGAAAATTTTMTTTTAAAAGGGAAATGCCTACAAGACCACATGAAAGCCCAGGCAAAAGTTAGAGGATTATGCTTAATTTATAGTCACACAGTATATAACAAACTAGGAGAAATTCAAAGTTTAAGGTTTGAACCAATAATATGCACTTTGGGGAATTTTGAGCAAAGGTAACACTCCTTCCTGAGACCTGTGTTAGCAGGCTGTACCTCCTAATGCATCTCTGGGAATGCAGTCTTGTGAAAAGTCTAAACTGCAGTCTGTTAATCTGACCTCTTTATCTGGAAATCTGACATAAAATTACAGTCTAGAAATACCAACACTATATAGAATAGAGGTCTTCTGCAAAGTGAGTCCCTTTGCAGAAATGAAGTTTTTCAGAGATGATGTCTTGAAGCTACTGCAAATTCAGTGTCCAATAACTGGACACAAAACTAACCACTCTCTGTGAACCTGCGTATGAACCGTCCTCACAGCAGAAAGCTGCTGCCCCATCTCAAAAGCCACTCACCTCCCAGCTGAGATGCATGAGGGTTTTAACCCCAAACCCAGCTCTTCAGGGAACCAAAGACCTCTAAAATTTTAGCACCAGGCCCTACACTTGTTGATAAACTTATCCATTAATGGTCTGACTTTTAAATTTATAACCTTTCTCATATGCCAAGTATGTCCTTAAAATTATTCAAAAACTGTATAGTGTATGCAAAACATTACTAAGGATTTATTTTTAATATTTATTTATCTCCTTTCCCACTAGTTAAAGTTGTAGGAGCCACTGAATCTAGGATCAATGAACCGGTGGTTGCATGTGACTTTGCCTATTGAATGTATTTTTCTGTAAACTGGCCAGCAGACTACAGCAAATGGTATTTTCAGCCAAACACCACAAGGAGAATTTTATCGGGTATCAAAGCAAAGCCACGTTCTTGACATTGGCCAGTTTCGTTACAAATATGCACAGGTTTTATGATGGTTTTTCAATGACACAAATGTCACTGTCTTGAAGAAGTTACTATTTAAGTCAATGATATGGTTACTGAGAAATAACACTTCTATGTTAGCAAATTTTGTCTAGCTGTTGGGTCATTCGTGCTTCCTTGAAAATGTGGTCAAACCTATTGCAACCCACAAAATACAGATTACAGATGTACATGGATATTCCTCTGATTTGTAAAGTGTGGGGGAGATATAGTACATAACACTGTATTCAAGTATGCTTTCCACTTGATATTTGAAAAGGCATTAACATCCAAGAATCCCCCTTCTGCAAAAGTCTATGTATGTAAGAAGTGGTCACTGTTTGAGATGCACCTACCAGCTGAGGTTTTGGAGGCTCTGAGGAAAGGCAAAGGAGTGATTAAAAATGAGCAGAAAAAGTTAGATGGGGATTAAAATGTGCCTGTAATTTAGGTAATGTGTGGGGCTCTTAGGAAAGCCTCCTTGCCTACAAGGCACTGACAGTTTCGGTATCAGACGCTTGCGCCCTTCTGCAAATGTCATTATATAACTTGAGGGCAGGGAAGTTCTGCAAAAGTTTTAAAAGGGTATCAGCATCCACCAAAAGAGAAGCATCAAACTTCAGCGTGCTGCCCAAGTTCTCCTGGAGTCTGTGATTACTCTTAAACAGCTTGAATACTACTGAGAGCATGGGTGAACCAGTCCATGCGTCTGTGGCAAACGTGGGGTTTGGTGGTCCCAAAGTAACTCAGGGAGTGTCCTGAGAGAGGGACACGTGCGCCCCAGGACAGAGATGTGCGCAGCTGGTCAGGACCTCCTGCCTCTGCCGCCGACTTAGAGCACCACAGGAAAGATCTGCAAGCGAGCACAGTGCAGTGAGGGCCGAAAAGCCGCCGCTGTGGCACGGGGTTCAGGCACGGCCGCCCGCTGCTGAGCGCCGCSCCGCGAGCGGGCGGGCAGCAGAGGCCTGGGCCCGGGCGGCGCTGGGGACGGGCCCGGCGCACAGCTGCGGCGCTGGCGCTCAGCCCGGTCACGGCAGGTCTGGGTGGCGGCCGGGGACCGACGTCGAAGAGGAGGAGCCCGAGGAAGGTCGGACGCGAAGGGAAAACAGCCCTGGCGCTGCACGCCCGCCGCGCGTCCTGGGTGCCACGGTGCGGGCTCCCCTCGGGGGTGGTGCCCCGCCGGGGCCCGGGCGGCAGAGCAGCGCTGCCGGCGCGTTCAACGCGCGCGTCCCCGCGGCCGCTTCCGCCCGCCGGAGGAGGAGGGCGGGCCTGGGGGCCGGGAGCGCGCCCGCTCCGCTAGCCCGGCCCGCGGGCAACTGCTGCCCTCGCCGCCGCCCTCCTGCTCTGCCGCCTCAGGTGCGGCGCGCTGATATG
>NW_028187044.1:1517758-1528847 GCF_003343005.1 Rhea americana | reverse complement strand
GCGCGCTTCTGCCCCCCTTCATTTCCGCTCTTTGGGAGCGGCAGGGTCGCTTGCTGGAGTAATTCCCGTGGGATTTACCCGGGCTGCACCGGGCGTGGGAGCGGGATTTGCAGTGCCGGGGGGGGGTTAGGGGGGTGTTGGCCGTGACTGTGGAAAGGCGCCGGGAGCCAGCGCCGCCGTGCGCGGCCGGCGGCAGCCGCCTGCCGAGCCTCCCGGGCGGGCGGGCGGGCGGGGCTCGCTGCAGAGGTCACTGCGCGTTGTGGGTGCTGAGCCCCGGCGCGCGATCTGGAGCGCCTGGAAGCGCTGCGGGTGTCTTAACCCCCTGGTGCCACGGAGCTTGTGGTGACGGGGAAACTGGGAAATCGGTTGCTACACCACTCGCCTTCCCTGTTCTGTGTTACAGAGTTGCAGAAATTGAAATTAGCAATGAATTGGCTCTCAAGACATCCTCAAACATAGTCTTAATTGTGTGTTTTGTTAAAAGTCAGCCTGTAAGAAGAGCCATATTGTGAGAGTTGCCTGTCAGGAAGGAGGAAGACAGCACTGAATTCTCTCTCTATTCATTTTGGAGAGAGAGTTATGCATTAAAAACAAACAAACAAACTTTGCAACAAACCAAAGTATTTTCAGAGAGCGTTAGAGGAGCTCATGGAAGTCTCTTAAGTTCTTCTGCGTAAGTGTGAAATTAAGATAAAATTCAGGGGATGTTGTGAAGGATAAGCTCATCTGTTATTGAAAATCACTAGCAAGATAAAAAATGTGAAACCTTATATAACTGAACCTCTGAACAAACTACACTGTGTAAATAAGAGCATAAAGCTGGGCCTTGATAGCACAGAATGGAGAATGATGTGTTTTGGACTTACCTACCCTGAATAATATGGTGCAGAATGGATATAAGTTTAAGAAATGAATTCAAGTTCCCTTCTCTTGTAGTTTAGATGCGCTCCCTGCGTTTACTAGAAGATGAGCCGTGTTAGGGTAGGGACGAGGTGCGTGTAGGCACTTGGAGTGGTTCCTGTGCTGTGGTGGCTGGGGCCGGGGCAGGATGGGGACCCTGGAGTGGTGGCACCAGGCAGCTGTGGCCCCGCAGGCCGCCCTGGCCCCCAGTGCACGCAGCCGCTGCTCTCGCCATGAGCCTTGCATTTGCTGCCTGCGTCTGTTTGGGAGCCACTGGTGGCCCTCTGYGCTCTGAAATGCACAGTGGCTCCTGGCTGCGGAAGGGTTTTGGATCGCAGTTTACATGGTCTTGGAGCTTGGGAATTGCAGACTAAGTAACGGCTCAGTAACTCTAGCTCTGGGGTCTCGTTGTCGTATTCAAAATACTCTTGATTTTCCTCCAGTGTATGTGTGGGAGAATCCATAAAATATTTATATGGGCATATGTGTGCTTTTAAACTAATTAATTCTGCTGTGAATTTTCATAGGTGTCACTGCTGAAGTTCTTAAATAAAATAAAATGCTTATTATGAATCTTTATTTGGTGTTTCAGGGATTCTATGAAACTTAACAGGAGAAATGAAACTTAGATAACAAAATGCCCACAGTTTAGAAAAAGTGCTACTGCTTCCTGTCTTTATTAAAAAAAAATCTGCATTTAGCTTTTTTGCCTGACTTGCAAAATTCTTATTTGTGTAACTTCTGCAGAAATTTCATATCTGAGCTCCTTTTACTTGAGGATATATTGAAGCTAAGTTATGGCAGGCTCTGTTCACAACAAAAATAACAGACAGCTTTTTAAAGTTGGGGCCCTAGGTGCTTAGTGAAGTGTTTGAACCATGAATCAACAGGGAGTTTATCAGCTGATAAAAATGACCTCGATTTTTTTTTTTAATTGATGATAGATTTTAAAGGAGCCAGTTCATTTGCGTGGAGGTTAAACCAGGGTGACTGAAGCAGATCGTGCCTTCGGGTACCTGCTGCRGCAGGTTCGCTGAAGGGTGCCTGGATCAGCTCGTGGCTGCTGGAGTTTGGTAGTTAGACATAAATACCAGAGGAATGTGAACGGCAGGAAGGATTGCTTAAGCTCTTGTGGTTCAGTCCGTTGAGAAGTAGCTATTGTGTTTCCTGTGATTGCATTAATTCCACATGCCAAGGCTTTTGAGACGGTTGTCACTGCTGGAGATTTTCTTAACTTCTATCTGTAATTAGAAAACTTATTTTTGTGTAGGGTCTTAGATTTTCTCGTTCGTCTTTATAGCAAATGAATATGTAGATGGTGATTTTCATATKATAACCACCTTCTATTAAAGCAGAAGAGAAACTATTAGGAAGAATACTTTTCATCATGTTTTAGGAACACTTCAAGAATGAGTCCATCACAAGATAGACGTAGAAATTCCTGCAGCAGCGAGCCTCTAGCAAAGTGCCTTCAAGCTAAGAAGGACTTGGAAACAGCCATTTCTGGAATTGTCAAAGCTGAACAACAGATTAAAGACAACTGGAGAGAGGTAATTTAAATTAATTTAAAAATAATCAGCGTAGCTTCAACAGCAGTTCTGGTTATTCCAAAGTACTTTGTAAAATACGATACTGGACTGGAATTTTCCCAGAGGCAGCAAGCATCTTGCTATATAACTTGGTTATGCTCTTGTAAAGATATTTCGGTACTGCTAGCTTAGGCATACAGAATGTACTAAAGTGTCGGTCTGTATTTTTCTYCTGCCTTAAAAAAATACTTGGAAATAGCTTTTGATTTAAACATTAGGATAGAGAGATGCTGCAAATAACAGTGTTATTTGATACTCCTTTAGAAATTGCCTTGGAACTTGCACTAACTTGTGAGTCATGTGGCKTAGCGGGTGCCTGTGGTTAGTGTTTGGAGAACTTGAGAAATAGATTGGTACAAAAATACCGCTTCTCTGTGAGAAACACTGTTTTGTAATGGGCACAACATATTGTTGTTCCTGCTGTTTGACAGTTGTTCTTGAAATGCTGCATGTTACCTTGCAGGTGAAAGCGAAGATTCACAGCCACATAAGTCGCCATCTGGAGTGCCTGCGCAGTCGTGAGGTTTGGCTGTTCGAGCAGGTAGATCTCATTCAGCAGCTTAAAGAGGAGGCCTTGCAGCAGCAAGCTCAGCAGCTCTATTGGGTAAGATTTCCTTGTAAACYGATTTAGTTGCACTGGCTTTTTCAAAGAAACTTCAGCCTTTCAAGTATTTCCTTATTTTTCCCTTAGAAGCYAAAACAATAACACATGTTTTGTTTTCCATGTAGTATTTGGGACAGTTCAATTGCMTTATTCATCAGCTGGAACACTCCTATAGTAACGAACTAGCAAACCAGATTTCAGTTTGCCTGGAGAGGTAAATATATTGTATAATACATTGATATTGATTTTGATTTAATAATTTAATCTGTTGTTTTAGTATAATAGACCTAATAATAGATCTRAGTTGCTTTTCACACATTTTCTTTCATGCTTCCTTAATGGTTCCTAAAAATAAGATCTTTAAAGCAGWCTGATATGATTCCTCTCGTGAGGAATCATATCAGGAAGTTTTTAATCTTAAATTGACAGAACATGACTRTAAATAATAGTGGAGACATTCATTTGTGTAGCTTATGAAGTGAGAAGGAAACACTTGTTTTTTGCTGGTTATTTCTTTCTCTCTCCTGTTTTTTTTTCCTTGGGGATGGGCACCTCTGTTTTTTGAATGAACATGAAAAGTCTGTCTTTAGTTAATTATTGCAAAGACTTTAGTTTGGAAGCCTTTTTGTGAAATGCAGGTCTAATCCTCAAAACATGGTAGGTGTGGAAGATGACAATTTCTGTAACTATCATCTTATTCTTTCAGACTGGCAAGTCTTACTCTTAAACCAGAAGAGTCTTCTGTCCTGAACTTTGAGGCTGATACATCTTACCTTCGCCAGGCTATTACCTCATTTGGCTCCATTAAAACAATGGTAAGCACCAAGACTTTTCTGGATTGCAATACTTCTAAAATAAATAATTAAATAAAAATGAAAACACGGAACTTTTTTCAGAGCAGTAGTAGAATATATTCTAAGTGACTTTTTTAGTTAAAAGTTGAGTAGATATGGTGTATAAATYGTATTGTTCTAGCTGTATAATATATATGAAGTTAATTAGTTTTTGCATTTAGTTTTGATTTTGACCAAGTTTAGATCTGGTAATGTTCATGTTGCTATGATATATTTTGGCAGAGACTGAGCAAATGATGGCAGTATTCTTACACTTCACCAGCAACTGAAAATTCATTTTAAGATTTTTCTTTTTTTATGTTAGTAGTTGTATATTGTAGGTAGATGACTTTCTACAACATAAACGTTTTGGGATTCTTATTAAACAGCATATTTTTTGCATTAATACAGATAATTCTTTTAATGGCAGTGCACCGAAAGTATTTTTATGCTACATCTCTTTCCATCCTGTTTTTCAAATGTTGAGAAATTTCTTAGCTACAAAGAACTGATCCGTTGCAACAGTGCTTTACCTCTACTTTATTATAGAATTTATTTTACAAATTGGACAAAATTGAGACTTAAATCAAATTCTACTTTAYTTTTCTTATAGCAAACCTCTGAGAGAGAAAATACTTCTCCCTGGTTTCTGGGGCAGAATTGTACCCTAATGAACTGTGAGCAGGTAAGATTAACACTTGCACCTTTTGATTTTTTTTATTAAGGTGAAAGGAGAACTCAAGCACAATACGTTAGTTTGCTTGAGCAATGATTGCTGTCTGTTAAGATGTTGTTGAGTAGTCAGTAAGTCGCTGTGGTGAACATTACTGCTCTGCTGTTTTAGCTTCTCCAAGATTAGATTAGTATCAAAGTGAACTTGAAWTTCATACTTTCATTCAAAGTGATTGAAATAAATACTACTAGGCATTGTCAAGTTGGGATTTGGAACTGATTCATTTTTAATGCAGGAATTCACAGGAAATACTGTACTGGGCTCTGCACAGAACCAGCTTCAATGCAGATTTGGAGCGCAGAAAATTAGTGGAGGAATTATGGTCAAAAGGAAGGCTATGGTAGRGTTATGCATATCAGAACTGTGTGTTGTAGAAGTTACTACTTCTCTTTCTTGTCACTTGCACTCTGAAGAAACTGGGGAYACAAACCAGTATTTCAGTGCAGTGACTTACAGTCATACCGGGAGTTCAGTTTTTTTGTTTGTTTTATGAAAAGGAACTCAAATGATTTTTCTTTTGTTTCAGAAATACTAATGTGTGTCGAATGCCCATTTTGATGTTTACCGTAGATTGCTTCAGCAATTAGGTATTTTTGTAACCAGGAATACTCTTTGTCAGCAGAAAACATTATATGGGACAGTGGGCGCTTCACTGGCTGACTGGTTACTTGGAAGCAGACCTGTGGGTGTTTGCCAAACTCCGTATGTACCCAGCACCAATCTTGAAGACTGGGTTTTGCAGAAATGTGTGTCAGACCCCAAGCAGGTATGCTCTTTTATGCACTAACCTAGCTTTAATAAAAAGAAAATGCAGTATCTAATTGCATCTTCTGTAATCCTGTTCTCCTTGCCTTGTGTTCAGCTAATAGGTCTGCATTTRTTTTCAGTGTACTCTGAACTATAGCTGTGCAAATAGTAATTGAACGTTGGCTTTCAGTGTTACTAAATGCATGTAAATGTGTCTTTTACTAGGATTTACATTCTTCCAAAGTTTGTTATTTTGAGCAAGCCTGGGGAAATCTGAAAGGTTTGGAACACTGGCTCCTGAAGAATCAACAGCATGATGCTGCTGGAAAGACAGATTCCCATAGCCGCAAGGATTCCACCTCTACTTCCGCTTCGTCCTTCTCCGTTGAAAAGATTGAGGAATTGGAATCCCTTGGTCAAGAAGAGATGGATCTTTCTGACTGGCTGCTTACGCCTGACATGGAAAATGGAAGTAGTGCTTCAGATGAGAAATGGAAGTATGAATTTAAACCTTTTAGGGAAGAATTTAATCTGAATGATTGGCTCTCTAAAGCTGAAACGTGTACCAGTTGTCGTGGCAGCCAGGCCAAAGGTGTGGAAATTGAGAACCTGGGAAATCTGAAGTGCTTGAATGAGCATCTTGATGGAAAGAAATCGCCCACCACGTCAGCTGTAAACGCTTGGCTTCTTCAGCATCCCCAGGCGCCATTTAAAGTGGAAGATGTGTGYAAAGCTAATGAGCTTTGTGCCAGCTTTTCAGAATGCGTGTGTGAYGAAAACTGTGGAAAGGAGGCTCTCTGTAAGTGGCTTCTGAAGAAAGAAGGGAAGGATAAAAATGGTGTTCCAGTAAGCCAGAAAGCTGTTCCCAACCCAGAGAATGAGAAGCCTATTTCTGCTGGCAATCCCTGGCTTCACCCTTCCCAGCAGGTTGCAGAGGAGCCTGTGACTGCTGAGAAATCAGATTATTCAGCAGAGATAGCAGAACCCCTGAAGGTGTTGCTCGAAAGGCCTTTGACAAGCTGGCTCGCCAAGTCTGAGCACAAAGCAGAAAGTGCAGAAGAAAAGGCAAGTAGGGAAAAAGCAGATATTAGTTTCAAGAGTCCTTTCCTAGACCTCTTGGCTCCATTCCACCTCCCTCTGAATGTAAACAGTTGGGTGTTGACTTCAACCAACCTAGAAAATACTAACCCGCCTCCAGTGGAAGATAAATGGCTCCTACGCAAGAAAGCACAAGTGAGCATGTTTCAAGTTTCGTTGTTCTGGCATCTTAAGCCAATGTGCTGGGGTTTATTACTTTATTGAATCTATTTTTTTTTCCTCTTTCAAATTCATAACTCTTCTGGAGAGTACTAAAAGATGATTTTTAGATTTTTTTCCTCTTCTGATGTTTTCAGTGATTTCTTAGTTATTTCAGAAATGAAGCCAGCACTGAACATAAAGTATCAGTTAATTTTGAAGTCTAACTGGTCTTACTAAATGAACAAAATACTCATTTCAAAGATTCTTAGTATTCAGTTTTATTTTCTTTGTGAACACTTGACAGAATTTGAAGATGCATCAGAATATATTTAAGTTTATATTTAGAGACCTGTAATTAAAGCAATTTTCTCTTTCAGGAGTTTGGCCTTCCTACAGTTTGTGACCTTTTTGCCTGTATGAAACTGGGTGGAGATAAAGAAAAATGGCTGTATCAGACTCCTTTACAGGTAGGATGCATAGAATGCGTTAGAACGCTYAGACCTAAATGTAACACTCAAAATATGGATGGTGGTAGCTAATCACCATCTTCTGAGTTCTCTAAATATAGTGGCAAACATCATTGTGATTTCCTTCCTATATACCTTTTTATCAGCTTGGACCACTCTGGTTTTTCATTATTCCTTCCTTCTCTTTCTATTCCAAGCTAGGGAAGGAGTTAAACTCTTAAGTAAATCACTATTAAACTGATTAACTCTTGATACAATCTTGGTAACTTCTACTGTAACTGAAATGTCTGAATTCCTAGGCAGCTACTTTCTTATCTTGATGGTGGGCCATGTGGGGTCGTGTTTTTGCTGTCTGGCAAGATTACTCTTTATCACTGTTTAGGAAATTCATGAAAAGCATCCTTTTTGGCAAGTATACATCAAAACCTAAAATACAAGTCTTGGTTCTAAAAACCATCTTGGTATCTTTTTTTTTCTTCCAGTGTGCTTTATACATGCTTTTGTCTAAAAGCATTATTTCCTGTTTACTAGAGATCAAAGAGAATAACCCTATTTTGAATTTGTTTAGATGTGAAGAACTGGAAGCGTTGAAGTTGTCCCCTTCCCGCTGATTAATCGCACATCTATGCTGAGTGACTGCAGCCAGATGAATTCTTGTGTTTGTGTTTGGCTGTCTGCTTTTTCTTCCAAAATTATAACAAAAAGAAAAAATCTTCATGTAACAGAGTTATGGTGCAGAAAATGCCTTTTTGTTATGATTAATTCTGCAATGTAGACCCACTGAGCATAAGCAAACTGACACTCCAGTGGTGTTAGTAAATTYGTATCTGTTACGGGACTATGTGAATCCTCTTTAATGGGTTGTCACTTGAAAGCCAGTGCAGGTATAAAGCAAAATCTCTGGTGCTGTGAAACCTCCACCGTTGACGTTGGTTTGTCATTAAAAAGTGTTGTTCCTTTCAGCTGCTGCACCTTTGTCATGAGCTGGTTTCCAGCTTACTGGGATCATAAGATGGCCTAGGCTCTATTTGGAAGCAGTTTTTTGTAGGGTAGTTGCTAACTTCAAAGATTTCATTTGCATCTTCTGTTGGTGCGTCACCCGGCTGAGCCTGGGCAGTCAAGATTTCGAGAGACGTGAATTTATGGGACTTGACCCGTGACAGGAGAACTGGTAACTTAGTTTTGTGTGAAAACTTCCCTCGCAGGTTTCTGAGCGATTCGGAGACCAGGCAGACTTGGGTCTGTTAGAGAAAAAGAGCAAAGCTGGATTGCCAGGCTCTTCTGTGGCGTTTTTAGTTTTCACGCAGCAGCAGACTGAGAACCTGCGTCCCCAGCTTTTAGCAGCAATTTCARTTCCACTGAGAAAAGCTGTATGATGAAACATGTATGTTTCTTTGAGTTTCAGATAATTTGTAATTAACCTGCATTGATAAGCCACTGCATAGCAGGCATCTTAGTTAAGATTTGGGGAACTGGATGCCTTCTCATGCTTTTTAACTGGAAAACACCACCTTGGCGACCTGTGTGGATCCCACTGTCCGATCCATTTTAAAGATACTTAAGCTGTGGATTTCCTTAGTATTACGCATATGAAAGTGGGGTGGGAGCAATTGTGATTGCTGTAGCAACAACACCATTACTCCACACCTCCTTAGGTGTGTAAGAGTTTGCACCCAGAGGAGAGCGCAGAGACGCTAGATGGAAMCGAGGCGCGTGCTTGCCAGCGTGCATGGAACACTGTACAGTTACAGTCTCTGGTGCAGCTTCTAGACACTTGCACAGATTACTCCTAATGACTGTACAAACCAGCTTCCACTTCGCCCCCATCCCCGAAGCTGCCGAGAATAAAAGTGGTTTAAGTTCTTCACAATGGTGCAGAAAATAAATTATTAGTCAGATCTAACCGTGATACCACTTTGCAGTGTGACTGTGGTCCTCTCTGCTACAACTTGYGCATGTGTGTAAAAATGAGTTTTTTAGTATGAGAAGGATATACTGCATACCTGGAACTAGACCCCCAAATGGGCTTATGATCAGTGGACCACTTGACACTTCTATAATTTTAATAGTTTTGGCTTTCTACTGAAAGCAGAAAGATGTTTTTTTTGAAGTTAACTTTTCCCYTTTCAATGTGTCCTTGTTGCTGCATGGGAAGACTGCACTATAACTAACTCCAATAATAGCCTATTTTGATTAGCAATTTAACTTGATGAAGGTGATTGAAGTGCAGCCCACCTCTTACAATTCCTTGTAGTTGTCAGTGTGTGCTACTCTGTTAGTTCACTATGAACCTTTAAAATTTGGGGGTTACMTGTATTCATTTACTTGTTCAACTGACCTGGTATCACTAATTGATATTTATGGTAAAACATTGATTAGTCTTTTCCATTAAAAAAATAATTGCAACTAAAGTCTGTGGTATGTCTTCTTTCAAAGATGATTAAAGAACAACGCCCAGGAACCATGTGTCATTAACTTCTGTTTGACCACTGCTCTAGCTGTGCCCCAGCACTGGCGTCGCACGTTCTCYGTTCGGGCGCTACCTGCGCTTCCGCACCGTCGGTGGGACCCTGGCGGCCCTGTGTCCAGGACGCCCTGGCAAGAGGCGCGCAGCTAGCGCAGCATTTCCTGTCCAGAGCTGCACTGAAACATAAACCGGGGACACAAAGCTGATGTGGCTAAGCCACCTGGGCTTTATTCAGGCACTGTAAGAAATACAAATTTAGACAAAAATGACATGTTCGTTTCTTATCGTTCTTGACTATTTGAGGAGGATTTAGGAATTTTAGTAGGTTCTAGCCTTCTCTGCCTGTGGCTGGAGACCATCTCTTTTCTGGCTGTGCAATTAAAGGTTAGTTTCCCCTCTCACTGTGGCTCTTCTGCTTTCTTTGTTTTTGGATGTCAGACTGTGGTGTTCTTTCTCTTTTGAGGATTTTCCAATCCTTTAAAATTGGTAGTAGTGACTTTAACCAAACCACATTCTAGTAGGAAGAGAATGTTCCTGTAAGACGGTACACAGCTGGGTCTGGCAGCGTTTCATCCGTGATACCTTGGATTTCATGTATTTGTGTAAATACACATTTAAAAAAACAAAGGAGAAAAAAAAAAAGGGGACTAGAGGGTGGGTTAGAAGATACCATGTGCAGAGCTCCACATATCAGTCAAAGAAACCGAGTACAGTCAGCGAGTGGGTGAGCGCGCGGCGCCTCCCGGCTTGCCTCGGGTGGGAGGCTTCCGTGACAGACCAGCGCGTGCACGGCGAAGGCCTGCTGTGTCCCTGCGGCTGTGTCCCTGCGGCGGCCGACACCAAAAGGTGCCGCCGCCTTCGGCCCGGGGGCGTCCAGAGCTTGCCCAGGCGCCTCCTGCGCAGCCAGGCGGGCTGCAGCGCGCACAGGTCAGTAACGAAAGCTCGCTGGCCACGTGAGTCGTGCTACTGCTAATTACAATTTCCTCTATTACAGGAGGAATTTCCTCTATTTCCCAGACGTGAAGTTTGGGGGAAAAAAAAAAAACTTTATAAAAAGACATGAGTTAATGCTACTTCCAAGTCTGTTAAACAATGGGGCAGGAGGGTGCAGTGGCAGAAGGAGGCTCCTCTGAGCAAGTACCTACCTGGGGAAGCACTCCTGAGCACGAGACTCTGCCCAGCGCCTCTGGCTCAAACCTATGGCTGCGCCTCTGGCAGCCCTGGTCATGGGCAAGGGGCGGGACGAGCAGGATCAGGGCAGGGAGAGACGCCCCAGGGACATGCGAGACCAAAATTAAGGATTGCTTGAAAGTACCAAGAAAGTTCAGTCTCCTTTGGTGCGGTGTATGCTTGTAATTGCACTGGTGTCTTGGTGGCTGATTCTGTACAGATCAAGGCCAGTTCAGAGTATCCATAAAGCTCCACTTAAAACATACCAACTTGGTAACTTAATCTCGGCTGTTATACACAGCTGTAATCATCTGCTCAAACCTCAGAAAAGCCCCCCCCC
>NW_028187044.1:1496764-1517663 GCF_003343005.1 Rhea americana | reverse complement strand
GTCACCTTCTCTTCTGTGAGGAACCTGGAGATTCCCACCACATGACTACAGATTTTTTCAACAAATTCCCCCAACTATAAGAAGAGAAGTTTGAGAAGCTGATGGGAAATCGTGAAAGTRGTTTGCCTTTCTCGGTTCCTTACATTACACCAAGACAGCCTTACAAAATGCAGAAAGCTGTTGTTATAGCCAGTAGCTCAGATCTGGCTGCAGTATCTGGCTACTGCAGAAAAAGCACCACGCTACAAGATAGCTAAGCTCTCCYGTGCTCACATGTATGTAATTCTCCACAGAAGGACCAGAACATGCTTGCCAAATCCTATGGCTGTGACTTCGTTTTACTTCTTTTTATTCCCACTGACCTCAGATATCCTTTTGGTCCTTGCAGCTGCCTCTTGAGTTACTGTCTCCTCCTTTCCTCAGTCTTTGTACACAAGTGAGCCATCTCCACCTTTGCTTTAAGTTGTTACAGCCTGCCACCTCTCATTTGTTTGCCTCGCTCGCTGCTCTTCTCTGAAGCCGTTCTATGCCTTTAGCAACTTCCCTTGCTACGACTCAGGACTTCTGAATCCAAATCTAATCCAGTAACAATAGTTCTTCGAGGTCTACAAAATGAGAATCAGTGTCTTGCTGGTTCACTGAGTCTGGATGCTCCTTCAGTATTTTTCAGTTTTCCATGACTCTTTCCCTAGCTAAGAGAGCTGATGCAAGGCAGCACAGGTCACAGCTTTCGATAACAACTTTACACCAATTGTTGGCAAATTGTGAACATGGTAAAAGTCTTGACAAGGAGTGTCAAGATGGTTCCTATATTCCACACTAATGATTCACACATGGAGTTTTTGTTTTGGAGAAGTTGGAGCCATAAAATATGATCATATATGAGTACATGTAGATGGCCACTGCTCGCTCTTTCCTCCACTTCAGAAGTGCTGCATTCACAGCACCAGCTGCCTTAATACTATTTATTTATTACAGACTGAAGATTTTTCATAGCCTTAGGAGCAAAGCTGTTTCAGAAAAACGCACTCTGTTCTGCTCTGAGGCAGGTCCAGGAAACCTGAGGTTACTGCACAACAGTTAGACAACACACAAGTTTGTTCCAACAGCCAGTCTAGCCTTGAGCTTGTGGCAACTTTGATCTTAGAAGCTCATTTCTACATTATCCCTATTGCCCCTAAAGGAATAAAGACATTTGACAATTTGCAGCTTTCCTACTTTAGTTAGGGACAGAGAGCTCCTGAGTCACACTTCAGTCCTGAGAAAGCTTCTAGCAAAACCAACCCCCAAAGATACACTGCTCAGCTCCTGACACTTAAAAGCAACCTCCCTCCCCACAGGCAACAATCCATTTCCGTCACAGTAAAGGGCAGCAGTACAGGTGCACAGTAAAGGTGACCAACAAAAAGGGAGGGCAGGACTCACTGATGCCAGAGGGCAGAGAAAAGGCAGTTCATGAAGAAGGCAGCGCACGCATTTCCAGATGTCCCACCCGACAGCACCGCACGGCGATGCCCTCGTCACCTTACTGCAGCCTGTGAGCAGGACGCAGGATCTGTGGTGGTACGGCCCTTGAAAAATACATGCAGAAGGTCTAGCGCTTATACAACAGCAGTATACAACCTGCTAAAAAAAGCAGAACCCAAGTAAGGATTAAGAAAAAACGGCACTTACAAAGCAGGTCAGAAAAATTCTTYTCTTTCCTTCATGCCAGATCTAATAGGTACTGGCAGGAAGCACCTAATCTGAACTGGTATCYAAGCAAGGCTAATTGAATTCAACTGGGAAGGCTCATTAGCGAGAGCCCTCTCGCTTGCTTGCACTCTATAAAAAGCTAGTCTCAGAGGCTTCTTCCCCTCAAAGAAAGAAGCTTCTGGGTAAAGCTGTATTACTTCTCAAAGGAAGGTAAGAGCTGGCTTCTTCCCTTTACTCCCCTTCTGTTCTTTGTATTTTGTTGGGTACAATACAGCTATCAGGAGCTGCTGCTTCAGTAGGAAGCACCCAAATAAAGCAAGCCTGTGTTCTGCAATAAGCTGCCCACCCAGCCCTAGGTTTCTTTTTCTTCACTTTCTCTCCCTTCATGTTGTTTCAGACCAGTTTGATTGTTTACAGATTGTATTTTAAAAATTTGGGAGAATAAGCTATCAAGTGGTAACTTGAACCAAATAACCCCCTGCTACTTAGTTGATCTGCAAACACTGCTCAGTACATGGTTTAACACTACTGAAACCTTAGAACAAATAAGGGAGCAGAGTCAAGCTCTGTCTGCTATGTCTCACCATCATCTCACATCAGGAGACAATCAGCCTGTTAGTTTACTTCCTCCCATCCACTAATTCTCTCATGATTTTATCACATCAGTCCTTTGAAATTAAACAGTAAACAAGAGAGCCACAGGATTTGGCAGACTCCTGTCTTAGCAGTAAGAACAGCAAAGCATAGGAAGGATGTTGCATGAGTACCACCCTTTTTATTATGATATCCCTTTTTACAGCTTACCCTGTGCTGTAAGAATAACAAGCCTTGCCCCGTGTCTGGCTTGCTCCAGCTGCTGGATGCTGGCTGATGGGGTGATGTATGTTGAAGGACTGCAGTGAATAGCTCTATGGACACAAACTTTATTATGCAGCGCTATCGGTGTAGTACACGCAACTGAACAAACCTGGTGGTGCAGCATGTAAAACTATGAGGCCTGGGCACACCTCTGAGCATACACCAGAGCTGGTTGGTGAGTGTGTCACGGAGACTGGATCCTGGTGGCCATTCTGTTTGCTTGCAGGTCCAAGAAATGTTGCTGCCTCCAGCAACTGGCTGGCAGGAAGGAAAGGGCCAGTCCAGCTAAATGGTGTCAACAGGTTCCTCCCAGCATGATGTCTTCCTTCAGTTTCATGCTAATTGTAAATAAAATAGTAAGGGGCACCAGACAGGTCTCAACTGATTTGACTGGTGACTATGCAAGCATGTCCTCTGTCTGGTGCCGGCTGCCCTGCTCAGAGGGACTGCTGGGCTATGGAGCCCTTCATGTGCTCCCAGTTGTTATAGAGAGCGTAGAGGCCAGTAAGAGTCAGACCTGCAATGCCGCCTCGTGCTATCCCACGCAATCCACCTGGAGAGAGGGGAGGGAAAAAAGTTACAAGTCTATTAAGTTATATCCAGGGAAATAGCCAGCTGCAGCAACTTTTGAGAAGCTGTTCAAATCCAGAAGTATCTTAAGTACAATGCAATTCTGCTTTTTTTGAGTAACCTTCCAGAAAGGGTACCTGTGGTAGTTTCAAACGCCCGTCAAGCCTACTGCCAGATTCAAGAAAACAGGGGTCATTCCTGATCCTGACTCCAGTTCTGCTGGTGTGTTTCTGCTAAGCTATTTTAACSCTACTGCCTTAAACAAATCAGTACAGAACAGATGAAGCAAACATGGCTTTGCCTAACTCCTACTTTACCTATGTTTTTTTTCTGTCATCACAACAGATGCTTATAGGTAGATATGATCTTTTACTACTATAAGAGCCTCTTAGCTAGAATTTCAGTTGAGGAATAATGATGTTTGTCAGTTACAGCTGTTATGTTTGGGAGGAAGGGGAAAGGGCAGGACAGAAATAAGTGACTACAAAAGCAGCTGATGTGGGCATGATCTGTGGCACCAGAGCTTCATGAGGGCCAGCACACGGAACTGATCACTGCTTTTAGGTTTTTGAAATTTCTGAAAAAATTGARAAAGTAGATGAAATTAACAAGAAATGAACAGAGCACTTGCTGAAATTTTACTAATATTAATCCTCAAAATCTTGCAAAGACAAAAAAAAAAATCTAGTCACATAGACAACAAAATTATTTCACTTATTTTTGAAACTGCTCACAGAAGAMAGACTTCTAGTAGTGGTGGAGGTAAAAACACTTCAAGGTTGACTACTGCCAGCTGCCAGCACAACTGACTGGAGTGAGGAGTCAGATGGCATCACAACTCTTTCCATTCCCAGTATCAAGGCTGTGATATACAAAAGTGGAGACTTTTGCCACACTGTTTTTACTGAACAGCAAAATATATATTTTTTTTTTCTCCCCTCCACTTCCCCTTCAGTAGTTGACAGTGCCTTGGAAAAATTCCCAGAATACASTATATGTGCAGGAACACCTGAGACCATGACCCCCAACGTGTCGGAAAACTTCAAGTCTGATATGGCAATGATTATCAATACCAAATGAAGCAAGCTTGATAATGTGCACAGGATATAGATAGTGGAATTCAAATTCGTACTACTTGAAAAGAAACACCTCCCAGTAATCTCTGTGTGTGTATTTTGRGGTTTTCTTTTTTGTTTGTTTTCCTTCATTGTAGGTCATAAAGTTGTCTCCCTGAATTGCATTTAGGCTTGTATCAGGGCAAGGAGCTGCTGGCGTCAGCTAGGCTGAGACTGCAGTATGTGTGCTGCCAGACTAAGCACAATCTCACTGAAGCTGTTAAATCTTATTTTTYGCTGCCCAGGCACATACTGAAACCAGGAAGCTGTAGAGGGGACAGCAGAAGTTGGACTCAGCACTACAGGTCACTTCTCACAGAAGTTAAGACTCTGTATAGAGGTTATATCTAACTATTCTTTCTAGAAATTTTGCAGTCAGACTAGTTGTAATGACCTGAGGGCCCTTTTGGGAGAAACGGTTGCAGCCACAGTTCAGAAAGCCTTACTGAGTGAGCTTCTACTGCTGTAACTGTGGAGAACCCAACAGCTCTCAGTAAAGTTCTGAACAGTAATGAAAGCCATACCTCTCACCTAGGTGCCTGAACTAGGGGTTAGGAATCTGAWTGTAGACTTCTGTTTTTGATAATTCATCCTGAATTTGTGGCATGTTTTTTTTTCTTTCCCCCTCCCTCTCCACATGTAGCGGTTGCAGCTGGGTACACAGAACTGTTCAGTAGCAACCAGCCTCAGCCAAAAAGCTGCAAGTTTAAATTTAAAGAACACTTTGCGTAAAACATATGTGAGAGAATCAGTAAAACCCCTACCTCTTCATTACTTCTGGGAAAATGAATAAAACTTTAGTTTTTCTTTTTTTCACTTGCCCTTTATATTAGGAAGCAATTGTTCATAGGAGAAACGCCAAAAGATGGCTCTTAACCAGGCCTGTATACAGGGAAATACAAGGAACTTGCAACTCCCTCACAGAACACAAGGCAGAACAGAGCTATGACTATCCCATACTCTCTTACCTCCCTCCCAGTTCAAATCTTCCCCTTAAACACCTATTTTTTTTCCATGGAAGAAAGGTAGGCTGCAAACTGATCAGGTCTGGTTTTGGATTAGGGGAAGCTATGATGGTACAAGAAAGCTGCTTTAATCTGGATAGCAAGTCACTTTCCAGCTTCCACACAGACTTGGATACAGTGCTACTTGTATGTACTGCTCCTAGCACCAGACAGTGTTAATACTCTCATGTGGTGAGGCAGTTAAGTGAGGATGGCAGCTCTGAATCCACTTACAAAGCATCAACCACAGCTGCCTGGAGCAGTCTATAGGTCTGCAGACAACTTAGGTGCCTTGTACTTCACTTTAGTGGAAGTCTTTCATGGATTGGGAGTAAACTTGTGCAGTTGGTACAAGTGCACTATTGAGTCAGCTGGGAAAAACTGCAAAAACAAAATGCACAAAAGGTGTCTTACAGGTGTAGYTTGCTTTTGCTACAAAACTTTACCAGTCATTTATTTTAGTTGTMTGCTGTCTGAAATATCCACAGTAACTTTTCTTAAAGCCTTTCCTTTCCCTAACTAGTTAGATTTGTATTTCAGCAAATACCTCCAGGTCTGTGGCAGACACCCTACAGCACTGCAAGGCARAATACAGCCCAGCTGCTGCACAGGAAATGTTAAGCCCTCTGTGGAGATTACCTAGTTTAAAAAATTCCATGCCAGCTGTGTTTGCATGATAGACCAAGTTCTCACCCCTCCTCTGCAATCACTCTTTGCAAGCTTCAGATACCAAGTCTGCTTTGGCCAACCCTGCTAGAAACACGCTTGTAAGCCCCTCGTCTTGCATGTCAGAATAAGATAACTTAAAGTTTCAGCTGACAGACATTTCTGGAAGCAGGTATTTCAACCAGACAACTAGCAAGATAGCTGAGAAGCTGCCATGGGTTTTTAAAGATGCATCTGATGCTCTCTAAATGAGAATTTAGTTTTGTTAGGTTTTAGGTGATATACCCTTTCACCATGAAGCAGTGACCACCTTAGTGACACATTTAAAATCTGCTTCAGAGCACACTGTGCAATGACCCCCAGCACTCTAGCACAGCTTTGTACTGCTTGGCTCCCTAAMACTGAATTTGACCTGTACAGTAAGGAAAACAATAACCAATATTGCATAACATGAGGGTACACCTTCAGTTAAGACTTTAATGCCTCTATTAAATAGCTAAAAATTTCAGAATGTGTTACTTTAGCCATCCCAGGAAATGTTGTTTAAAGCAAGAACTACTCAATGGCAAACATTAGAAACACCTTAACTGGAAGCCAAGACGCCTATATTTATGCCAGACAAAAGAAGCATAAGAGATGAACTGCTATTAGTTTTTTGGCTTCCCGTGTCTCTCTCAGATGTTTAGAATTTAAACAATTTTTTTCCCTTTAGGGCTTTCAGGAACAAAACCATTTTAAAATGGTTTAAGGGGCTTAACTTTTCAGACATACAAGGCAACCTCAGTTTGCTGACTTCAAGCAGAGCAGTAGCTGACCAGACTCTCTGAACCACTGGGCACAGATGTTTGGTGAACATCTGTGGGTRTCCCTATGGCAGGAGAAAATTCTAGAACTTTCTTCCTGCTGCCCCCAGGGGTTGTACGAAATTTTGCAAGTGGACAGTTTGTGGGTACAGGAATTACTGAGGAAAACGTGGTTAACTTCTTTTTGCAAATGAGAAACATTCTAGATAAACATGTTCCTTTTTCAAACTGCTGTAACTAAGACAGTGGTATGGTTAAAATACAGAAACAACAAAAGCTTGAAAYAGGGAAATTTGTCCTGCAATAACTGGTCAGAAGGCTAAATTAGAAAAAGTCGAAGAATTTACATTTTCATTTACAAGTTAACAGGTATTAAAACTGGTGAAGTCACTCTGCATATATTAAATTACTGTTCCCTCACTGAGTGCAAACAGCAGCACCCGAACTACAGGAGACCACGGCGGTCGCTGTGAACGGCAGCAAGAACCCCGCAGTTTGCCGTGGGAGAGCAGAGCTCTCCGGCCCGTCCAGGAGAGCTGGGCAGGAGGCAGCACCGCACCCAGCTGCCCTGTGTACGCTCAGGGTTTAGCTCTCCAGTCACAAACACAGCCTCGACAAGCTCTTGCTTGCATCTCCTTATGCTTCACCCTCATCTTCTACTCATTTCAGATCGTAAACAAATCGTTTTTGCCAACACCTTTTGAGTAACAGACTTTTTTCATGTTAAAAGCAAGTTTTAACAGAGGTTGTAACTTTCTAAAAGGCCTAATAGACCTTATGCTCACAGTTCAGAAGCAAGTCCTTTTAATTTTCTGCAGGCCTGTATCTGTGGCAGTCTGTAAATGTCTTCCTGTCTTCCAAGGAAAACAAAAAACAAACAAACAAAAAAACTTGTCCCAGAAGAAAACATACAAGCCCTATGGAAAGACGTTTACAGTTCCAGACGCACTTGGCTAACTCCATTGCCCTGAACTACCCACTAAAGGTCACCAAACTTATCTTTGACTCTGGCCCAATTTTATTGCTAGCAATAAAGCATTTAGCCCTTCTCAATTTGTAATGTGCTGGCTTTTGGGTAGTGTTCTGAGGTCTTAAAATGATAACTATTCCCTTTAGTTACCATTAGCACGTGTCTCCCTTCTCTTCAGATGCACAGCTTCGCATACCATGTTTTGTAATGTTTACTGTGCAAAAGGCATGAGAGGTTCTAACTAGCATCAGGTTTCTACTACACAGAAATACAGTAAAACAAACGGGTCCACTTTGTCCTAAATATTAGTTCACTCTTGCTCCTACTCCTCTATCCCCCTAAGGGGGGAAAAAAATCTGAGAGAGAACATCTATAACGTGAGTAATACTCAGATAAGAGTTAAGGTTGTTTCAATTTCTGCCTAGTTAACGCCTTTTCAAGAGTTTCAATGAACAAGATATTAATGCCTGTCACACTGGCTCAGTCTAAAGTCCCACTTACCTCAGTATCTTTTTTCTGACTGATCAATAGTGTGTGCTTAAGAAGGGGGTAAAGGTCTTACCCAGCTATATCTTTCTTGTGACATGATGACTGGAACCGTGTACATTTTCATGATGAAAGAGTGCAAWAGTGACATAGTGTACAGTGACAATCGTTCTCTTGATTTTGCTCTTTTGTTTCTAATGTTGTTTGCCTTCTTAACCACTATTACTTTCAGAGACTAATACAATTATGCCAAAACAAAGATGTTGGATTTGAAACAGAAGATGTTGAAAAAGCATGTGACATAGGGCTAAATATTTGTTTGCTTTAAAAGCTGTGTTAGTGTTTGTGCTTTATACCATTTATCCTAATAAAACTTAGCATAATAGATTTTAACTTCTGCCTTTTTCAAAGTCAAAGAATACATACTCTTACTAAATGGAAAATTCATCCTAGTGGGATTAGGAAGTTGATTCTGTTTTAGTAAAAACAAAATAGATTTGACAGTTTTTTTAAATACAATAACTTATGCTTGAATGTATAGCTCCTGAAAACAAAGGATAGACACTTTCACCAGAAACTGACTGTATTTTTGGAAAATCATAGGGAGCCAAAGGAGAACTAGTCTTTCTCCAGGACAGTTATAAGCACATGTACAGGATAATTTTTTACCTGGGAAAAGTAAACAAATCTAAGTTTTGCTTAATAGCTCAGCAGAATTGCAACATTTCCAATTCATAAGCCACTGGCAAAGGAACACAAGATTTTTCATCATTCGCTTAACTGCTAACCAGACCATTCAGCTTAAGTTGTGAGTTCAAAATGCAGCTTGCATGAAGTTGCAAGTCTAGTTTATCAAGCTAATACTTGATTGCTACATTCAGGCTAGAAGCTAGTAAGTAATCACAGTAGTAAATTCCATCTCAAATATGAAAGCTATAGTCACTTTAGATAAAAGTGACTATAAAAGATAGTCACTGATAAAAGATCAGCCAGTGTATTGTTTTGAAGTTCCTCTAATTACTGTTTCACTTAAATTCAATTCACAAGATCTAGTAATCTAAGCCTTACAGTATTATGAAAAGGATTCTAGGCAAACACTTTGTTTATAATGGCAAATTAAGTTGCCTACTTAGTGCAAGGAGGACCATCAAAAGCCTTGGACTTAACTGCTTCAGTCACATGCAACAGGGAATTTTCCCTGACAAATGCTACTTCCAATGAAAACAGGAGGGCAGAACTTCCAGCTCTCGCAGGCAGATCCTTTTTTAAAGCTCTTTCGTGCTCTCACGCACAAGTTGTGTTAAGTAGCCTTGCACAGAACTGTTCGCAATCTAGTTCATTGCTGTGTGGGTGCTTCAGAAAGTCTGTGTTTGACTACTAGCATTTTGGTAATGATTAACACCTCCACAAGGACAAAACGTAAAAATTAGGATTAGTTCAGGCAACAAATCTCATCAACCTTTACAGTCTTCCCACTACCTTTTTTGTTTGCTTCCCCCCTTAGCAAAGACTTAGTCACTACAGTTTCAGAAATTCAACCTACGGGAAGACTTTGTGGTATACACAGACATATTTTTTTGCTCCTGCAGGACTGTTGATGTGATTATTCCATCCAAGTTTAAAAATGAAAGCTTGCAACAAGGAAACTCCCTTACTTCATACAGTTTCTTCTTAAACACATTCCTAATCTTTTAAAAAACAAGAATGATGGAAGAGGGATATCTGAGTACTTGAACAGCACTGTCTATACCAAACCTGTATCCACCCTTTGCGGATGGTAGAACAGACTTCATTTGAAATGGGGTGTGCATGGGAATTGCTAGCTGCCACTAAAACATGAGGGTTCAGAACAGATATGTATCTGGCAGCCTTCAAAAATTAATTTTTTTAAATGCCAACATATTTTAGCATTCCCTGTAACAAGGAAAATAATTACAGATTTAATATATCACAGATATGAATCTGCATTAAGTCAAAAACACTTTTTTTAATCTCCAGTATATATTGATGCTGGCAAAAGGCAGAGTTTTTACACAGAAGGCTTTACCATAATTAGGAAGGACATTTYTAATGCAGAAAATGAAACACAAACATTGGAGACAGAGCAATAGGGGGGAAAAAAGTCTCTAGAGACCTAAAAGTAAGATTGGAATTAAATTCTTTGAACAGCTGTGAGTATCTTTTTTTACTCTAAGAACCAATTCTTAACCTTAAAGTCCACTATACTGCTCAAATTTTCTGTATATTCTGAAACTGTTTCTTTTTAGTTTCTGTACACTATTTCATATGCAAGACACTTAAAAGAAGATACTGTAATTAATACAGACTGACTTCATCTACCTTAAYTGATGCTAGTATTAGCTCAATAGATTCCATGTTACAGAACAAAAGTTCCATTGTGCTCTGGTAAGAAAAATCTCTAATTCTGTAGTCTCATATGACAGTGCATATGACTAGAGCAGTTATCCGTGGCTACACTTCTCCAAAAGAGCAACATTGTGCGTAATACTGTTTCTACAYTTCTGAAAGGCAAGGGGGAAACTTCTGCTAGAGTGTAGGACAGCAGCTGTCTTTAAGGATAACCTTCTACAGAAAATATTGAACTCTTAYCCTGCTATCCTAACCAGAGCTTTGCTTGCAATCTGGCATACTACTTTAAAAATGCCAGGTAAGCCATTTATTATAGAACTACATGGTCTTGCAAGGTTAAGTGCCCAATCTAGTATTTAYGAGGCTGCAAAAGCCAATTCCCTCTGATTTCAGTTACTCAAGAGCAACACGAAAATAAGGTTTCTCAACTTGTTTTGCCCCCATATATAAAGGTGACCTTCAGGCCAAAGATACTTAATTCTAGTATTTGCATTGTAAAATACAGATAAATCAGACAGCCAAACCTTTATCATGGTACTTAAAACATAAAATACTTTCCCTCTGCCCTCACCAATCTGTGGTACCCAGTAGTTCTCTAACTACTATCTCCAAATGTTCGGCCTGTAAAATCTACTAACAGAAGTTCTGCTGATGAAGGTCAAACTCTTTCTTCTGTAAACAATTCAATACTCAGCAACAAACCAACCTTAAATTCATGCTGTTCTCAAATAACATTCTGTTGGCTTTCATCACTACGCAAAGATTAGAAAGAAATTTCACAAACAGCTATGTACATATCTTTAAAAAATCAATTTCCTTCTACTTATTGTAATGATACAAATTTATAAAACCTGTTTAGCAAAATCTCTTCCCTAAGGAGGGGAAAGAAAAAAAACACAAGGATTTGTATTAAATCTGAATTTTGATTTTTTTTTCATTTTCTTGGAAGCAATTTTTTTCTAAATCATTATTTAGACAGTAATTTTTTTCTTAAACCATATTTAGGATTCTACATATTTAGTTTCATGTATGCTTAGAGAAGGTCACAATCTTGCCACCTTCTAACTTTTCTGGTTAATGTTGTTTATCCTTAGAAGTAAACGGCATCATTTGAATTTTCCTTTTTTTTGGTACAAATAAATCTAGCAGTAATTGAGACCTAATAGTTTAATATCCCCCAACAGCATATTGTTCTCCACACGGCTAAGACTACATAAAGGAAACTTGTACTTTCTAGAAATTATTTATTTCTAGRCAAATTAAATTGGGTCCTTTCAAGCTTGCACAGGACTAATGATAATTATAGGAGCTAAACTGTGCATTACTCTAAATCTGAGTAAATATTTAAGCATTCAGTTAATATGCAAAACCTAACTCATTCTTAGTAACATTTTTAAGGTATAGCGGGAATAAGAACAGTCCACTAGTGCATGCAGGAAAATGAGAATTAACTTCTGAAGAGGGAAGAAAATGAATATACAGAACATAGGCTGATTGCCACAAGATCAAATGCCTTGTTAAAAGTGATTCATACGGTAGTGAGGCTGCAATACCAGAAGACYGGGCTTTATAAACAAAAAGCTATATTCTAATTCTGTATTCCTAACAAACTATTTTTTTTTCCACTGTTAACATTCAGAGCAGGACTGTATTTAGAAAAAGGAACGAGTTCCTAATAGCTTGGATAAAGCACAAGGGTAACAATAGAAACATTTTGCCACTCTACCGGTGCTTTTGTACAGCATTCCTGTCATAGTTCCAGCAGCTATAGTATTCAGGTCATCTTCGGCACCTCTTGTTTTCTCAATGACAACTCCAAACGCACTGTAAAGCAGAGCTGGAGAAAGAAAATACACACACTGAAAAATTGAACCAAACTCCCATTCCCTGAGAAATAAGGCTTAAACTCCAGGCTCAGTGTAACTATTTAGGCTATGTTTCTGAAGCACAGACCTTTTCTTGAAGGAGGAAAAACCTCTACCAAATGCTCTCTGGTGTTTTCAGCTGTATTTCTATTTTACATGTAACTCTGACTAGAAAATTAAGTGTTTGGTGATAAAGTAATATTTTTCATGACACCTGGTGTCATGAAGATGACAGATTTGATGCTTACAGCAGTTCCACTGCTGTTTGCAYATGAAAAATTTGTCCCCAGCCCTAGAGAGCTTTGGGGACTGATCTGGAATTGATGAGAGGGAGAAGTATGTGGGTTTGTAATATGGATGCACATATAACCCATGTCTTTTGAAGGGGACTCTCTCTCCTGCCCACCTCACCCTGGCCAGAAAGTACCTGTGATATAACCAAGTATTAAATGGTTCATGCTGACAAAGAACAGGAGAGTTTGTTCTTTTATCAGAGCAGAARAGACATTGTATAACTTTAATTCCTCTTCTTTCAAGAATAATAAACATTTACTCCTGCTGAAAATCACGTTAAATCCTTTATAAGCAGCCATATTACAGTCAACGAGAGGAACAGTAGCATCTTCTTTCACTCAACGTAAGAAAGGTTATTTTTACCTAATCTTAGTACATATAATATTAAAACAAGAAGGATGAGCTTTATTCCACAAAATTTTAAAATACTTCAACACAGTTGTTGCTACACTTCTTTAGGAACAGAATGACAAAAGTTGACAGCAGTGACAAAGAAATTAGTTACAAAAATACTGCACAAGTGAACTGAAATGCAAAACACTTCACCTCCTTGCAAGGAACTTCTCTAGTAACTAACACGAAGGGGAGCTCATACTGGCTCCTAAAATGCCAGATTCTGCTTAATGCTATGCTTGGGAGGCCACATTAAATAATAATAATAATAATAGTAGTAGTAGTAATTTGTTACTGAAATGTAACTACAAACATTTTCCTAAGTAATCTTTCTTCAAATACAGCTGGAAAAAACTGTTAATGTTTCACTTACCCTGGAACCTTGAACTGTAGTGTGCTAACACCTTTGTTTTCAGACACATTTTGATTAGTCAGAATTGAAAATACAAAAAGAGTCAGGCAATATGCACGCCAACTTGTAAACTGCTGTGCTCAGTGCAGTCTAGAATCCCACCTCTGATCATTGCCTCTATATRATGCCTCAAAAGCTGTTGTCTGGGCTAAGCAGCACACTAATCTACTTTTATCTATTCTATCTAATCTATTAGAAATAAGGCAATATATTAAATGTAACAGCTTACATTTTGCATTTTTCAAAACTCAGCTGTTTCTAAATGGAGTTACAACATGACATAATCYGTTTTAAATTATTGCTAATTTCCCTTCCATTATCACATTGTGAGGCAGTAAGTTCCATGCTTTATCCATTCAGAAATAATCTCTTTTTATTTCTTTCACAGTAGTAGTAGAACATCCTATGTTCTTGTAAGAGTGAAGAAAAAACTTGTATTCTCTAGTGCACTAGTTATTTCACTGACTTATAAAGTCCTCTAGAGTCATCTTTTCTAGCTGGGCTAAAGTTATTTCAGAAACACYTGAATTACATTTTTGCTTTAAATTATGAATTAATTCATTTATTAACAAGTAAGCACTATCAATTTTGAGTTGCAGCTTTTATTCCAACTGGTTAGAGTTCCAGCTTTTATTACACCAAAAATTTAGTTTTCTAATTACAGGCCTCTAGCTACTTGTGCTTAAACTTTTTAGTGTCTTTAGTTTTCTTTCCAATGCTTACTRAAGTTCCCTTAAGATCTAAAGAAAAAAGTTGAGTTTTTCCCTTGACAGATTTGATAATGAAAATTTTGAAGGATACYCTTCCCTTCAAATAGGTACATCTTTGTCGATTAAGTTTACCCTAAAAATAGCAAGTTTACTTACCTAGAGATCCCAGTGTGTTTGCCCATAATGCTCCTTGCCTTGTCACCATATTTAGAATTCTATATGAGAATTAAAAAGGTATTAAAAGCTTTAGTTCTCTGTATTTACATTGAGTTAGTGTCCTAAACTACAAAATTAATGGTATGGGGTTTATGTTAGGCATAAAGTATTCTGCTCATTTGCTTTATTAATAAAAATGGAATAACTGAAYAAAAATACATTCAAAAACATATCCAACTGGTAGGAAATGCACAGAGCTTGGTAATATATACACTCCTCTACAATGCATATCACAAACAGCAATGTGTGCAATACTGAAGGCAAATATTTAGCCCTGTCAAGACTTAAGAAAATATTCCTCTCCTTTCTGGTCTAATTTTACTTAAGAATCTCTTCTCTTCTTAACATGACTTTCCACCCTAGTCAGTACAACTTCTTCGTACGGTGACTGTATGTGACTAAGGACTGATACGCTTAGGCTGACTTATGTGCCTACGGCTTATGGATTCAAGAGCTCCAGGAAGACTATAGTGCTCCTCTAGTAGGTGCAACTGATGCAGTGACCATGCTTGAGGGAACMTGGTGATGCCTGAAAGAATGGATGGGAACCGAAGGCAAGCTTGAACAAAAGCAAGTCAGGGAGAAGAGAGGCGGTCTTTCACATCTCCATTCCTCAGCGGCAGCATGCACAATGAAAGTGAAGCGCACTGACTATTTCTGTACGTATCCTTCCACACCAGCGCTAAAGGAGGAAAGCGTATCCTTAGCACACTTTCAGGGAAGCACAATACCACTTCTTTCTGGCATTAGCCATCTCCAGAACAGTGRCAACAGCCAGAAGAAATGATTGACTTTTATCTCCCAGCAGTGYAACACTATCACAGGCACTGTACTGCTCTGGACAGCTGACTACCACTGGAAATTAGTTCATCATTTAATGTGAACTGTTGCATGTTATGYTTCTTCTGATTTGAATTCATTTCCCATTACATTTCATTTTTTRCGATTTTTCACTAGGAGACACAGGCTATTAATATGGTTAAGTAATAAAATAAATTATGGAAAACTTTATTTTGAAATGAGAAAAAAAAAAAGAGGCCAGAGTACTGGCTGCCTCTTCTGCCCTCTCCCTCGCTCCCAATTTTGTTAACCTTATATCAGTTCTGAACCGATGAGAAACTTCATAATCTTAGTAAGTTACCTACAATGTATTGTAAGACATCTAGCAATGGAAATATTAACAGCAAAATTTTAATTCAGGGAAAAATCTCAGTACATAAAGGATAAAGTTAAAGACAATCTAGACTAGCACGTCTTTTCTGCCTGATCAGGAAAACATGGAACTTAATAYGCTGTTTCAAGGTGACAACCTTCAACATGCCTTTTCCCTTGAAAGGCAAGAACTAACAGCAGTCTGTGCACTGACTGCCACCTGCTGGGCTCGACCTGTCAAAACTTGCACTTGACCACATGTTTTTGTTTGACTTTGCTCATTTCATATACATAAAATAGACTTTTTTTTCATTTAGAAGATTATGGAAGAGTCATAATGAGGAATATTTTGTTAACATTTTTAATTGCAAATATGGGTAAAGTCAAGGAAGAATACAGAAACAATATTTAAAAAGGAGCAGAGCCAATCCAAACTGTACTAACTTCTAATATTCCCTTCTTCCAAAGCACTGTGGAAGAGTAAAAATGTTTTCCCCTAGTTATTTCACTCCTCTAGGTTTCTATGCCCCCTTCASAGGTAATTAAATTTTCCTTAGTTATGTCTAATCAACAGATACTGTATAATTTTAGAAAGAGAAGCATTCTGCATGAAAAATGTATTCCTATCTATTGCATTCTTTCAAAACTTTCAGGTGAAGTGACAACATGGGAATAGCATGAGTGTTTCYGGAAGCCATAATCAGGAACAACTTGCACCACGCAACACTTGCTCAGTAGCATGCACCTATGTTGTCCTTAAGGTAAAATTAGGTAGCCCTAGCTTCTACGTTTAATCTCTCTTGGTTTTGGAAAAGCCAGGAATTCAGAGAATTCACTCTCGGGTAAGTGAAAGCAAAAAATGCCTCAAAAAATGGGGCTTCTTTGGGAATATTTCAACATATAAAAAAAATTATTTTAATACATTTATTTTTGTAGTACATTYAGGTCTAACTATGCGCCAGCTGGAAGAAATAACTGTCACTAATRTGTACATTTTTGAGATCAAGCACTTACTGTACATTTCTAGGTTTTGACCATGCCATATTCTGTGTCTCCTTCAAGCCAAGCCGCAAACCATTCAGCGCACCAAATGCTGCCCCTAGTTAGCATAATAGTAGTTATTACTTTTTAAGGAAAAAAAGGAACAAATCTCTACTAGAAGCAAACACTGACGATACTGAAAGTGTATAGACTGAAGTCAAGTAGCTGTTTATCTAAATCTATAGATAAAGACTGAAGAACAAGACACTTAAGATCTTGTGAATTAGTTTGGTATATTAATGCTACCTGGATAATTGGGGGGAAAAAATATTACCACCTACCTGTCATACAACATCCTCCAATGGTAAAAAAGGCTAGTTCAAATCTGCCCCGTGTTTTGTTGGCTCCTGTGGGCAAGATAAACTCATCTGTATCCTGGAAGAAATAAATATTATAACTTTGTATTTTTTTAGGCATACCCCCTTTAAAATATAAGCTACACTTAAAATTATTATTCTTTAATTCACACAATGAACTAAAGGAAAAATAGAAACAACCAGTGTTTCTAGATAATGGCTACRTACATTCAAATGGAATAGCCCACCTACATATTTTTAATGAGAACAAAGAAAGATTTTAAAACTAGAAATAAGTTGAAAGCTTTTCCTTTTCCAGCTCTCCTAACTTTTTAAAAATGAAACGAGGCAGCCATGGAACTTATATTGTGTGATTTATTTAACAAACATTTGCTTAACAACTCATTATAATGAGCAGGCAATACAAGACCAATTGCTCTTTAGGGACCCTCCTGGTGTCTGATTATACAGTACTGTTTTTCATTGACCAACCTATACTAATGCAGTAATGCATTAAGATTTTCCCACTACTTTGAAATTAAAGAAATATTGTCCAAGTAATTCATTGCATTAAGTGACCTACCCCAACGACATGAGAAACTAAGGAATATATTCAAACTAGTAGTGGCCAGGAAAAAAAAAGTTGGTAGTTTGGTTTTATTTGTGCATTCTTCTATAGGAATAGACTTATTCTTGTACAATAGATTTGTCTGAAAAGATGAATATCAAGAGCAATTAGGTTATAACTAGCATGTGTGTAGAGATAAGGTCAATCAAAGCACTTTTTCAGTATTAGACATTGAGATGCACATATGCTGCTAAGGTGCCAAAGAAGAAAGATCTTTTTCTGCTTCTGAAATTTCTCCAACCATRCCAATAATTTATCTACTATTTAATCAATACATCACTAGGAAAAGCACAGTCTCAAGCAACTGCATTCTAAGCCTTTTTTAGTCCATACTTGGCACTTTTATTATCCATAGTAGCAATTATTTAAGGTGGTTGGCAATACAGATTATACGCTTCTAAATTTTGGGATATCATAGCAATAAACTGTACCTCTAATAGGGTTCCCTGTAGCCAGATTATTTGGAGAAATTGTGTGTGATTATTAATCAGCAGTTTATTATTACTTGCCACTACTCTGCAAAAGGTCAAGTTTAAGCAATCATCATCTGTGTGTAATCTCTATGTTTCTGTAGGGATAACTACCTAGGAAGGCCACCCTCCAGCTTTATGGCAAAGCCTTGTATCCTATTTTATAATATATAATCTGGTGAAGGTAACAAAAGCATTATAGAAAACACATTAGTTCATGCCTGTTTTACAGGAAGAAAAAAGGGTGGCTCTCATGAGCAYAGAATCTTTAAGGTTGGAAGGAACCTCTGGAGATCATCTAGTCCAACCTCCCAAAGATTTTCTGGTGCTGGTTCCACTGGGGCTTGAACCCAGGACATTCAGCATGTAAAGCAGATGTGATAACCACTGCACTACCACCACTGTAGCACTCCTTATAATGGAAAGGCCAGGATCAAAATGTAAGATTGTAAACAGCAAGGGCGACTTTCTTAGGCAGAAATGTGCACTCAGCATTCTGAAAGCAAATGGATGTTCTGCTTTAAAAACAAGAGACCTCCATCCCTCCACATACACTTTAAGACATGAAGCAGATTCAAAGGCTAATAATTTAGGCTCCTGTATTTTAAAATCTTAGATAAAATATTTCTCCACTTATTTTTAGAATAACGGAATTGTTGAGGTTGGAAGGTACCTCTGGAAATCATCTAGTCCAAGCCTCCTGCTCAAAGTAGGGTCACCTACAGAGGTTGCTTAGTGCCACATCCAGTTGGGTTTTSAGTATCTCCAAGATGGAGAATATGGGCAACCTGGTCCAGTGTTTGGCCACCTTTACATTTTTTTAAATAAAATAAAATAAACCAACTATCCTTAATGGAATTTCCTTTTATTTCAATGTGCTTCCTAGTGATAAATGGCGARAGCAGTGAAGTGTTTCAACATATGCTATTCTGTTAACCTCTAGTGTTACAGCAATAGGTATTTTTAGATCTGTTTTGCAAGTTATGACATTAATGCCAACAACTTCCTTTCTTTTAAAGCAAGCTATGTATTTTTAAATCTATTAGTATACAAAAACTTTGCTCCAAAAACTCTGGTCTCATATCACTTTTTCAGATGTACTGTACTAGCTAAAAGAGACAACACTAAATGGCATGTTGGGAAAGAGATCTATATAATCACCAGCGCTTTTTTCTTCCACTATACATCAACAGCAGGTGAGAAAACTGCACTAGTGAATCCAGCTCAGACAGAAGCATATCCCTTGTTTATTGCTTTTAGAGGAATTTTATATCGTAATTTTGACCACAGCAGCTTATAGTGGGAAAAAAAATAGAAAAAAAAGTCCCCTCAGCTGCATTCAGAGCTTTCTGCTCACAAAAGTGGTGACATAGTGCATCATGAAACAAAAGGCACAGATTAGCAGATACCATACAACTGATTATCTTCAATGCTACTCCAGCAAAATTTAATATCCATAGGTAATACAAGCCCTATATATAATATGTTAATTAAATGAAATCATTAAGACATGTTTCCTTATTGAATTAACTTAAACCTTTTTTTATCTATGCTTAACATAACTGAAAAAAGGGAAAATACGGGGTCTTTAATAATCTCATTTCCTTTATGACCGCCTATCGCAGAACCACAGAATGGCTGAGKTTGGAAGGGACCTCTGAAGATCTAGTCCAACCCCCCTGCTCAAGCAGCGTCACCTAGAGCATGTCTGGGCAGGGCCCTGGGCAACAACTGAGTATCTCCAAGGAAGAAGACTCCACAACCTCTCTGGTCAAGCTGTTCCAGTGCTCTACGGGCCATCATATTACATTAACTAAATACTAAGCTGTGTAAGTACAAAAGCTACATTATTCTGTGGATTCAAACAGAAAGCTTTACCTCCTAACAGTATCACTTCAGCTTTTCAGCTGGAAAATGAGATAGGGAAAACTAACAGAGAATTTACAGCTGCTGCGGAGACAGTACATGCCAGTTACATAGATTGTATCACCCCCTTTGTGACCCATCCAACTCATCACAACACAGAAAAASAATCCATTGAAACAGTGGATAGTTTCTGGCTGCTTTTATTGGTTGAATGGGCTCAGTGGAGGGTTGGAAAATGGCAGAACTGGGCAGGAGCAGTGATGCAGCCACATGCCTGAGTGCAGGGAGGTAGAAGGAAAAATACAGGTGAGCAATACCTTTTCAAYAGCAACAGACTATTATACTGACACAGCAGCCTTGTTTATCCTCTAAATTTAAATCTATTTTCCTAGCCGCTATGGCACTGCAAGATTTTATTAAGAACAGCACTGAAAATCATTCATTGATTTTCAACTGTTCAAGARTTAATTACACACTATGCAGCACTGCATGAATGTTGAAGTCTTGGTCCCTACCATGTCAACAGTGGAATTAAGTTCAATACGATAAAAACAACCATTTTCTCACCTGCACTAGATACCTGGGATCCAAATTTAAATATGGAGACAAGGGGCTCATTCCAGTTACTGAAAGAAAAGAAAAAAACACTTTGACACCAGTTTCTCTGATCATTTTAACTTACTGGACTTGAAATTAACGGAGTTAGTGCGCRGAAGCAGTGACAATACTGTCCTTACGTTCTGTAATAGATTAATAGGGCGCCTACCAAGAAACGCGTATTTATAGGAAACACTGCCGACGGGTAGGCGAAGGGTATGCACGACGTTTCTGTCACCGCGCTAGGCGACACGGAGACCTCGTTCAGAGCCTGCCTGTACGGAGGCGCGCGTTGCCGCCCCGGCGCGGCACGGGGCCAGGCGCGGGAAGCCGCGGCCCGCGCGACGCCTCCGTTTCCGCACGCCGAAAGGGCGACGGAGGCCGCTCGCGGCCCGGTGGCTTCCGCGAGGCCTGGCGCGGCC
>NW_028187044.1:1491750-1495859 GCF_003343005.1 Rhea americana | reverse complement strand
GGTGCGCCCCGCTTTAGCTCCCGGGAGCCGGCGGTCGGAGCCCTGCCGTGGCCAGCAGCCCGTGCTACTTCCCTTTGGGGAAGTATCCCGTGCTTTTGGGGCCGGGATAAGGCGTACCTGCCCCAATGTTTGCAAGCTTCCTGTAGYGGTCTAACCGCCCGAGTGATGTGTGAACTCTGGGGGGTGGTATTTTGGCAAATAGTGGATGTGTGGGGACAAAATCTTGCTGCAGTAGGAATTACRTTGTTGAGCATAGTGCTATGCCACGCAGTGGCGGCGGGGTGAGGTCAGGGTAGTGGCAGAGTCCCGCGTGCTTGTGGGGAACCGCGTGGCCGCCCGGGGTCCGTCGCTACAAGCCAAGGGTGTTGCTAGTGCTGCGGAGTGCTGCAGAGCTGCATGGCAAAAGCCTCAGCGTGGCTTCCCGAGGTTGTTTTATTTGGAGGAAGTGCTGTTAAAATCTTAATGCACGATAAAGTGTGTATTTCAGGAGTAGAAAGGAAGAGGATGAAGGAACCTAAGTTGATGACTTAGACCTCAATTGCAAGTAACTGAGAGGCTACTTTGAGTAGCTCTGTGTAGCACGTTTACGTTTACGAAGTGATAAATATGAACTAAAAATTCAGTTGTTTTCCCCTGTGGTAGACTCTGAGGAAATGCTTGTTTGTTTCTTGGAAAAGAGTAGGGAAATCATGACTAGAAACCTAGTCATTGCTTTAAAAAATAACAAAAAGTCTAAGTTTGTTTACACTGAATATAAGCATATGTCTTGTCTTCGCCTTTTATGCTTTTACCACCTTATCAGTAGTAAACGCAGATGTTAGTAGTGTTAAAGAAAAATAATACATGTTATGTTGGTTTGGGAGCTTAAAGGGCTAGTCACATGTGAAAGTTCCCAAACCAAAGTGATTTTGTTCTGTTCTGAAGCTGCTGCTGCCATTTCTCCGTATTGTGCTAATTAATAGCTTCCTTTCTCAACACAAGGTCWTTCCTCAAGAGGTAGTCAGCTGGCTTTGTAGAGATTTATTTATCGCATGTTTCAACATGTCTAGCTACTTTATTCCCCTTCCCTGTTGGCGATCTTGATTTAACACATGAAATATAAAATGATGAAAACTTGACAAACAACAGAATAATTAATATTCTTACATCTTGATATTTCTTTTTTTTTAATTGTTTTGCTTCATAAAATCTACCAAAGGCTCTTATTTTTGTTTGAGTGGGATGATACTGAGGTATTTTTGAAAAACTGAATGGCTGAGTGTGGCACAGATGTGTCTGTGCCTTATCTATATATGGCTTGACCCATTGACTTGGTCAAATGGTAGCAACTTTGCACCCTTGTTTGTGCTAGGTATCATAAGAAATKGAAATACTTTAAATATTTTCTAAACATTACTTTCACATGCAAGAATTCTGTGCTTCAGATGAGGATGTTGATAACCAGCTGTGGAGAAAGTGGTGTTCATGGCCTTGAATGTTAGGGAAGTGCCTGTGAAATGATTTAAGTTACCTATGGCACGAAAAAATTACAGAACCCCTTTAGCAATAAAATGCTGACTCTTTTAGTAGTGACTATGAATCAAGATAGCTAGATCTGTTGTACTAGTTTGTATGTTGTGCAAAACTGCCGTTGCAGTAGGAAAATTGCRTATTTTACTTATGCAATTGACAGCAGTGAGTAGATACCTTGTATAGTCATCAGTGGCAGGTAGAAAACTTCTCCTGGCAAGTGGAAAGAAAGGGGAAATGAAGCCAGTTGTCAGATTTCTAGCATTAGCTTTAAAAATAAGAACAAAACAAAGCCAAAAAACTCTTCTTGCTACTGCTTCTGCTTACTACTATCCACTCTTACTTTCCRGATGTGAAATGACTGCTTTGATTTTTTTTGTTTGTTTGTTTATTTCCCGAGTCTCTAGATAGTTAGTTTCTGGGCTGCTGTTCTAAGAAAGCTTTTCTGAACCCTGCTGCAACATGGCAGAGAGGAAAAGACTGATAAATTCACTGGACTTTTATGGTTGGTAGAGAAAGATATAACGTGTTTTCTTGCTGTTTAGGAGAATCAGTATTGATAGCCTTTACAAATTGTTTATTTTTGGAGGGGGGAAGAGAGTCCTTCTCCCAGTGTTGATCACTTTTAGAACACACAATCTTTATATCAAGACTCATGTTTCACAGTACACTACATATGAATAAGATTGAGTTGGCATCTCAGAACACAATAGAGAATGGCTAGTTTTTTGGGGTTTTTTTTTTGGTTTGTTTTTTGATTACGTTGCATCACTCTTTCRTTCCAAAATTTAACAGAAGTCTTTCACTGCAAGTCTTTCACTGTGTTGGTGGTAATAAAAGGTGATAAAGATRGTTGAAAAGTTAGTGAGTTTTTTCCTTTAAACCATACCAAAAAATTCTTAGAGGAAAATAAACCAAGCTTGGTGTTTGTAGGGGTTATTATAGATGCTACAGCTGCTGACTGTATTACAAATTAAACATTGCATCACATGTAATGTTAATAATGTTAGTCTGGATGCTTCCTTTAGCAGAGATGATAATAAAGATTTGACTGAGATGCTTTTACCTTCATCAAGTATAAGTTATCTTACTCATATGCAATCATATTGCAATTTTATCATGTTTCATGTAATAATGTAGTGGATTGTGGTTTTTCAGTTTGTAAACAACGGACAATTACCACTTGGTTGGAGAATAAAGGACCCCAGACAACTGAGTCCAAAAGGTAAAATATACAGTATACCTATTGAAAAGTTGTGTTCTTTGAGTGGGCCTGTGGAGAACTGAAACTGTGGTTTGGTTTGTGAGTACAGCTAGCCCCTGAAAAAAGGCACCTCTGTGTCTGCTGCTTTCCTTGCCTAGGCATGTCTCCCATGGATAACTAGTTGAGAGTTTCACTACTGAAAACTAACTAGCTAAAAAAAAAATTTTTTTTTATTTTTTTCCTGCCTTGGCTTCCTGAACTAGCACACCATTTAGGTGAGTAAGCACTGGTTCTCCTGGAAGGAAAAAGATGGGAATGTGCAGCAAAACAGAAGTGCTACTTTCAGTGGTAGACAGCCATTAGATCAGATTAGTGGTAATGTCATTAGTAAACAGTTCTGCTTTTATTTTGGTTTAACATGAAGAATAATTTTCAGATTTTGACTGATGGTCTTGTATTCTACTCACAGTGCTATTGTTAATTCTGTTAATTTGCAGACAAAATTCAACTTTGCTTCATCTCATTGGACTCTGATAGTATAAGCAACATGCAGCTCAATTTAATCTGGACTTTCTGCTGATATAAACTGTCAGGAGCAGTGTTGGCAAGAAAGTTAAACTCTTATGAGTTTCATTTTAATGTGGTCCAATGCAAAGGAGTATCAGATGGTACTTTTCCACAATCTCAATTGTAGATAYACTGGCTTATTTTTTATTAMTATTTGTTAATAATTAGAGATTATAATCCATATCAGTGCTAAAACAATCAACAAAAGATAGGAAAACTTATGAAAATGATTAATACAGATGTCCAGAGGGCTTGATTATGGGCTCACARATTGTGGTAAAGCAAAGACATTAAAATAATACTTAAGAAGTAAATGAATCTTTATTTCAAATTCCCTTTTGAGCATTGTGTTTATATATCCTCTTCCAGCCTCACTGCCAGATTGGAGCCTGGCCAGTTTTAAGCAGTAAGCTTGAGTCATGTGAACACTTCATGTGCCTCTTTCTTGCTGATAAATTTAATGATTCTGGTTTACTCTATTTGAATTTTAAAACATTTTTTTTAAAAGATTTGGTTTCTCATTTATTTTTGACATCTGTTCAATACCTTTAAACAGTCACTTCCTGAGATGGCATGGCAATAGCATGACTTCTTCATTTTGTTCAGTGAAGTTTTCAGTGTAGGAACAAATGGATAGATGAAGGATATAAGTTCTAACATAAAACAGAAGGATTTTAGGGGCTTTTCAAGTGATTTTTCTATGGTTTAAGTTCCAAGTTATCTGTTGATCCAAGCCCCTTCTTTTTTATTTTATCTGTCTTTGTTCTGTAGTGCTAAGGTGTATGGCTGCTCTTTTTTTTTTTTTTTTTTTTTTTTTTTTTTTTTTTTT
>NW_028187044.1:1430858-1491715 GCF_003343005.1 Rhea americana | reverse complement strand
TTCATGGAGAGAAGGAATGCCTTCAGAAATGCATTAAGACGCTCAGTTGCTGGATTTAGGATTACATGGTGATCAGGAATTCTCTTATTTATCGCAAATGGCAGACTGGGCAATGACCAGACAAACAGTTTAACATGTTTTGTTTGTGTAAATTATATACAATACTGTAATAATACATTCTGTAGAAGGTTTTTTCAGTGATATGTTCACCAAGAGCAGGTAGATTTCTTTTAAGATTCATATAGCATCTAAGTATTTTTCCTCATCAATAAACTTGTACAAAAATCAGTATGCAAACTTGATAGGACTTTCCCATGTCTCTTGAAAAGTTTAAGTTGGTTGTCCTTAATTGTTAGGAAACATTTTCCCATTCTTTGTGTAATTCTTAGTACAGAACAAGTTAATTTTAATAATCTTTAATTTCTTAATAATTTAAATAATTACAATTTAATAATAATTCAAAATTTAATTTTTGTTATCAGTTCTAAACATACTCCAGTGTTATACCTATGTATGGTGATTTTTGTTAGCGTATGACTTTTCAAGAGTAAGGAAATAGCATGATGTTTTTGAGACTATTGGATTATTCTGTATCCTGCTCTTCTAAAGGTGAATCTGAAGCAATAGCTACAAAACAACAGAGTTCTTTACTCTTGCTGTTCTTAACTAATTAAAAAGAAAGTTAAGGAGGACTTTTCATGATTTCTAACTTTTTTTTCATTTGGAGAAARTACCTGAATAATGAACTTTAAGCTAATAGAGGCATAGCTTAATACAGTTTTGGAAGTTTAGACAGAACTTAGATTTGAACATAAGGATAATGAATCACTGGACTATATTACTAAGGTAAGCAACTGAGTCCTCATTCCTTGAAGCCTTTAAATGGAAATACAYTATTACTGAAATATATTTCCCATTTCAGTAAAACTCATCAGTGCTGGTATTGCTCAATTAGCAGACATGATGGAGTTTCTATTGTATGTTTATAATCATTCTCTGTCTTAAAAAAAAAAAAAGAAAGAAAAGAAAAGAAAAAAGATTTCATTTGGAGATAGTATTAAGTTCTGTTACTTCTCTTCTACAGCTTACAAAGCAAAATTAATAATAATACTGAAGCAAATCTCAAGATGACTTCCATTAAAAAAGACAACTTTTGTGAGCATGATGTGAGAAAGCTAGAGAATATTTGTCAGCAAAATTATCCAAAACTATCTGTGGAAGTTGGTACACAGCATGCAAATTTGCCTCAGACAGGCAGCATGTATAACTGGGAGGCTGGAGGTGTGTGTAAAGATCCAGTCTTGGACACAGAGCCTGTGAAAGGGACCCAGTCTGGAGACCTCTTTAGAAATGCCAACATTGATCAGATGCACAAAACTGGCAAACAGGCTCAAAGACACTGTGAAGAAAACAGTGACAATTGGACTCAAAGGAAATTATTGTCAGGCCGGTCTTTGAAAATGGGAAATACAAAACTTTCCTCAAAAGACACCGAGACTGATGGACAAGTGGCTTCGTGCAATTCACAGAAGCTTAAGAGTTGCAATTCTGTTGATGTAGTCTGTTTGATGAGYGAACAAGAGGAAGGGGATGTAGTTCCAGAAAGCCCGCTTTCAGATGCTGGTTGTGATGCTGGCRTATCTGATCTTGGAGGTCCTGGAAGACTGAGCAAATGTCGGAGTAGTTCTGGGGATTCTCCTGCTTTTGAGAAAGAAAGTGAACCAGAGTCACCAATGGACGTAGATAATTCTAAAAATAGCTGTCATGGATCAGAGGCCGATGAAGAAACAAGTCCATTTTTTGATGAGAGAGAGGAGATTAATATGTCAAAATCCATAAACCAGTCTTCCAGAATTCGATGCATGGATGCTGAACTGGAGTCAAGAAAGTCACGGTTTTCTACCAAGGGTTGTGAAGGCTTTGAAGGAACAGACAATCCTGTCAAAGAGGATGGTCTGCATACAAAGTCACCTGGGATCTCTCCTGTTCTGTTGTCAGAATGCAAAGGTGCAAAACAGGGTGGGAAGAAAGACTCCAAAATCACCTCTCATTTCATAAGGATACCAAAAATTGAGGAGAAAAGGTAATGTTCTGTTTGTTCATCTGTATTTTCTCACTTTCTTTTAATTCTCAGCGATTGCACTTTGGATGCTGGATTTTGCAAAATATATGCTAAGAAATGAAGACAACTTTGCTGCAAGCTTGAAATAACTATTTTTAATGGGACTACATTTTTAAAGGATGTATTTTTTTCTACTGCAATTTTTTAAATCATTGGAATTATGCTCAATGTGGAAAGTTGWTTTTGTTTATGAAAGAAGTGGTTTAGGACCGTGGCATTTTTAATGCTTGAAAACAAATGGTAGTACAGGGAGTGATTTGCAAAATGTAGATTTAGCATTCATTGCTTCCTTTAGAATATTTGAGGAAACTAGTGTTTTCTTAGTTTTTATTGTTTTGCCATGTTTTTAAAAGTGCTGAGTCAATTTTGTTGCAAAAACAGTGATATTGATGCTTTGATTGAGATCAGCATGAAAAAATTCCCTTTTCAAAGAAATTGTATAGATGTTCATGAAGGTTTTTGTTTTTTATTCATATTTTGGGAGAAAGGAGGAAATAGTGATTAGACACTACAGCATAAAACAGAATGACCTGAGACTCCATATGCTAGAGGTTGTAAAGGACAAAAGGGTAATCTCTGCCTCAAAGAGCTTAGATTTCAGCAGGAGACTGAGAAAGTGAGGGAGAACTACTTAGTGGGTGTAATAAACAATTATCTCTGTCTAATGTCTCCTCTCAGGCCTTAAAGTAGGACAAGAGGGTAGTTTTTCACACATTTGCTGAGAGCTGCCTCCAGATGTGAGGAGCACCACAAAACATACTGATGAAAGAAATAACAAGAGGGTGACAAAGGGTGGGAAGCTTGCATATGAAAATCTTAAGAGATGAGTAGGTTGGGAATGGATTTGGAAAGCAAGGAAAAACAGTAGCTTCTGGGGAGGAAAAGTAGTGATGGAGCACTGGCTAAAAGTAGTATGGAAAAGATTATCATGAAGTTTAAAATGATGGATTAAGTGAATATTCTTTCCATTAGTTTAAATTAATTGCTGTTGTAAAAGTACAGCAGAGGTTGGGGCAGACTTGCAGTTGTCAATGCTAGAGAAAAGTGTGTTAAAATACTTACATGTTTGAGAAGGGAAACTGATGCAAAGTTTTACTGTATGGATAAATGGGAATATTAGTGGGGCTTTACAGAATAATTAGTAAGGTGAAGTATGAGGCTGCAGGGAGATGTTCTGGTGTTAATAAGATGATGTGGGAGTTTTATACTTCACTGCCAGGCAAAATAGTGAAATTGTCTATAGTGCTTCAGAGATCAGTTAGAAAATCTTAAAGCTCTCCTCTGAATTTTAGGTAGACCAGGTCTGCAGCAGATAAGAGTAGCAGAAATCTTAACTGGAGGAGAAAGAAACAGGGCTGTATTAAACTGATCTCAGTCATCAGTAAAGTCATGCTAATGTGACTATGCCGTTTGCATATGATCAGCCAAAGTTTGGACATTATCTGCACCTGAAGATACTGGTGTACACAGAGACGCAGCAAACAGGTTGGACATCTTTATCCAGGAGATGGAGTAAGCTTGCTAAGGAGCTTAGAGATCTAAACTATACCTCAAAGTGTAGGCTTTTATCTTATTTTGTGTTTTTCTCTGAGAACCTTCTCTTTTGAATGAGAAACATTTGGTATGTCACATCAAACACATAGCTAAGCTGTAGAAACAACCAAATCTGTAGGAACAGTTGTAACTGCTATGTAGGGACTCTTASCTGCTGCAGTCAGATTGTGTGGTTACAGTCCAGCAGAAAAAGAGTTGGTAAGTTCTCCTCAAGAAGGAATAGTAGTGACACTAYGTGAAATGCTGAGAACGGACAGCAGYGCAGCAAGTGTATTCAGTGTGACGTGCTGAACACCAGAATATGCGTTTATTTGAAACCTGGGCCTACTTTTGCTTTTTTGCAGTAGGGGAGGGAGGAGTGAAGTTTGGAATGGACTGTCATGTCCCTTCATGTTAATTTCCRGGTAACATTTTTGCCTCCAGTGTCAACTTACAAGGATACAAAGTTTATTACACATTTGAAAAAGTTGCATCTACACATCATATTGCAACATAAAAGCAGTCTTATCTAGAAACATGGTGAAGGTTAAGAGGCCTTCCCAGTATTTTTATTTTCTGATATCAAAGCAAAACATGAGGAACAAAAAAAAGTATAAAAATAGTGTTGTGTGGATTAYGTACTTAGCTTTGAAAATGTTTTCTCATGTTTGAATCTTTAAAGGAAAAAAATTATTGCAGCCATTGCAAGTGTTTTGTACCATTTGAAATGGAGAGGATGTAGGTTTCATTTTTTTCTAAATACAAATAAAAAATTTTGACACATTCTCTCTGAAAGTGCAAAATTTTCAATAGGTTTCACAGATTCTTGATGCCATTACTGCATAATCTTATTGCTAAAACTTCTACTTGGATCCGATTTGTATTTCCATTATAGACCTCCTTTTGGTTGCTGGATTAAAAAAAGGGAGGGAAGAGGAGGTCTACTTTTTTTTTAAGCCGATGTAGAACAAGAGTCTCCCTTCTCTGTTCTGGACAGACTTGTTTGTTAGGCAGTTCGTGTGCATTTGCTGTGGGTTTTCATCAGGTTCAAWTTTTTTTTCCCAAAATATTTCAGATCAACAATCAAACATATTTCTTTAGAAGAGGGTAAGTTCATCTGCTCTTGCGCGCATTTGAAATTTGCAGGTGTCACTACAAGTTTTTATCTGACATGAAAAATTCARCTGAGAAAAGGTAATCAAGAGTTTAATTTTAGTTTTTAGTTTGTATGTATGTGTACACGTGTGTGTGCGCGTGTGTGTGCACGGGCGTACATGTTTCTGTTTTGTTTTGTTTTTTGTTTTCCTAACTCAGAATTGATAAAAGACTCTAGAGAGGATCCTGACAAATGCAGACCAGTGGCTCTGACTTCTGTCCCTGGTAAAGTCTCTAATAAGGAATAGGATCATGGATAAACAGAGTCTAGGAAAGAGGTAGCATGGCTCCACAGAGGAGAACCCTGCCTTGTTAACCTACTGCGTTTTGTAGGTGTTTCTGAGCATGTAGAAAAAGGGAATTTCAGTGGGATGAGGGGAAGAGGCTGGAGTTAGTGGTGGGATTTCCCCCTCCCCCCCCCCCAAATAAACCTTTGGCCTGCGGCTGCAGCAAGGCTCGCACAGAGGCTGACAGGATTATAAACTTAACCCAGAAGTGGAAATCCCATGCATTTGTCTGCTGTGTTTTTCAGCTGAAATGAAATGTTTAATTATATTTAACAGCAGGAAAGAAAAATGTGAATTCAAACCTCAGAGGCTGGGAAGGAAGATTCCTAAATATATGCCACCTCCTCTTCCAACTAATAAGAAATGGTTTGGGACGCCGATTGAAGATATGAGAAGAATGCCTTTGTGTGCAGCCCGTCTTCCRCATTTGCGACCTTCAGCTAATCACACAGTAACCATCAGAGTACGATTATTCGACGTACTACTTGAAAGCCTTTTTTTTTTTTTTTTTACTGAGTTGATATTCGTTAATAAGAAATTAATGCAATCCTGCCATGCATTAGCAGGTTGCAGAAAACTTTCTTTGCTGCTCCTTGCTATCAGACTGGGGCAACTGATTTTGCTGAAAGTTGACTTGTCTTCTGATACATAGAATTGGGATATTAAGATCCAGAGGAAATGTAATAGTGGTTTTACAGCCTCTGGCCTGTTAGAGAGAAGTATATTCATACTTCCTGGTATGATTTGTAAACTGTGGGACTTAGTCTGCAAGTAAAATTTGTACTTAAAAGTGTTCTATTTTTAATATATCTATATTTGAATTTGAGATATATAGTAGGTTCAGGGTATATATTAAAAAAAAGACTATGAATGAAGAGGAGTTGGTAGCAATTTTAGCACTGAATTTTAGATCGAATCTGACATGTATGTCTTTATTCCTTTGGAGTAATGTATAGTAGAATTATTGTTGAAAGAAAATGTGTGACCAGAAACCTGTGAGGTCCTGGACAAATCCCAAACAAAATAAAGTGCTCTAAGTTTTAATAAATGCAAATTTCAAAGAAAACAGTGCTACCAGAAAGCCATGTAACAGATTAGGTCTTCAAGAACATTGTATTATTTATTTTTTAWCATTTCCTCATATTTTATGGAGTAAGTTTAAACTATTGCTTAATCTATAATAACTTACCATTCTGTTCATTATTAGTTTAAAAGATGTTATTTATGTACTTGGCTATGGTTCCTTTTCAAACTATATTTTGAATACTTTGGTGAAAATATTTTGATTAAGTAGCTACTTCTTAACTTTATAAATGAGGATATCTAACTGATAATTAGACATGAAAATAGTTGCACATATTGCCTTATTTTTGTGCACATAAAGAGYTCAAATAGCAAGGTGGTGTTCTTTTCAGCAAGTTTAAGACTTGAGAGGATCTTTAATTCTGTAGTTTTTACCTCCTGTCTGAAGCCATAGAACTCCTATCAGTAACCTCAGTGAGCAGTTGTTTTTGTTTTTAAGTTGTGGTGTGTGTTGTTCTGGATTTAAAGAAATGGAAAAATCCATTGCACTGTTTTTTTGATGTCTAGCTTCCCCCTCTTAAAAAGCGGTGACTGCAGATGAGAGCTTTTTGTGTAATTATGTGCTTGTGCTTTCTGTTCYTTTGTTCCATATAAAATTTCAAAGGTGAAACTTTGAACTTCTTTCTCTCTACCCCTGGGTTGTAGGTAGACCTCTTGAGGGAAGGAGAGGTACCTAAACCTTTTCCAACGCACTACAAAGATTTGTGGGACAACAAACATGTTAAAATGCCCTGCTCGGAACAGAATTTATACCCTATAGAGGATGAGGTAAGATAACAGTGCTTACRGTTGTGCAATAAAATGTTTGTGTTTAGATATGTATCTAAGTATACATTTAAATGCACGCATGCACGCACATATATACACACGCACACACATGTACTCACATACATATATATGAATTGTATGTTTGGAATTGGAAGACCTGACAGATAGACATRTCTGGTCTGAAAAGCTGGATTCTGAGAAATGATGCTTCAGACAGAGGGAAGGTTTGTTTTTTTTTCTTCTAGTAGTTATTTTATCTAGCCATTTAGGTGATTTGTAGAGGATTCACAAATATGAATGAAATTAGCCAAATTCTAACTGTAATACTCTGTCAGGTGTTACTGATTGAAAKATATGTGACTTTACTGTTCTGCTAAAATGATGGCAGAAAGATTATAGAGTTGGCCTTGCATGGTTTGTTGTGTTTCTTGTCATGGCTTTAAGCATGCCTGCTGAAAGAGCTTAAAGGGCAGTGATTAAAGTATGTGTCCTGTGGTGAAAACTGTATTGGTGATACTTGAAGCTGGAATGGAGATTTTTATAGCCTCTRGGAACTACTCTCTCTCTTTTTTGTTTATCAGCTTTACAGGTGCAGTATTAAATGAATTCAGTTGATATTTCAATGATAAAGGGTTGATAAAATCTTTGTTGCAAGTTGAGCAAGACCTRCCCCTCAGTAGTCTCATAAATATCATGTAATTGCTTGAAATAGGCACTAGGACTTCCTATTGAGAAAAAATATTATGGGATGTTTTAAATTGGGTTGATGGAAGAGTGAGGCATAGTGGTCTGCTGTTGTGATCAGTGTCCTTAATTTTCTTAATATTACATTTTTTAAAGTTAGTTTGATTTATATTCCAAGCAGTGGATTTCATAAACTGTGGTAATGTTGTATGTGCAAAACCCACTTTCTTTATTCAGCCTGAGGAATAGTACTGCATGTGTGAAAAAGACAGCTTCAATTAAAAAGGAACTCTTTAGGAAAGTAAAATGAAACAGCGTAAAACTTTCAAAAAGTGCTTTATAGTAACTCAAAATACATCACTTATTTAAAAATAACCTCACAAATAAGATTATCCTTCTAAAATTTTGTAGCAAGGAAGAAAATTAGCACTAAATACGTCTTTCCGTTTTTGAATGTTTTCRGCTGACTTTTTGGGGGGTTTTATTTTAAAGAATGGTGATAGAACTGCTGGAAGTCGATGGGAACTAATCCAAACCGCCTTACTWAACAAATTTACCTGCTCACATGATTTGAAGGTAAGTTTGTCAATTTGAAACCAAGTCTGTATAAATATAAAGATAGAAATACTTTCAGGCTTTTCATGTGGTGCTGTTAATAAGTTCAGCTCAGTCCTATTTATTTCATCACTTAATCTGTGCTATTCAAGATATCCCCTAATAAGTTCTACAAATTCACTAGGTAAAGAAGATGTGAAACATCTTGTTTTTCTCTCAGTAATCACTTCTGGTTATGGTGGGTGTCTTTGAATGCTATTACAATTTAAAGGGCCTTACATTTGTTGAGAACTCTGGTTTACTGCCTCTATAAATAYAATAGCTGCTGAACAGCATTGTTAGATCTTGTGTTTAATGTTTTTAAGCTATATTTTTAAAACTAAATTTAAAAAGAAATACTGTTACCCTTTTGTGAAACTCAGATATGGAATTTCTGTTTTATTCTAACTTAGTTAATTTGTAGTTAATTTGTAACTGTAGTTAATTGAAAGAATTAGACAGAAGGATTAAAGATAGTACTTCTTGTGTTTTGGGGGGAATCTGTGGTCCTTTATTTTCCCATCTTCAGATTAGTCTAATTTAGAGTAACTCTATAGGCAGACAGAACAGTCTAGCTCTTATTTTTGAAAAAATAACTGCTCAAAGTTCTATATAACACACAGTAGTAGTAAAATAAATAAGGCATCCAGTAGTCAATTTTATAGAGAAGCTACTTCTGTTGTGGAGTGTACARAACTTTCACAAAACCATCATCTTTTGCAAGTGGCCAAAGGGTCACAAAAATAGAACTGTTCCGAAGCTGCTCTCAGTTCCAGTTTTGCATGTTAATTTCTTTGTGTTTGTCACCTTTATATCAAGAGAGATAAAATTTAAATATTTCTGCTGGCTATATAGATGGAAATATCCGCATGCTAACCTGCTTCATACTGGGGAGTAGTAGCGCTTCTTTTGAAAACTTGAAAGAAAGGTGGTCATTGGATGAGTATTTGTAAACTCAAAGAAATTCTAAATCTTTCTCGATCAGATGAATTATGAAACGTGTTCCTTGCTGAAGTCTTAACACTGGTATCTGATTCAGTGTCAGATAATGATTCTTACTACTTGGTAGCTTGCCAGAGACAGATTGTGTCATGTTTATTCAGTGAAAAGAGACTAGTATTAACTGTATTAAGTGAAAGAACTGTATTTTAATTTCTGTGGCTTGCTTGATGCATTTTCTCATTACTAGGCTGCTTAGACTARTAAGTAGTACAGTGATGGCTAGGCAAAAAAGCCAAAGTTCAGACTGTCCTAAATGTTGGCACTGATTTTCTTTGGTGTTATTAAAATAAATTATACTTTATAAGTGTATACAAARCTATTTGTCCAGCAGGAGCAGCTGGGTTTTGGTAAATGTAGCACCTAGACTTTTTTATAAAAAGAATTGTAGGGATATAGGCAGGTGAAAATAAGGTTGGCTTCTCCTGAGTGAATCTGACACAAGAACTGTTCTCACAAGTGTATGTCATTACATTTGAAAGAATTCAGGCTGCTGGGGAAAAAAACGTCTTTATATTTTGAGGCTAATATTCTATTGATAACTCTGACAATTCTCCCCAACTCTTGACTTTTCCACCAGGATTTAATGATTTGAGATTTGGAGCAACTTAAAATTGATCTTACAGTTTTACTAGGAATAATGCAATTTAGTTTACACCTGAAAGGCAGGGAAGGAGGAGGATGGGGAAGCTACAGACACTTTAAAGGAACTGTTAGTGCTTCTTTCCCCTTCCTTCCCTTCACCCCAAGCAACTAATCAAACTTTCTTTGATGATATTATTTTATTTAGTATTAAATTTTCTTGAGAATTCTTTAAACTGGTTCTTGGTGTGCAAGGGCCAAGTTAAATTTGTTGTGCTTCCAAYTCTTTAACTGGTAAAACTTCTACCATATTGCAGAARGGTGCTTTTCTTTCTTCTCCCCCCCCCCYTTTTTTCTCCTCTTTTCTCTTTCCTGTCTCCGTTTTTAAAGACAGCAGGGGTGTGTGTAGGAATGCTTATGCTGTRTGTTAKAGGCAGATCCAAGGAAACCTTGTCTTGTTTTGTGTTAGGAGGAAACTGTAAACCATAGCTTTTTCGCTATTGAATTTAAAATAGGGGATTTATTAACACGGGGTTGTGCCATGTGAGTACAGTTGAATGTATTTTGATAGGCTCTGTGACAGGTTTTAGCCACTAGATGGTACTGTTCCTTCAAAAAGGAAATTTCATAAATTAAATCCTTTTTCTTCTGTGTCTCAAAGCTTTATTTTGCTGTGTTCCTTCCTTAGGAGGCCATACTGAGATACAATGTTGCTTATGCCAAGAAATGGGACTTCACAGCTCTTACTGACTTTTGTGATAAGGTAAACRAAGTTGATTTGATATAAGAAAAAAAGGTAAAATCTGAAGAATTGTACTTTGTTTATGTATCTTGAATTGCTTTTCACTTCATTTCCTCTTTCAGGGGTGAAGGTCTGCCTATTGCAATAAAAATCTATATGAATAATTATTTGGCTGATAACTTCGGTTGAAATGGTTATTATGCTTTAGAGACTAGATTTGTTTTAAATCTTATGCAGCTAACTTGAGTGTTTCAGTAACAGCTAAAGTTACTGAAGGTAAGAAGGTGAGGTACACTTCCAGTGTAGTTGTTTCTTGTTTTAGAAAATGTTGCTGTTCTTTTAAAAAACAAACAGTAACTTTAATGCTACATTGTAGTGGTGTTTGTAGAGACTGTGCTTTGCTGGTCTAGCAGTAAAATTTTACCATATACTAAGATGATAAATTTAAATCCTGGAGCCCTTTAAAGATTGGGATCATTGTTGTATTTTCGTATTTCCTTCCTGGAAAAGGATTGGCTTGGGGGAGAATAGCAGATGACAAATGGGCGTTGGACTATTCTTAATGTACTCCTGGTTGACGATCACAAACTGTAGCAATTAGTATGGGAAATTAAATGAGATGCAATGCAAAGTTGCCCCCCACAACTCAGAAATGTTTTTAAAAACAAGTGTGCTTTTTATGTTGGGAGGTTTGCTAAATTGTGTTAAAATATAGTGGAAACTAAATTTGAAGCGAATTTTTGTTGTGTCTGTTTTAAACGGGTGTCAGCTTGATTCATGCAAGCAGAAAATTGTTCTTTCTGTTGTCTTTTCCCTTTGGTTTAAGGACTAGTATTTTACATAAAGGGTTTTGTTTTAGATTCAACAGAATACTGGTATTCCTGGAGGAAAGCAGCTATAAAAATTCTTGTGGCTTCATGTTTGCCAGCTATGAGAGCTACTGCATTGGTCTGTCCTGGTGATTTAGTGCTTCCTTCTCTCATCTGCAATCTCTTTCTTCTTGAGACTGTAATGATAGAGGTTGTGGACATTTGGCTATTTTGCTACTGTTGATTCTTGTATGACCTGTATCAGATTTAACTGGTTCGTTTAACTGGCCTTGAACTGATCCCTTTTATATTATCCAAAAAAAAAAAAAGTTTGCAAATTATAAAAATGTTTTGAAGTATAAGCAAGCTATTTGTTCAAAAACATTACTCAAGAGTGCACCTGGGTGACACCCTTTTGTTGCAAACACATCAGAGCTTGCCATGAGGCATTCACATAACACTTTTGGGAATTCAGAACCTGAGATTGGATTCAGAGATTATCAGTCATGGGGAATAAATAATATCACTTTGCATCAAGAGGAGAGGAACAGTAGGAAAAKAAACTGTATTAGGCATCAGTCTTTCACTGAGGGTTAAAAGGCAGTTTTTGTCACCTAGGAGTGATGAATGATTTGTGAAATTCTCAGATGAAAGGAAGAAAGCTGTTCCAAAATATTTTCTTAAACTGAGGTAAAATGTACAGAACTATATTTAAAAAACAAATAGTGAAGACTGGGAACTGGTGAACTACCAGAACAGAACTCTACTCTGAATTAACTTATTCAATATGTTGATCTCAGTGAAAAGAACATGTGGAGAAGGGAACAGCTTAGAGAGAAGTTTAAATCTATTCTATCATTAAGGGATGTGAGAACTTTGAGTTTTGTAAATTAGCAAGGCATCTGCTTTCAGAGGCTTTGCACAATGTATTTGTGGTCTGCTTAAGTGAGTGTCTGTTGAGTGAAAAGTTCAGATCCACTGTGGAAATGACTTAAATATAACAGCTATAGCAAAGTATGGCTTTTGAAGTTTACTGTGTTTGGGAGCTAATGATTATGGATTTGCCACCAGCTTATGTTTTCCCTTATGTCYTCTGTTTTTTAGAGGAACAGGGGAAGCATTTTGGGTGACTTTTGCTCAGCAGAAGTTGAGGGGATTGCATGATAGGAAAACTGGCTTTGAGTAATCAAGCTGAAGGGAGGAGAAGCTCAGTAGAGAGTTTCATTTCAGAAGGAATGAGAAATATATATTTTAAAGTGATTAAACAGTTTCTTTCAGCCTCARATCTGTTTCTATTCTTGGATACTATTGACCTGGGTACTATGCTCTTAATCAACAATTCTATGGACTGTTTTAGGAAGGAACCGAGTCTGCACATCTAATGGTGTCCATTTTAGTGATTCATTTGTGACCGTTGTATTTGGGTATTACTTTGATATGTCTATGTTTGTTAAATTAAAAAGCATAATTTGGTGTTTTTTCTTTTGATTCTGGACACAAGTCACCTCATCTATTGCTAAATGCTTTCATATCAGTGGGTTTCTCTTGCGTTGTATTTCCCATTTTAGGTAGTTTCGTTTCAAAATATGCACTCAAAATAGTCGCTCTTCAAAACCCTACTTGTAAGATTCAAATCAATCTCCTTGTAATAACAGTAATTACCAGTTTCTGGGACTTTTTTTTAAGTTTATTTTCCTAACTAAAGGAAAGCAAATACATACTGTATGACCCATGACTTGCTCTGTATAACTATAGGTCACTTCTTTCATGGTTCTGATATTGTCACATACATGTTTCTTACTGACTGCTAGGTGATATGAGGAGGGCAAGATATAAAAAGACCCTTCCTTGTAAGACTGATGGTATGCAAATGATTCACTTCTATTTTTTGTAATCCTGTGCTGGATACAGATACTTAATTTTGAAGCTGTCTTGATAATTTGCTGAAGAAAAGTAATTAATAAAATGGTGGTTTTATCTGTTTGGGTTGACTTTTCTGTCTTGCTGAAATTCTTTAAGTAGTAAGATTTATCAGGCTTGTTGATGTGATTATCAAAAAGGCTTGGTGATTTTGCATAGGCTGTGTCACTTGGTGACTGTGGCATCACCTGGTTATAAGGGTAACATAAGAGCTGTGGTTCTTGGATAGCAGCAAGAGCTTAACTAACAGTGCACTGAAGCAGAGGGACAAATGCATATTGAAGAAAACAAAAACACCCCCCCCAAACACACATATGTAGAGTAGTTCCTAGATTCCACTGATATCCCCAGTGCTTGGCATAAAACTGAAAATTGTTGTCTTTTTGTAACCYTGATTTCCCTATGCCCTCCCAGGTATGTTTTCTTACCGTGAGCAGTATACTAAAGGAAAGGTTACAAAGGTAGCTCTGTTGTAGACATCTACCTCAAACAGAAGCAGATGTTTGTTTCTTCACTTAAAGTCCTGTTCTGTACTTAATCTTCCACACAGCAGATAAGAGGAGGATTATGTGGAACAAATTGAATATAATGAATTGCTTCAGGAGAGACAACTTAAATTTTGCAGGCCAGTTCAATTCTGTCATGTAAATAGATAATAACTTGATGCCTTGAATTACCTGAGCAACACTAGGCTAAAACTTCAGTTGTATTTAATAACATTTTGAGGAAGAACTGTCATTTGAAAAACTTACCGAGTTAGAAGAGCTACARTGTTGCAGTTACCAATGAAATAATGGTTGCCTTTTATATTAGTTCTTGCTGAGAAGACATCCTGGCACAGAAGTAAACTATTTGACTTGACTGCTTTTGAAGCATCTCGATATAATAATGCATTTCAGTTTTATCTGATGTTTCCGTTCATGTTTTCCCTGATCATTGTGAATGTGTAATTTGACTTAATTAAACTACAGACTTTTCACAGTTGTGTACCTAATTGTACAGTTGTTGCGCAGGCCCTGATCTTTTTGTGGGGGTCTTTGGGATGATGTAATAAAACCCATAAGTAGCTACATTTCTTTAAAATGCTAACCAGAGTTATAATCAGGAACTATCTTAAAAGAGTCTGTAAGTACTTAAAGTAGTAGATGCAAATTGGTTAACTTTTAAAATAATTTTAAAATTACTTCTTAGTGCATGCTTCAGCCTTGTAAAAGTCTCCTTTTAGCTTATAGCAGTCTGCTTTTTTTGACACTCAAGACATGAAGTACAGCTGAATAGTACATCTRTTTATGCTTTAAACACAGGTTTATGTTAGGTTCTCAAAGCTAGAGTGTAAAAAGTGTCAAGCCAGTGTGTCATGCTTATGTCTTTGGTAGAAGGTATGGTAGTTTAAAATAAACTTCCACCTCTTGCCTGAACTTACTCAGTTCTGTTTAAAAAACAAACAAACAAAATCCCTGTCTGTTAGGAAATGATGGGTGTTTTTCTGTCATTAACAAGGAAAAGATTTGGAAAAGGAAATACTAATCCATGTAAAGCAATATATGACAGTGGATTTAGTTATATTACTAGCATTTAAAAAAAAAGGTGAATGTATTTAAGTATGCCATATYCTTTTATCTCTGATTTAGGAAGTTGAAAACAGTGCTGACCTCAAGTACAGGTATCTATTATTTTTGCATCTTATGTATTAATACTGTTCTTCCTTTTTGCCAGCTACTGAAAGTACCAGAAACTAATATACCATCTTTATGACTCTCTTGTGTAGCATTCCAGTAAATTAAATCCAAAATATTTGCCAAATAATTCGTATTCTCAGTGAATCAACACACTTCAGTGATTTTTCACAAGAATGTGACAAATTACTCTATCATCTGCTTATATATTCAAGGTGTTTTGAGAGGCTTACCTGCAAGAAARGTTTTGATTTTGATTTTTATCACATTCCTGTTATATTGCTGGAAAGTTTTTAATTTGGCAGTATTTTTTTTTTAATATGGAGATTTGGTTTTCTAGGAAACAGTTGTTTCTTGTTTTATGTACAGCTTTGAAACTTAAAACAATTTTCAGCATGATACCTTCTCAGAACATTTTGAGTTTTCAGGAGGCTCCATTTCAAAATAAATGGATGCTTGGAATGAGAAGAAACAAAACCCATGTATGAATGATACATATGGTGTGTGAAGAGGAGGAAAAAAGCGTAGTGTYTACTCTACTATTGCTTCTACAGCTTGACTTCTTTACAAGGAAAGGATAGCACTTGTGTAATGTAGTTTGTTCTCTCATTTTTTAACAAGTGTGTGTGTGTGTATAAATGGTGTGCTAAGTAAAAATGAAGCAATACGTATGACAGTATTAGAGGTAATATTAAAAATTAGTCAAAATGCTTATAAAAAGCAGAATTCTAGTTGCATGTGTAAGCTTAGAAGGTTGAAACTTARTATTGAATTTTATATAGATTTGTTCTTGTACTGATGCATAAATCTGACATGTTGCAGCTGCTGTCAAAAGTACATACTTTTTACTATTTTCAGCTTTTTATTTAAAATTTGATGAATTTACATGCCATGTAAAGAAGATTTTGAGACGTTATTTCTTCATGTGTATTTGTCAAAAGAAAAAGGGTTATAAAGGCAATGTAGGTGAAGTTTTTAGTCTTAGCATGTCTTGTGGGGGATTGCAGGGTGGAAAGAAAAAATGTTAAGTGACAAAGCATATGGGGGGGGGAAATGACATGTGGTAGAAGAAAGATAGTAGGTGCTGCTTCTAGCATTTTATTCTGACTGGAATCTAGTGTTTATTTTTCCAGGCAAAACAACAAGAGCTATGTTGTTAGCTATGGTGGCTGATGTGTTCTATGTCTGAGTAATAATTCAAGACCTGAGGAAAAAGTTGCAATCTGGATCTGAGATACAGTTTCAGTCTTYTGTTAGGGAGCAAGGTTGTAGCATGCTGGAAATGCTTAAAAATTTAAGAGCTGGATCTCAGGATCAGAGGGAAAGTGTCTTGGGTTATCACTTGGAGTTCATCAAAACAACAGCTTTTGGTCAGCAGTGCTGCCTTGAACAGTTGCCTCTTGCTCCATAAAACCATCTCTGGATTTTAAAACAAAACAATAACTAAAAAAMCTACAGACAAGTCTACTCTGGTTCATTTGACTAACACACGTGGAGATTAACAATACTCCATAACTCTAATCACTCCATTAATTATACTGAAATGCTTATCCATTGATACTTAAGCTGCAGTTTAACATCTGGCAGCAATACCACTTATTCTAGCTTAAATATGTACTAGCTGTTAGCCTCTGTGCATATAAGTTGTTCCCACCCTGACTTGCCATTCATGCTSTGCCAGAATAAATTTTTAAATAGATGTGCATTCAGGTTAGAGGAGTAGCCTGAAAGTGTTAGACAAATTCCTTGATCCTGTTCATCATGCAGTTGCCCAAACAGGTGCACCAGCACATTTGTGTGTCTTTAATACCTGACACTAAAAGGGTGCTTGTATCTGTGCAACAACCAGAAGAATGAGATGGGAGAAATCTTCTATCAAGTATCAGTCTGGTATTTTTATATACAGTAATGGTTTATTTTTATCTTCTAATGTGCCTTTGGTTGAATATGAGTGTATGGAGTTGTTTGTCTTTGCCTCTGCAACCTTTCCTCCAAAGCCTTTTGTGCATCTACAGACACAGACTTAGTGCATGGTTGGAAAACTGGACGKTTTGACCTAATTGGTAGACATTAATCACTGGTACAAATATGTWTGTCAGATTTTTATCTGACATCTTTTGTCTCCTCTTGCTTAGARTCTTAGTTTTAAAATGGAAATTCTCACCCTTTCAGAATTTTTTCCAGCACACAAAAAGGCTCACAAGATTTTTGAGGGGCTTATTTGCTAAAGCTTGTGCTTATGTTATTGCTCAGTCTAATTAAAGACAACTTTTGCAAAGTGTTGTCACAAGAGGGAGCCCTCACTCTATTTACAAAACATTTCTCTGGCATGCCAGTTAATGCATGAAAGCAAAATTCCTATTTGTGTACTGAAAAGTAAATGTGGGAGATTGTTTAAAAATTTTGTCTTTTAAAAACTTCATAACAGATCAGTAATGTACATAAAGTGCTCAGTGAGTCAGGATAGTTCATTTGCTGCAGACATCTGACAGTTTTTTTTTTCCTTTTTTTTCTCCAAACAATTTTCACAAATCTGTTGTTTTTCCCTCCATTTGTTAATATTGACAAACAGGCTTAGGATTTATTCAAGTTAGTACTTAATAGATAAAAATTATCAGTGCTAACATATTTTTTGTCTAACTTGCAAAATTCTGGTGACTTGAAAGTTCAGAGAAAACAGATGGAAGGATAACTTAATTGGAAGCCAAGTAGGAAAGAGTAAACAACAAGGAGAAAAGGAAAAATGAGGATAGTACTGTGGATGGAGCTATCTTGGCCCCACAGCAAAGTGATATAGATGAGCTTTGTTTATATGAATGATGATTGTTTCAGAATTTATTACATGCTTTCAGTCACCAGTGCTGTATTTTATTAGGTTTTTTTTTTCCTCGTAGATTGACCCTTCTGCTTCCAGGGAGGAGCAGATTCTTTTGYCGCTTCCTTAGCGCACAAAATAAGCCTTGCATGCTCACATCAGAGTTTTTGTGTCTTAAACTATATCTCCAACAATAGCAACTTTACATAAAGGGAAGAGGAGGACTTTATAATTTAACAGTCTGTTACCTTAAATCAATACTGACAGTTGTGGGCATACTTTGTTTTTATTGCATTGTTTTAAGTCTTTTTAGAGCTTAAGCATAGTTTTCTCATGGTGATGCTGTTTTGTGAACTCTTCTTATTGCTTGCATCTACTCTGCTCTTTCAGAAACAGTTCTTAAATCTGAAAAGGACGTTGAATAAGCAATGCAGACTTTCTTCAGAGGAGATACTACTTCTATAATCAATTTTAGTAGCACAATGTGCAAGAAAAACTTAAATGAGCAGGACTTGCATTGTGGATCTTCAGTGACTTTATGATATAGAACCTCTGTCAGTGTTAAAATCAGAGCTCTTCTGAGATAAAACTGGTCTATGAGCTGTCTCACATCTTTTTTTTTTTTTTTTCGTCTTTTGCAGTAGAGCTGTATAAAACCAAGTTATTTGGCCCTATGTAAAACCTGGGAATTTTATCAGCAATACTCAAATTAATAGGAAGGCCACTGGAAGGAAAGACTGTCCCTTACAGGGACATGAAGGAACAAGGAACTCGCTAGGTAACAAAGTAACAATGGGAGCTTTCATTGTCCATATGGCTTAATTTTGGGCTCCTTTCAGAGCCTTTAGTTTTTGTCCTCCTGGTTCATGCAGCATTTACATCTTGCTTATCAGTGTATTCATTTGTTTTCTGACACTAATATAATTTTCAGTTTTTACTTGCAGATCATCTAAGTTGTAGGTGCTTCTGATGTGCTTCAATAAAAGGGAAGCATCAGATCTAGTTACTTGACTTTTATTTGTTTGTTTTTTGCTTTGCTTTTAGCCACACTTGCTGCTATATGCAAAACAGAGAGAGGGACTCATTTGATGTATGCACGGCTGTGAGTGTTTAGAATATGCCGAATGTTTGGSTTAAAAAGCTACTTTGGAATGGATGCCTGTACGCTGTCCAGGGCTGAAAAGGGTTAAATCCAGTACTTAAGTATGTCATTAAAAGACAAACTGTAAAATCTGTTGGTCACTCTTTTACTGGAAATTACAAATAGAAAGTTTAGGTTTGAAATTAGATCTCTTATAAAGCATTGATTAATATAATTTTTACATTCTTACATGACTSTGCATTGATCTTGTGCAAGTTGCATAGTGATGTGGCACGAATACCAAATGTTGATGACAAGAAGAATCTATGTACTCTTTCCTTTCATGGGAACAGAATAGTTAAGATGATTGATATGAGAACRAAATACTTAAGATGACATTTTAGATGAACATTACTTGAAGCAGTTCTTATCTTCTGGAATTTGTTTTTCCAGGCTCTCTGTGAATCTTTAAATCCTTGGTTCCTACTTGATGGGTGTTTTGCAACCAAGACAGAGACTTAAAGGGTGTATGCCTCACAGAGATGCTCTCTTGTTCTTCACTGTGTAGACTCAGTTTCCAGTCTTTGGATATGTGTCTGAAATGTTTTCTGTTCATGGGTATAGAGTGATTTTTGTTGTTGTTGTTGTCACTAGTCTTTTTGCAAAGCTGTTTGCAGTGAATCCACATAATGACCAGAATTTGCATATTTGCTGTTGCTTTCCCCATGTAAAACTAGTGTCCTGTACAAAGAAAGTTATTTGTTTTCAAGACTATTCTTTTCTAAGATTTCTTTTTCTTTTATGAAGGGAACTTCATATTTTTCCCATTTGGAATTTTTTTCTATGAAGTTGAAAGAAACATGATAATACTCTTCAGAAAGGCTAGCCTCTTCAGTTATCTATCCTCAATTGCAAGGAAAAACCTCTGCATGAAGGAAAAAGGAAGARTTTGCCAAACAACCCCACCTGTTCTTTTTTGTTCTTATTATAGTCAAACACAGTTTCACCAGTTTTAGCCTTAAAATTGGAAGTTCTTACCAGTTCATTTTTTTTATCATGGCCCAAATCTTAGTTGATCCAAAAATCTGATAGAAGCTTTGTAGCAAGAGAACAAGGTCAGTTATCAAGCTGGAGCAGTGTATTCTAGTTTTTCTTCATCCTTTAGTTATGCTTTTACAGGTTTATAGAAAATAGGCTATTAAAATGTTTGTCTCATAGCTATAATTACTTCTTGAGATAAGATTAGGAAAAGATTCCTACTTCTACCTGTGGCTTTCCATTAAAACTCACATGATGATCTTGTTGCTGGTCACTGAATCCTTTTGAAGTTTGGAATGGTCAGGATGTGAGACTTCATTGTTGTCTCCTTTTATGTGCAAGGGTCTATCTGTAATTTTCTGTAAGAGCTTCACTTTATAATTGTTTTTCAACTTCTATAAATGTGTCTCTCACAAATCCGTATTACAGCTTTTTTTTGCTCTTTCAAAAATCTAGTTCCCGTTTTTTTGAAAAATTAAAGTTGCTCATTGTACCAGAAAATGTCTTATTTGCACAGATTTTTAAATTTTGGTTTAGCAATGTTCACGTGAATATCTGCATATTTTTTCAAAGGTACATGTTTTTTCTAATGTAAGGTGCTCAGTGCAGACTTCAACATATAGGAGAATATTCTTAAAGAGTAGTAGAGCATACTACAATGAGTCTCTGGTTCTATTGGTCAATGTTTTGCACTAAAAAATAAAAATAAAATATATTTCCATTTTTTATTATTATTTTCATTTTTCTCATCTAAAAAAGACAGTAAGTGCAACATATCTGAAGATAAATTTGACTGTAGTATAGTCTAGTTGGATTAGAGTTGAGCTCTGGATTTTCAATCATATCTTGAGAAACTAGACCATTTAAGAACACCCTTTGGCATCAAGTGCATGCGTATTTTGTATTCTAATAAGGCTTTATGCCACTCTTGCCTTCTAGGAGGTCTTTTGAACTACTTTACTCTTTTGTGTATGCTTTGTTGTTTGAATGAACTGCTTGAAAAAAAATGATTGCTTTAATCAAAAAGCTGGAATCAAAAAAAAAACCTTAAAATACCAAATTGTTCTGATGACTGGTTTTTTGATAATCATTTTTATAATTGTCTRGACAGTAGTAACAGAAGTGAGCATTGTAGAGAGATGTCAATGTTACAAATGTAGGCTTTTAAGCAAGAAACAAAGTGCCGTGAGGCTTGAAAATAGCCTATCCTTTGCTCTTTGCTGGATTTCATTTTAGTCCAGATGTTTCCAAACAATTTTCATTACATCAGATTACCTTTTAAAAATCTAAACTGAAAAGATCTTTTGAATGTGTAGTAGAGGGTTTCCTTTTCACAGTATCAGAAAAGAGCTTGTCCCCATATTGAACAAAATGTAAGCTTCTCTGGTGTGGAAGGTAGCTGGGGGAGAGTATTTGTGTGTCTTGTACACATTCAAAACGTTAGAAGCTAACCATTGTAAAGGTGAAATAGCAGTGAGTACAGAATTACAGGCTTATTGTTAGTTCTCTATACTTTCCTGGCAAAACAGATGAATATCTGAAAAGTCTGTTTTGTAAGCACCTTCACAGTGGCTATTGAATAGACTCAGAATTACAGGGTGAGGGACAGGCTATCTATGTATACTAGATGTAGAATTGTAATTATAATGTCTAAGGTGTTTGTGGATAATGTCTAAGGTGTAATGTTTTGAGGCAATRTAAAGATACATCCTTAGAATATCTTCCAGAGTGTTTTTTACTCTATTGAGAATATTCTGCTTTAAAAAACCAAAACCTTAAGTTCCTTTTTAAAACCATTTCCATTGAAAGCTACCTTTTGATAGTTGCAGGGGATGGGGCTGATGAACAGATTTCTTTGCTACCATTAGATTTTCTGTAAATCATCATTTATCTGTGCTAGCTATTCTATCTCAAATGAGCAAAATAAACTTCTGAATATGGTAACTTTTGTTAGCTGTTTTGTACCTTTAGATTTTGAATGTCTAGAGAAGTTGTAATAAAAATCAGGAGATAGTAAAACCTGTTGAGAGAAATACTCCATGGGAAAGTATGTGTCGAAACGGGKAGGAGATAAAGAGGCACTGCCATTATTATGAGGACTGTGAAGGCATAAATGAAGTGTATAATAACTTTATTCTGTGTTTTGTTCTTKCTCTTTCATCTGAGAAGCTAAATTTGTTTATATTACTTGTACTTCATTGCACTTTGCTATTAGTAGCTGGGCATTCTTTAAAGTGAGTATGCAAAGGTGATACTGAGCTTGCACCTTGAAAACAGGTGCCTGTATCTCTATCTCCTTTKGCCAATATAATCTTATTTACTGGATATTTTTCTCAAGATATCACATAAGTTCAGAATTTAGCACTGAGAATCTACCAGCAAGTATTCTGTATATTTGTTGAAGTCCACAATTTGTTTACTGTTATCTTTAGTTAATTCTTCTCTTTCCCCTCTGTTAGAATTTTTTTTTTGTAATGCTTAGAAAATACTTTTTACAAATGCAGTAACTAAGTTGTCTCATGAAGCTTTTAGTTGAGATTATAATTTTCAAAAATGGTCCCAAAATTGTAGTTAAATATCTGATTACTTTTGAATGCTTCCACACTGTAGTTCTTAATAGATACTTTGAAAATCAAAGGCATAATAAATATTATTTGCAAGAATTCTGTTTAGGCAGGTAGAAGCTTTGAATGAACCTGTAAACTATTTTTCCACCCTTGGGTCAGTCAGATGAAGATAGGACTGCTTTGGTGTTTCTCATGTTACAGCCCTGCTGTTGTCCTTTCCAGAGCACTGTACTTCCCTATAGTAAGTCGTAAGTATTCAAGAAACAGAGTTTGGCATTTCTTTGCATGACTCGGCCATTGCCTGGGAAATGGCTGTGATGCTTCGGTTCACATTAGGATTTCTTTTCAGTGAATGTACAGTTAGTCTGTTGAGAGCCTGCTGAAAACCAAGACAAAGGTTTCCTCCCTTGGTAATGAAAATGATCAAGGTTAGCTTGCAGTGCTGTGGAAGTCTGAACTATGCTTTTAAAAACATTAAAAGGAGAGGCAAGAATAAATACACACTTTTATATYTCATAAATTACTGGATTTTTTTATTTAGAATGTTGAAAAGCTTTAAGAACAAAGCTGCAGTTGTGAAGGATGATACACCTGAGAGATCATTCCAGGGTTGGATTGGCAGATGTGAATGAGCCTTCAAGAAAAAAAAAAAAAAAGAACAAAAACGAATTAACCTTTGCCTTGTAAGCTGTCTTCCTTTTTCCTTTTGAAGTGTCAGTTCATGATTTTGATAAATGTCAGAAGCATTCTTCTCAAGTAAGGTTCTTCTCCATATAATCCAGTGGTCTCCCCCCCCCCCCCCAAAGATTACTTCATCCTTCCTCTGATTTCTAATCAGACAAGTGCTGAAGAAATGGGATGGATTTGACAACTAATTGTGTTTCTTATGAATTAGTTTTATGAAGGAACTAAAGGAGGGAAATGGGACAGTTTATTCTTTATTGCAGTTTGGGAAATTCATTAACTTAATAGGAACTAAATGTTCTCTCTCACCCCCACACCCCCACCCCAGTTCTTTGCTTCTACACTTTACGTTTGTTCATATGTATAGCATTTTGCATAATAACAATTGACTATTAGTCTGTTTTACAGATACAATGACAGATGTGTATACAAGTTAGTGGGCTGTACCTTGATGTCTCTGTTTAGGTACCCAGTACACCAGTAGTTGTGGCACAGTGCATTTCAGTAGGCATCACCTACTCCCTGTCCGAAAGAAAAGGGTATTCAATGATGATCGTCTGATAACTTTCTAGGAAGTATGACTTAAAGCAAAGTTATTTTTTTTGGTCAGGTATATTAGCTTAATATATTAGTTTTCAAAGCTACCTGGTAAGAATTTGTTTAGGTGGGTGTTTTGTCTTTTTCCAGCTGATTAAAATGACATCTTCAGAAATGTTTAAAAGTATTCTCTAATGTTTAAAAGTACTTAAGAGACAAGGGTTAGGGTAAGCTTTGGGGAAGAAAGGGAGTAAAGGTTGGCAATTGGAGGTTGTTTTACTTTCTGGTAAAAGATTTAAATTAAAAAAAAAAGTCAGTCTTATACTGACATTGAGAAATTTTAGTCATGGATCAGGAGTTCAGCCTGTTTAAGCATCACAAAGTCCTTGCACAAAACACACAGACCTTGTATGTGAGGGAGAGCAAGTAAATAAATATGGACTGATCTGGAAATAAGAGTAAGATGACAGCATTAATTAGTGTAGTAGGGAGCAGACACAGGTTACGATTGCTTAATTATGTAGAAATTTTTGTATTATAAGCATTGTCTCAAAGSAAAACCTTAGCAGAGGGGAATAGTGAAGGAGATGCTTCAGGATACCCGTGAGGTTCTTAGGTAGAGTACGTGTGAATCTTCCTAAGGAAACTTTTCTCTTTGTGAAAGCATTAGCAGTATCCCATTGTTCACYTATTTTTCTTCTTCTTTTGTTTGAATTGCGGACTTGAGCGAGGTTCAGTAATGATGATATGTCTGGGTAGGCTATGTACACACTTTTTTGTTACGCTTCTATTTTCAGTTGAGTTTTTCAACTCGGAAGTATACATTGTGGAGATCATGTTATCTTGTAAAATTACATGAAGATTATTTTAATTTGAGACAAGCTGTAGGTACTAAAGAAAGAAAACRTTATTTTTATTCCAGAAAGCAGAGGAGTAAAATTACTGTGTATAGAGTAGATATAAATTACYTAGTTTGTCTAATTTATTAGTTAGAAGGTCATTGCCACTGCCTACCATTGATATCTTCCATTAAAATTAGGAAAACTGTTACTGGAAAGGCAATTCAGTATAGTAACTGGTGATTAAAAGAGCACTTTCAAAGAGGAACCRAATCAAGGTCATTCTGAGAAAACAAAAGAGCATTTTCTTGTTCTCAGCATTATATCCGCTTGGAAGGAAGGAAGGAGTCAGATGGCCAAAATGCATTACAGTTAGCCTGCTGCAACTTGTATTTCTTTTGGGGGATGTTGGGGGGTGGGAACACTCCAGTTTTCTCCTCATCTTTCAGAATGAGGTTCAGTCTGTCATTGTCCGACCATAGTAAGTTAATATGGGGAAATAAAAGCAAACAGGTAGAAAACTTTAAGCTTTGCTGTCTAAGCATGCTCTTGGCCTGCTGGCTTGATTATTCTTCCTTCTCACGTGATAGAGCTGTGCAAAATTCTGTTTTGTATGTTTAGTTTGTTTGGTCTGATGAGCTGTCAGATATAGATTTAAGTGCTCTACCATCCCTATTGCCCTGTACTACCTCAGCTCCTTCTCATTAGGACTGTCAGGCATACTCGTCCATTACAGTTTGGAGGACTGGTTTATAGTGACAGGAAGCTGTTATTTATTGCAGTATTTAGTCAGGCCTCTTCACTGCAGTGTAAATGTTCGTTTTGCTAAACAGTAAAGAAGGTTTGGCCAGGAGCTCTTACCTCTGCTCCAAATCACTGATCAATTTGCATCTTATGAATTGGAGCCCTAAGTCATGTTCATTTAATCAACTACTCCAGTATAAACATTGATGAAACCACCAAGTGATTTCTTTGGCAAAAGGCAGTTCATATTTTGTAGCTCTGATTCTGTACACTCTTCCCTGAGGAATAACCTCTGCTTTTAATCTCATTCTTAGGTAGTTCTTTTGCTTGAATGGAGGCTTATGAATAAAATCAGTAATATATTTTTATGGTTTTATTTCAAATACTGAAAGAAGCTGCAGAGAGCATGTGTGTATATAATAAGGCAAGGACAAACTGATCAATTATAAACAAACTGTGCTATAGTACTTAAACAATGTATTTCCCTTTATCAAAAACTGTTGACAACCTTTTCATATTTTAAGAGTTCCTTAAGTTACAAAACAAGAAATGTTACATTTTAAAAATTGAAATAGAATCCTTTCTCTTAATGTCTTAAGATTTTATGGTTTTGTACACAGTTAAAAGCACATTACTGAATCAATAAAGATGTTCCTGTACTAGGAGATCTACTTCAAAGATGGTTATCTTAATAGCTTCATACTAACTAGAACATTATTGTTCTGTGAGAAGCGTTGTGCCTTGACCCATGGCAAGGAGTGCCTGGTTCCGTTTCACCTACCACCCACCCTGCATCACATCTGGTAATGCCTGACCTTCTAGGGGCAGGTTCAATTAATTAATGCAGTGGGAAACGGTTTGTTTTAGTTTGGGGGTTTTTTTAAGAAAAAAAAAAACAAATTTAGTATCCTGTGGAGTTAGGAAGCTGAAAGATCTCACAAGAGGGTCAAATGAAGATAGGAACTGATGAAATGGGGTGGATAGGTGTGTTTGAGGATGTAGAAAGACACCAGCTCTTTCAGCAGTAATGAATATGTAGATTGGTTCAGACCTAGTTTGTAAGGTGACTCTAAATATACTAGACTTTACATCAGTACAAGTCATGGCTTCCTGAAGAGGATTACCTGGTCACGAAACTGAGTAAGCTTCAGAAGGAATTCTTTGTGCCGTTGTAATGTTCTCCCAGGTCAGCATTTGCACAGTGGGACGTCTGCCAGATGCAGCCGCRGTGTCAGCACTCTTTGTCCTGGAATCCTTTTACCTTCTACCACTGACTGTGCTTTTTAGATGTTTTCAAAGTCCTCAAAGACTTTTGCAGATAAGAACAGGCTTAGTGTWGCATTGAGCGTAGCTGAGAATATACAGTGATAGTAGTTGGCCTGCAAAGCTAAAACTTTGCTGGTGGGCTGTTTTGGTGGCCCAGAGAGGATGAGGGCCAAGCAGTCAGTTTTGGAGGTGTTGCTCTTCACAGAAACCTGACAGGAATGTTACCTGTATATAAAGAGTCTATAGGAATGTTACCTATATAGAAAGAGTCTATAAATTGGAGTTATATGCACATGCTAGTGACTTGGGTTACTTGATTTTTCCAGAAACAGGAAAGGACAGACATATGTTTGTGCCTTACTGCTGCTGTTCGATAATAGTTTATAGCCTCAAGGTATAACTGGGAAGCACAGACTGAGTAGCTCCCAAAGAAGCTGAGCCTCTGCTGGGTCTAGTAATGAGGGGTAAACTGGAAAAGAATATAGAAGAAGCTGTACTTAAAACGACAGGCAAAAGACTCTTGATATTTTGGGCCCGTTTTAGTAGATGTCTGGAAGGGATGGATACTTTCTGACTTGATTAAGGGAAGAAATACTGGGGATGAGAGAATTGTACARAAGGGCAAAATAAGCATTGGTGGAAAAAGTCAAAAAAAGACTCTCTGCAACTGAGAAACAATGTTCTTAACTTATGCACTACGTACAGCAGCTACTCTGTGAAGTTAAAACATTTCTTGGAAGAAATAAACTATGTTTATGCTTGAAAACTATCAATATGCTTCCCTGTAGTACTTCAGGGACTTTTCCCTAAACAGGAGCACATTAAAACTGGGATGCTTAGGCTACTTTGTAATTTGATTGGAGAAGGGTGCAGAGTTTGGAGTTCCTTAGCAAGATCTGTGAATTTAGCGCWTACAATGATTACCTCTTAAGTGCGGTCCTTTATGTTGAAGCAGTAGGAATAAAGTGATAAAATTATCCTATGGAATGTAGTAAGGTTTTTGTGGGACTCAACCCTGTTTACCTGTAAACTTATTCTTGCATGCAAATAAAGAACAATCCATCTGAAGTCCTATGAGAACATCTCTGGACATTAACAGCTCCAAATTTTGAGGTTTTCATTAGAGGAGGACCTACTGTAAAAACTRTGGGTGGTGGTAATGTAGACAGGAGAAAATACTCTTGTATGACATTAGGAGGAGGAGGAGAGGGAAACATAGAATTTTAGAATTTAAGATGTGCCTTTTGTTTAATTATGTATTCTRCATCGGACCTGAGCTGTGCAGTTGCTGGCCCTGCTTCTGTTTTGGGAGGAAATTGTCTCATACTATTATTACATTGTTTTCAAAGGAGCATAAAGAAAAGGTTGAAGTCTTGACAGCTATGACAAAGTCCAGTGCCATAATGTGTCATCAGATAAGTGATACTGTATGGTCTGTGGCAGTCAGCAAAGCATGGCAGCCACTATTTATATGTCAGCTTTAAAAGACAGGAAGTGTTACTCGAAGGGGAAAGAATATCAGAAGTTGACAGCCTGGTAGACATCTGGGGTTAAATGTCAGCTTTTGAATAGATTTAACTTACATATTCATTTTATTTTGTGTACTGAGATCTGAAATTCCAGTCTTTAAATGCTCATCTTGTTATTTAATAGCACTTAAAACATTGTGCCTAAGAAGAACAAGGCAAAKTTTCCTGCTAAAGCAGATGATGTAAATGGTTATGTGACAGTTTTCAGTATCTGATTAATACTGAATAAAAATGTAAGTGTACCTGCAGCGAACAACTATTGAAGAGAGATAAGTATMTTATTCATTCTTTAACATTAAAAACAAACAAAAACTATTTTTAGTAATAAGGTATATATTACTTGGATTCCTCTTCTATTAAATGAAATTATTTTCAGATTACCTAGGCTTCATCTGAAGCTTTTAAATTAAAACCATGCTTGTATTTCTTCATGAGCAGCATGTATAATAAAGGGAAAGTAACTAGGGTTACTGTTGTAAATATTGAGATTATTTTCTCCAGCCAAGCTGTTTGTCCTTTGAGCTTCGTTGTCTGGGTGTTTTTTTGTTTTTTAAGCATCCTGAGCACCCTTATTCCTTTAATATCCTTTGGAACAGGATGGAATGAAACAGAGACATTTCTATAGTCGCTTTAATGATCCTGTAGAGAATTTGTTAGCTTTCAAACAGTATTTTCAACTTGTCATTTATGGGGAACAGTATRCTGTGCAAAGGAAGCATTTTATTTTCCTCTTCTCAAAAAACTGCCAGAATCTTCTATTACAATCTGAAGTCTATGTGAAAATTTCCATAGAAAAATGAATTATAAAGCTTCGATTGTATGACAAAAAATACCACTTTTCTGTGATTTCAGTCTCAAATTTTGCAAAGATTGAAGTTTGCACCCTTAGGGCATTTCATCCGGTCTGTCTCTTRTTGGTTTTGTGTAAAATCAGTAGCATGTCCAATTATTTTTCCAACAGTTTTATTTCAAAGTTAGTATTTTTTGTTTTTAAAGCCCAGCTTCAGATTTTGGAYGGTTTTAATGCAAAAATTGGTAAAAGGTAGTCATCTCAAGTATAGATTCACAGGATGTAGGGGAAAGAAGGAAGCAGAGGACTGAACTCTAATCTTTGTCTTCCATTCCCCTGCTGTTTTGCAAATTGCATATTCTCAGGAAAGCAATCCAGTTGCTCTCTACTTCTTACTTAGATCTGCATAGTACATTTAAGGTAAGTCATGCTTGGTGCATGGCTCCCTAGATGAAGAAAAACTGCACTGCTGCATGGGAAGATGGAGAAGGTACTTTTCTCTCCTTGATTGTACTGCAGCCCGTTCATGTGGCCGACTATGGGACTTCTGAAGATGTGGCATGCTTTTGTATTGCTTGCATATTGCAACTGCACTTTATGTTGCTTTTCTCTCCACTACCTCCCATGCATAGTTATATCATAGCTTTTCTTAGAAGAATGCTACCCACCAAAAGGAGCCTTTGTGTCTTTTGAAAGCATGTTAAAATGTTCTTGATGAGCAGAAGTGGTATCAGAAGGGAAAGAAAACTAAAATTTCAAAGAAGGAAGGAAACTAGTTGTGCAAAAGTAACCTGTCATTACAAGCAGCCACTGTGCCAAAGACTCTTGTGCTGAACAGTGTATCTCGCATCTACAAAAAAAGACTCTAGAGGGAGGGATACTGGCATATACAGGTCAGTCTGGGCATCTGTTGCTGATGAGGCAATAGTATTTATTAAACACTAATGTTAATGAGCACGTAGATAAACACAGTCTGGGAAAGACCACAACTTCTGTAGAGAAAAGCCCTGCTTTTCTACCCTTCTGCAGTTCTTGTGAAGGTGTTGTAAATATGTGGAGAAAGGAGAACTAGTGGATATTGCACGTGTGTGTGTATTTTTTTTATTTCTTTCTTTTTCTTAAACCCACCCCACACCTCCCAAAAAAGAAAGGTTTGTCCAGGTTCCACGGCAATAACTAGTACAGAAAATTAGTGGCTATGGAATTAGAAGAAATTTGTAACATTCTTTTTATGGATTGAAAGCTGGTTAAAACATGGGAGAGCAAGGGGTTGTGTTTTAATGGTGATTGTTCAAGCTGGAGAAGAGCCAGTAGTGGTGGCCTTCAGGAATAACTTCTGGGATGAGATTTATTCAATATTTTTTTAATGATGTGGAGAAAATAATGAGGAGAGAAATCACCAAGTTTGYTGCTAACATGGAGGACCTTCAGGTACTGAAATCCCACATTGATGAAAGGGCTGTTTGGAGTTCTTTGCCAACCTAAACAGGAGGGCAAAAATATGGTAGATGAGCTCCAAATGAAGGGTGTGGTATTTGAATCTTCAGAGGAAGATTTAGATTCAATTCAGATTCTGGACTCGCCACTGGCAGCTCACTGAAGAACATGGGCTCTGTGTGCTTTGGCAGCCCAATATGCCAACAGCATACCAGGAAATAGGGCAGAGGGCCTTGATGTGACTTAGTCTTGAGTGTGAAAACTTTGAAAAACCATGCGAGGCTTCACTGCATCCATGTTTTGAGTGCTGGGTCAGTCCTGGTCTCTAAACCTCAGGAAGAACATTAGAGCACGTAGAGAGAAGGGCACCTGAAATAGTGATGGAGATGGGTCAGCTGTCTTAGAAGAGGCTGAAAAGGCTGCAACTTCAGCACATGGGTGCTTGAGGACGCAGGCAGGGATGTACCCTTTGATGTCTGTAACCCAGCAGCTGTGGGGCCAGGGGAACATGCAAGGAGGGGGCTGCGCTGGCGTGCCACTCTTAAATAGCAACAGTTTTCCGTTGCTGAGGTCCGTTGATCTGACCCAAAAATGCATTTTGTAAATCCTTTACAGGAGCATGTCACAGGTACTTCTCTCAGACTATAACCTGAACGTGGAACTAAAATATATAATTCTGGTATTTCTGTGATTATGTAGCGATTCATTTCATTTGAGAATCCAGTTTATTATTTTGAATAAGTCGTTGCTTGTGACTCCAAGGTTTCTTTATATAGTGTGTTTGATACTCTCAACAGTAACTTCTGTGAGAGTTGTTGCTCTATTTGAATTTTGAATTTTGTTGTTTATTCTGAGGCAAAATGCAATGATACTGTGATGAAAAGTCAAGCTAGAGATGTGCATTAAGCTAACAGGACCTAAGATTTTTTGGATTTTTTGCTCATGCTTCATTTGGACAGTACTTTTTTTTTTTTTGACAAACTTCTATGATTGTTATTTCTGGAGTAAAAGCTTTTTATTTTAAATTCTTTATTTAAACAGATTCTTGAAGATGCAGAGGCTCAGCATTTGTTCCAGTCCATTCTTCCTGATATGGTGAAGTTGGCACTTTGTCTCCCTAGTATCTGCACACAGGTAAATGAATACAGCTAGCTGAGTGCTCTCTGCAGGCTAATTTTTAGCAAAGTTTGACTAATGGCTAGGGTCATAATACCAGGGCCACATTATCTTTCTTAATAAAAGTTACAGTTTTTAAAGTTATAGTATTTTTGTTGAATATAGTTGAGGGTTAGGGAGTAGAATGGAGAATACACCTCCACAGTGATAAAATGGAATGTTGGGGGCAGGACCCCGAAAACCCTCACTCTCATATCTTTGACCTGCACTTCAGTTACACCTTACTTTCTGTGTGGTAGAGTTGCTTCTTATTTTTGTTTAGTGAAAGCAGCATAGAACTGTTCAGGTTGAAATCAGTTTTAGCAATTGAAATATTTTAGTCATCTTAAAACATCTGACTTGCTTTTAGATCTTTTTTTAATCATGGAAGTACTATTTGCATAAAGCCTTCCTTTACTCAGGAGYGTACTTGACTCTTGTCAGAGCCTCACAGTGCTTTTGCACATACAGTCCTTAACTAATTCTCTGCTGTTATTATGGGAATCAGTCCTGTAGATGCTGAAACTGATAAAAGGTTTATTGTTGTGAATAATTATACTGAAGTGAATAAAACTGCTCAAATAAGTGAAGATGTAGTGTGTGATTAGAGCAGGGTTGAGACTAATTTGTAAGCTGCTTTGTCACGGTTTTGTAAATCAGTTTTCTTGGACTGGAGCAGAAAAATCTCATCTTACTTTATTATGCTGGAGGGGTATCTACAGTAGATACACAATTTCAAACAGTGTGAATGTTTAAGCTTTTTCTTTTTTCTTGTTACTTGATGGAAACTTTTGAGAGTGTTATGAAGTTTTTGACTTTAWTAAAGTCAAGCACAAAACTTCCAGTTCATTAAATAATGTCTATTATGAAGATGATGTAGTGCCAAGCCATATAAATGGTTAAGAATTTTTCATAAGCTAAATAAATGTGAAGCTAAATTTGATGTTTCAGTGTAAACACACCATTCAAAATACCCTATTTTGTAGCCTTGTAAAATTTATTAGAACTTTTCAGAGTCTTTTCCCCTCTACCCTTGTGACCTCAGACATTGTAATACAGCTTGTTAATTAAAAAGATAGAAGGCTGAATGAGATTCAGTGAATGTAATAACTATAAGAATGAAGGAGAACTTTATTGCTTGTTTTTTGAAGATTTTAATGTCAGTTTTAGGGCCGTGTATTCAACAGCCTAAATTAGCAATAGTTTCTGTCCTCACAACTGAAATGTAGCTTCTTGGCTCCTCTGGAGCTAGGCTAATGGCGATGGAGAATGATAGAAGAACATATTGTCTTCCTACTATCAAGTGGATTTGTTATAATTGTTACTAGGCTGTTTGCTAAGGAGTTGATTTTTCTTTTCTTTCCTAGTATTATCACATAGAAAATCTGTATTAAAAAAAAAAAACATGAATGTGGTGAGGGAAAATTCCAAATCAGGAGACGAAAGCCTGATAAAATGGGAGATGGATGCCACTTTAGGTTTTGGAGCCATTTTTCCCCCTTCATTTTTTAATTAAAGAGTCTTTGTCTAGAGTAAAATAAACTCCCAAAATTAAAACCAGTATGACGCTGACATGAAGCTGTGTTTCTTACTCATTCTAATTATAAAAGAGCTACTAACTGTACCTTTCTGCAGAGATTGGTCTATTTTTTCAGGGATGATGGAAGATTCAAAGCAAGTTACAGGATGATGATTATTAAAGTGAATTCCACCTTTCTTGTGCACTCTAAAGTGCAAAGTATGGCCATTGTAGCTGAAAGTATTCCTTAACTGTTCTTAACTATATGGCTACTGAAAGGGGGGTTTTTGTTGTTGTTTTTTAGTTCAGTTTTTAAGATTGCCCAGGATTGCAATATCCAATCTATTTTTTTTCTCCCCRTTTCCCCTGCTTTTGTTTGACGAGTTGTATTTTCCTGGCCTTATTATTATTGATTAGAAATCTGCAGTTTCTCAAGCAAGCTTTTCCCAATCATCTTGAATAAACTGTTCTTGACTTTAATGGTGCTGCTGATTTAAGGGTCCACCAATAGCCTAAATTACTCTTGCTCTAATTTAACAAATGTAATTTTGTGCTCCTGTTTTTTCTTTCTTTTAAAATTGGTAAGCTAATTATTTTTCTTTTTCTTTCCCTCCCTTCCTCCTTCCCTTGCTTCTCCTGCCCCCTCCCTCTCACCCCCGCCTATTGTTCCCTCTTGGTAGCCAATACCTCTGCTGAAACAAAAGATGAATCACTCCATCACGATGTCACAGGAACAAATTGCTAGTTTTCTGGCCAATGCATTTTTCTGCACTTTTCCACGTCGCAATGCGAAGATGAAGTCAGAGTATTCTAGTTATCCAGATATTAACTTCAACAGGTATGGCACTCTGGAGTAAATGGAGCTGATAACCTTTGAAAGGAAATATTGTTATAATTTAGGGGAGAAGCCTCTTTCTTCTTTCATGTTTTTAGAAGTTTGTTGTCACTAATTTCAACAGATTGCGTCTTTTCTTTATACCTTTAAGAGACAGGACAGCCACGTAGCTGTGTTATTGCTCAGAAATAAGAAAGGATTTTATGGAAAAAAGATATGCTTAATATTTCTTTTTTTTTTTTCCATTTCATCCATTTCATACCTCCCCCTCCCTCTTTGCACTGGCATAATTAGGCTGATATAGTTCCCTACCTCCTTGTTGCCACTCGTCTAAGAACAGCATATTTCAGTTGTGCCTTGAGTGTTCTGTATGTACCTATGTTAAAGCTCAGCATTGCCCCAACCTTACTTCTGTCTTCTTTGTGCCAGCAGCTGTGATCTGCACGTTAGGTCAGATCAGCAAGACTTGCCTCTTTAGTAACTATGCAATCTCTCATCAATTCAAGGCATTTGTGGAATTACATGTTAAAGTAAACCTGTCCTTTTTGTCCCAAGTTAGCCTAAAAAGGTTTTAAGACCACAGCAAGAATTTCATTAATGGTATTCTGATTTCTGAACAAACTCTTATTCTTTTCTTCTCAGTATTAGTTTAGACACAGATTAGATWTGGAAATTATTTAAATTTGCTCGCTTCAGTTTTAAATGGGGGAGGGAGCGCCCCTGCTGATTAAGGTTGTTCTCCCACACTTGTAGATTTAAAATAAAAATAGAGTTCTTGTTCTTCTGGACTTTTCCATTCAAGTCTCTTCTTCAGTTTTTCTTATTTTCCCGCTGTTAATGTATGCAGCAGATGTGCTCTGAACAATGAAATTAATTATGAAAGTACTGTATTACTCGTGAACCAACACAGTTGATACTTGAATCATAAGAGCTATGCTAGGCTGGAACTTTCCAGAATAAATTAGTCAATATGGTGATGCACTTGAAATAGTTTGGGCACTTGCTGTCGTTAAGGGCTAGCACTGCATGTTTCAGGAAAGAGAAAAGGGACCAGAACATTATTCTGAGAAAAGGTTTGCTGACTTGATCTTGATTCCAGAAGTGTGGGGTAGACATTCATGCCCCACACATTTCAGCGTATTTTTCCACTGTAAGTTCATAAAAACAAATAAAATGAAGAGTAGAAAGACATTCATTAAAAAAGATTTRTGTTCAGAGTAGTGTAAGATGACTAAGGCTGTGGTGAGAGTCCTATTTGACTATACCAACTAAGCACTTAGAGCTGAATATTTTCTTAAAGAACTTACGAGGTAACATTTTTTTCTGCAACTTAATAGCCTGATTTATAGTAAGCTTATTAAGTACAGAATAAAATGTTGAAAGAGAATTTTAATCACTGGAGTAGGTTTGTATCCTCTAAAAATTGCACAACAACATAAAGTCAAAGCAACACAGTGTAATATTAATAGTTAACGCTTTGAAATACTTTTAAAAATTCTTGACAGGTTATAAGGTAAATAGTTTACTGCCATAGTGTCAAACTACAACCAGTGTAAAGTACTAAGTATTCAGGTTTTTCTGTCTTATCCTGGTCAGTCGTCGTCTTGTTTCTGACTTGGTTTCTTAGCTCCTGTAGCATAGTTGCTATAGACCAAAATAAATTGCAACAATGTTCTTTAAAAGGGATAATACAGCAGACACTGTTCAGGCCCTCCTTGTGCGTTATGTTGAGGTAACTCTTGGCACGTAAGGTAGAATGTCACCCTTGCTTGTTCAAGTGCAAGAATATTGTTGTCAAACTACAGAAAAGACAGGAAGCCGATATCCTCTGGTTCCTGAGGCTTAAAAGCAGCTGTTCCTCAGTGTTTGCTAATTCGTGTGTGTTCTGTATACAAGTATAGTCTCCTTTTGTAATACTTTTTTGTTCAATCATTTGTTGGACCAAATATTATATTTTTGTTCTTTGTGTCAATCTAATGAGCAGATTAGTGAACAATAAAAAATGAAAAATAGAGCTGTGACTCACAGTGAATAAAAYGGAGTGAATGTGTCAAAAGGGACTGATAGAATAAAAGCAAAATGAGCTTGATGTGAGCGAGTGGAGAAAACTACAAGATTTTACACCATTTTCTGTCATGCTACTTCGTGTAAGCTGACTTAGTTTAAATCTAAAATGAGAGGGAAGGGGCAGGAAGGATTGACAGAAGAGAAAGAAATGGGATACTGTCCACCTGTCTTTTTTTCACCTTGAAAAATTAGCTCTTTGGTAGCAAGGAAAAATCATAAAATACCGTGTTTTCAGATATTGTCTCAGATATCTCTCAGATTTGTAAAGAGGATGAAGTTTGGCCCATTGCAGTGTGTATTTTCAGCTTTTACAAAAAGCCTTTCACAAAGCTGGATGTGTTCAGAAGAGAGTAGGCAATGACTGAAACTATACTTTTGTGATTTTTCTTTTTTTTTTCTTTTTTTTTTTTTTTAATCTATAACAGTATTTTAATTTAAAGATTTAGGAGGCTGTTGCTGTAATCTGTTTAGAGATAGGCATAAGGATTGTGCCACATAGCAACCCTTTCTCCCCACAATATTATAGTTTTCGTTTTCTTCTAGGCTTAGTTCTTTTCTCAGTGTAATTCATCTGTTGTATGACTGTGGGTGAATTATTCCATTCCTTTGGATACAACAAAATTGTGTGCCGTAGTTCCACAATGAAGCAGAATTACTGAGTGCATGCTAGCATTTTGAGGACATTTTTTTGTTGCTTTTTTAGCAAATATGGTATTCTTAAATTTCACTGTGCATGCCCTTTCTGAGTTCCTATCAAAGGCTTCCCCTGTCCCCTGCCAGTTCTTGAGACTAGAAAAAATAAAATTTTTGTCCCTCTTTGCTTACACAATTGTGTTTTGAATTTAGTTTTTCTTGGGTCTTTTCGATTTTATACAGCAACTGTTGATGAAGTCACGTTATACAAATTTAAATATTTGCATGTTAAGTAGTTTACATTTTTGAATGTTGTTATAAAGGCTGTCAGGTTGCCTCTTCCCTGACGTTCTTCCTGCTTGTAGGTTTTATGCAGTATTAAATGGCATATTGTGGGGTTTTTTTTCCCCTTCATCCTCACCCAGTACCAATCTTTTTAACAAAACAACAAATGCTTAGTACAAGAATTTACCCTTTTTTCTCTTAAGCATTTTGCAGTGYCCCGGTGCTTGGCCCTGCCAGTGCAGCGAACGCGGCACGTTGCTTCGTTGTTGGTGCACGCGCTAAGAACTGCGGCTGATGGGGAGGAGGGTCATTTTGTGCGTTAGTGTCACGTAGGTCGTCGGTGCTTTGCCTCTCTGCTGTCTGATGGTCTCGCTAGCTGGATGGGGGGAAATGAGTGTTTCTCTTTTGACACTGAAGCGCTCTAGTTTATTATCTAGTTTGTTGTGACACTGGGCGTCTATTTTGATTGTTCATCATGCTGCAGAGTGAAAGTAGCTTGTATTGTAAAACGCTTGCTAATTTAGTTAAATTCCTCTCCTTTGAACTTGGCAAGGATGGGCTTCTTATGGTTCTTAAAAGTCGTTAATAACATAATTCATTAAAAATGTAGTTGATATAGTGGAATTTATACTTTAACTTTGAAAGCTTGAATGTTTATGAATTCTAGTTGATAGAACATCATCTGTTCAGTGATCAAACATTAAATCATACAAAATATCCTAAAGCATTGTTTCTGTTCAAAACATCGAATTAAATAAACAAAAATGTGCTCAATTTTTCTTTCTAAAATGTTTTTATAATATTTAAAATGGAAATTGATAGGAATGCCTTATGCAAAAATATCCCATCACAAAAGAAAGACATTGTTAAATTTGCAGTTTTGTTACTATAACTGATAAACTTTCCACAGAAGTTGCATTCTGATTAAATATAAAGTATGAATTGCACTGACTTTTCCAAGCTCATCTTGTAGAGGTGATCTCTGCAGGATGGACTTGGAAGAGTCAGCACAGTTCACACAATTCAGTTGTGAGTAGTTAATTTTGGTGTTGCTTCTAATTAATCTTTTTCATGAATAGTTTGCTTAGTGTTATACTTCTCTCAAAAATGAAATGGTTGTTGTCCCGCTTCTTTTGAAATACATTAATATTATCATTGAACTGTTATGTTGCATTTATTTTTGAGTAGATAGTGAAAGGGATAGAGTCTGCTGTCACACAAGACTTTGTTCTGTGGGTTTTTTTTCTCCCCGCTATTGACTTGCCTCTTAATGTGATAGGATTTAGGAATTTAGGAAACTACCAAGTTTGATATATATATATATATATATATATATATATATATATATATATATAAAAAAGCAAAGTTGCAATCTAGAATCAATCTTCTGGATAACTGAGAAAGAAACAGGTTTGTAAAACACTCCTCATCTTGCTTTTGCTGTGCCTTTGATCTGCTGTTGATCCATTCTTCAGAAGAATGTTAACAGAAGTTACAAGAACTCCTTCCCTGTTCTGCTTTCAAAAAATAAGTTAGTTAAACTGGAAATAATATGCATCTCTAGTAACTCCCATCAGAGGAATTCAGGTCACATTCATAGTTAAAGATGGTATGTCTAATAATGTACACCTAGTAGATCTTTTGGCACAGAGTGAGGTACTCTGGTCACAACATGGAACTGCCAATACTCCACTAGGACTGAATTTCTTCAGTCTTGTCAAACAAGCTTTTAAAGTAATTTCAAGTGATTGAAAATCAGAAAAAAAATACACTAGTTAAGATATATATGTATTTTATAGAATGTGTAATATATGAAAGGAAATGGGCAAACTGTATAGTACATTTATACAGGAGAATTTAAATCTAATTTAACAGTAATACAATTGTCTCTTCATAAACAACATAAATTTTGCAATGCTAATGAGTATTCTCTGGGGAATATGTTATCCAGCGCCTTTGTGAGAACTTTGTTTGGACTGAGAGATGCATCATTCCTATGAAAAGTGATTCTAGGTTTTCTGTGTTTACAGATACTGATCCTCTCCCTGCTTTAAGTTTGTGTTCTAATTAGCCTTGAATATTATGCTAATATTTAAGCAGAGTGTTATTTTCTGAAAAATTTAAAGTGGACATTTGTATACAGTGGTGATACTCTTTAGTTTCCKTTTAAATTTGACTATTTAATCTTAACATGTCCAGTGTAACTGATTTGCTTTAGTGACTAAAACAGTGCATTGATGTCTGAATACTTTACTTCTTTGGTAAATTGCTAAATATGGTAATATAGTCCACAATTTAATTGTACTGTGGACTGTCTCTTGTTTTAGATGCTCAGTATAGAATATTTTAGCTTRTTGTTGTTTGGTGATGAATACTTGGAGTCAGCATCTTTGGATTCTGTCAAAGTCAACATGTGATCTTAAGTATCAATCTGATACATTTAAGACTCCTGAATCACTAATAACTCTATAAAAAACAAGTTTATAATCTCRTTGCTCTAAATCGCTTGCCAAAATAAAAATCTAAAAGCACAGAGAATAGGAGTGAATATGAGTGTRTAGGAAGGGAAGATTACCAAAAAATTCTGTAGCTCAACTTCTGTATGTTTATATAAATCTCAAAGAAAAGTCAGTATTTAATCTAAAAATGAAGTTCTAATTAAACATAAGGATGTTGAGTGGTTCAGAGTTCTTAAATAACATCAAGATGACAGTTGAAAGCTATGACATTTGACAGTAAAGAAAAAATTGCCTGTGAGGTTGAATTGTTGAAGGTATTCGTTTTCTCATACTTGATGACAACGGAGTTCAGAACTTCCAAATTACTTTTTGTATAAACAAAGAAATAGAAGGTAGCTTAGAAAGGTGAATGTCACATAATTGGCATACTAGGCACCAGAAAAACAGAATTGATGTCACTGTACCTAACTCGTGTAAGGTTGCGCTAAGTTTTCCTGTCAATAAATGCAAGATCTAGCCAGATAATGGCATTTTGCTACGTGCTGTCACACGGTGGGTTATTTTGTCTGCCTTTCGTCTTTCTCGGCAGATGTTCTCACGTSGATTATTTTGATTTTTGATTCATAAAAAGTCCAAAAATCATAAATTGAAATTTTGATGTTCTGAAAACTCTTATCAAGTAATCTTTTAGCACAAATCTCTCCTGAGCCAGGATAGGATCTGGTAAATTGCAGAAGATCAAGCATTTTACTTTTTATGTTTGGGGTTTTGGATCTATATTTTTTAACAAATGTTACTATATTTTCATTAATGCTTTATTTGGTGCTATATTTTTGGTTCTCATTTAAAATATTTTCAATGGCAGTAGGACTTTGTGTTTGTATTTTTTTTTATTGGATAGAAGAATTTTCCATTTCAAATTTGTTTAGCTTTCCTTGTCTTACATTGTGTAATTGAAACTTCTAATGATCTAAGGCACTATATTCACAACATACMATATGTAAACAGTTATGAAACATTGGGTAGCCCATTTCTCTTAATAATGGGAGTATAAACAGTAATAATAAAACATTTATTTCAGCTTTGTTCCAATGAGAAATCCTTGACCTGTTACTGACTGGAGCAATGTTTTGTTTTCACTGAAGTTGAGTAGCTTTAGTGTTGTAGCACTGTGGTTTAAAATACAAATAACTATTTATGTATAGGGACCCCACCCCAATAGATAATCAAGTGAAACAACTGTCTCTGAAAATACTTCAGTGAAAAGATATGGTTAACTAATGCAATTCTGGTTATTCCTTTGTGATAGGCGTGACTGCTATCACATTTAAAGAAAAAAAGATTGCTCTATCTTGAGCAATCATACGATATGCAAGTGAGTGCATGTGTATATATGCAAATATGTATAAATGTGTGCATATATACCCCCCCACTCCCTCCCACACAAATTTCATATGGATTCTTCAGATTTCCTAGGCAGTGGATACACTAATCTGACATCTACAGGTAGTCTTAAATATGCATGTGGCTAAAGCTACTTTGAGCACAACTGAATAAAAATGTCAAATGATTTAATAGTAAATTAAAGCAAAATGTTTTGGTCGGCTGTGCCTAGCATTGTGAATCAAAGCCTACAGATACTTCATTATAAATATGACATAGTTTTTGAAAAATAAGAGATTTTTCCCCCTCTTTTGTTCTTGGAACTCCAAGGGCAAGAAAAAAATTGCAAGAGAAAGTAGAGGTGCTTCTGTTTGCTTGTCAGTGCAACTGAAGTTATCCAAAATGATATTTTTATTGTGCCATGCAACACTATATTAGTTTTCCCTTAAGATCCCGTGTAGCAGTATGAAATATTAGCAGTTCCCATTGAGATTGCTAGCAACTGAGAATGCTTAACATTTTAATGAAGATAACCCTTAATCATCCAGAGTGATACAAGTTTGAAAGTAACGTGTGCAGGCATGATGTCTCCAATCTTACAGGTATGTATCAAATAAGCTCAAGTTTGAAATGTAACAAGCTACAAAAATTAAGATATTTATTTTATTCTTTCTTCAAATTTTTGTCTGTCTGTGCGTTAGACTAAAACTCTCCTTAGTGATCATTACTTTCTTGAGGTTGAAAATAATGTCCATTCTGTATTTTTACTTCTGCCTTAACTTTCCTCTTTCCCTCTGTTCTGTCTCCTTACTAGGTGAAATTCATCTATCTATAGCTGTTTCTTACAAATCTTTCTTATGCTTTTTTGTAGGAAAAAAATGGGTTTTTGATAATGTCTTGCATTTACTTAGATGCGATGTTATCTTTAGTGAGAACATAGCATAATGCAAGAAAGAATACAGTTTGTCTTCAACTATAGTAGAAAAGCTAAAGACACTTCGGATTTGCACTACAGGCTGATTTTACAAGTGCCTGTGGTTGGGGGGTCGATAGGTGTGATTTATATAGCCACACATTTACAAACAGCACGTATGAACGCTATTCATTTATGGATGGGAGGTTTATACAGCGCATTGCGGTATGATACATATCTGCAAATTTTTGCACGTTGTTACAGTGGGACAATTTTTGGAGGCATGTGATAGTTGATTTCAGTTTAAATACATCRTTATACTCTTTGATAAGAGACATTCAGAGGAAGTTCAGCCTGGGGATGAAAATACCATTATGATATTACTTAGTGTTATCTGGGAGGTTAAACTACATGATTGTAATGGTTCTTTCTGCTTGTGAAATTACTGAAGCCAGTTTTTGGAGTAACATCAAGTGATCATTTAGCTCCTTGGAAATAAATTTTTACAAGTAAGCTGTTATATTCCATTATACCTTAATCAAAAGCAATATATTTTAGAACTGTTTACTTTAGATGTTTCAACTCTTTCCCAGTAAACTATGTCTATGCCAAGGTCATTTTTGGGTAGCACTTAATGTTACTAAATCATCAGGTTGATGTTGCATCATTTGAAATGCACCCTTGAAATACTTAGCAGATTTGCCATGAGATACTTTTAAAGTTTTATAAAGCGCTCTGTGAGCATTCATAACTCCTGTGTGTCTGTCTTTGATGCATATTCTTTGCTTCTGTTATTCTTGGAAAAAATAACACTTGTGCAGTCATGCTGAAATTCCMAAGTTAGTTTTTGGTTGCTGAACTTGCAAACAGAATGTGCCAAACAGCAAGCAGAAGCACTCCTGAAAGCACTTACCTGCAGGCTTTCTAGGGCTTTGGTTATACTCTGCTATCAAAGGTAGAAATGTTAGGTGAAAATAAGACAACGTAGAGTTTTTAACCAATCAGATAGCAAGGAAACAGAATATTGATCACACTTTTAAAATACTTATTTTCCACCTTGAAACTTCAAGAAAACACTAATATAAAGCAACTGCAAGTGTTTTCATAGTAATTAATATTGAAACAGTATAAACTGTTCTTTTGTAACATTTCTGAGTGTTTACTCACAGTTATGTGATTTTTATTTATTTTTTTTAACAATTTCACAATATCTGTTCTTAGTATTTTTGATATTTTCTTTCTCAAATGTAGGATTTCTGTTCAGAACAGTTAAGTGTCTGAATATTATCTAGGAAAGTTTTTCTTTAGTTACAATTAAATTTAGTTACAATTTGAGCCAGCAATGTGCCCTTGTGACCAGGAGAGCAGTGGTCTCCCGGGGTGCATTAGGAAGACTGTTGCCAGCAGGTYGAGGGAGGTGATCCTGCCCGTCTCCTCAGCCCTGGTGAGGCCTCATCTCAAGTACTGTGTCCAGCTCTAGGATCTCCAGTACAAGAGAGACCTGGAGCTACTGGAGAGAGTCCAGCGTAGGGCTACAAAGATGATCAGAGGGCTTGGAGCATCTGTCCTACGAGGAACGGCTGCGAGAGCTGGGCCTCTTCGGCCTGGGGAGGAGAAGACTGAGGGGGGATCTTATCAGTGTGGATAARTACCTGAAGGGAGGGTGTCAGGGGGACGGGGACAAACTCTTTTCAGTTGTCCTGTGTGACAGGACAAGAGGCAATGGGCAGAAACTGAAGCACAGGAAATTCTGCCTGAGCGTGAGGGGGAATTTCTTCCCTGTGAGAGTGGTGGAGCCCTGGAACAGGTTGCCCAGAGAGGTTGTGGAGTCGCCTTCTCTGGAGATCTTCAAGGTCCACCTGGATGCAACSCTGTCTAACACGCTCTAGGTGACCCTGCTGAGCAGGGAGGTTGGACTAGATGATCTCCAGAGGTCCCTTCCAACCTTACTGATTCTATGATTCTACAATTACTTTGACAGTTTACTTTGTGTTTATTATATTGTTCACCCATCTCCTTTCTGTGTTTTAATATCTCTGCCCTTTATTCCTCAGAATACCTTTCTATAGCCCTCTATAGAGGTCTACTGATTGATTAACATTGCTGCCATCCTTTCTTGGAAGTTGAAGAGCCAGAGATGAATTTGCAGCTGTGGTGATYAGCTCTGCAAGCTTTCATGGATTCTGTATCTGCTAACATGCAGTTAGCCACGTACCAGTTAGAACATCTTGTGCAAAGCAGAACCAGCTTACATATGCAGTTGCAAGTCATACATCAAGTACTTCAGCAGAAAGTGGGCTTTGCACTGCTTTGTATTTAATTTACAGTGYGTTCCATTTAGATGAATTCTTTAATTTAAATTAATCGGTTTTGGCCTTGAGTAGTTCTTGTCAGTGAGTTGATTATGTGTTTTCTACTTGTGCTTTTGGAGTATTTTTCAGTATAATCTGTGTTTCAGAGCTTGAAGAAAAATTCTATGTAACATATTATTCATGTTCCCACATAACTTTGTACTTTAGAATGAAGGTATTTGCATCAGAAATAAAAGTTCTGATAATATTGCCTAATTGATCATGTAAGAAGTAAGGTTCTAGAGTGGACAGTTTATAATTTTTCTGTGTTATGTCCTCACTTAAGTTAATGGCATCAGGATCGGGCCATTTGTGAGTGCTGTAAATATCACTTTTACTGTGGCRTTAGGTAGATGTCCAGAAAGATGACTGGTTACTTTGTGCTGTGCCTAAGAAGGCATGATTATATGTATATATTGGCGGTGGGGTTTGTTGCTCAGTTTTCTCCTGCACTCTTCTTTTTCCTTCTGACTTCAGTATAGCTTGGAAGCCTCCTGAATTGTTAATGTCATTGTGATCCAATTTCTGTGCAGATTTAAAAGCACATAAGAAGCAATTGCGTTCAATTGAATTAATACCAGTGATTATTATAAGTAGTTAGATACTATGATGGTTTAAGGCTAGTCTGTAACCCATTAAAATCCATGGGGATTTTTCTAGTGATCTTACTGGTCTTATAAACAGATTCTTAATGTTGTAAACCAATTTTACTTGGAATATCTGATTGAAGACAAAGGAGTTCCCGGTCTAGCTATATGAAAATATATAAGTAATATTCTAGTTTATTATATATTAGTTTACAATATAAAAAACCCCCCCACATTTGCAGATAGCTGTCTTAAATTTGCCGCTAGCTCACTAATAAAGATGCATTCTAGAAGCAGAAATGTGAAATCATCCAAACATTGATCTAAGGCATGGTGCTCTTTGCAAGGCATTTATTCAACCTGTCGTACATGGCCTTCCTATTATGAGYGAGTTCAATTTTGGACAAACACTATTTGTGGTGGATTTAGAGCTATTCTTTTTAGAATAATTTGTGTTAGGGACTCCTATTGCCTATTGCTCTGAAAAAAAAAAACTGAAAAGTGAAGAAATTTGTGTATTTAACAATGTGAGTGGTGGTAGATTTTCAACGTGAAAATACATAGTGTGTTGTGTCATAAGGAGGAAAAGTAAATACTGTGAAGAGAAGGATGATGGAGCTTGTATGCAAAATGCAGTAGAAGATCTGATGTATGTAGTTACACTGGGTGCATATAGTTACCAGGTCAAAACAGAAATAATTCCTGAATGTCATTGTATTGTTCTGTCTCTTCTACATGGGTTGTCCCTCTACAGCATGGAGTCTTGTGTTGGAATTTAGGGCTTTCCTAGGTTTTTTTATGCTGTCCTGTAGTTTTTACCTAGCATTTTAGGGTTAGAACAGAAACACAGCTTGCTCTTCTCATTATTTTAACTATAGAGTATGTTTTTGGAATATATGTTTTGAAAATGAGATTTTCAGAAGCAATCAGCTTTGATCCTGAGGTCAAAGAGATTTATCATGGCTTTTAACAGAAGAAAAGACAGGCCAATGCTAAATGATTCAGATTTTTTTTTTTTTAAAGTACCTTTTTGGTTAAATTCCCTACTGACAGAGAGATGACACTTTGATAATAACTGTAACAGGTGAAATCAAGTTCATCTGCCTTGCYGTTGCCTTTCAACATTATCAGACTTATTTCAGGCATAGTTTTTCCGGTTCAGGACTTCTGAACAGTGTCTGCCAGTTACACTGAATCATACAGTGCCTATGTGAAATGAAGAACTCCCTTTTGAGGGTTTGCAAGATGAGCAGAATTTCAATTTGAGGTGAAGAGGCAAAAAAGAGCTAGTGGAAGGCATGACTGCTCTAATACCTGAATTAATGCATATAAAGGATTCATAGCAAATGAGACTTCTGGATAAAAGGTCACAGATAATTTCTGCATTTAGAGAAAACTCACACACATACATAATCAACTTTTTCTTATATGAACCAACTGTTAGTTCTGCAAGTGTAATACCTTGCTAGAAGTTGCATATTAGTCCAATTTAAAGTGGACCATTTAAATATACAGTTTGCTTTCTTAAAGTCTGTTTTAATGTTTGTTCCAAGAATGAAGTCAGCGTAAGACCTTTTTAGCTTTTTTTTTTTTAATTAACTTTTGTAACATAATAAAGCTTTTAGATAAACTAATCTCTACACCAAGAACACTTGCAAGAATTTTTAAATATTGAAGAAAATCTAGTTCATTTCAGTACTAGAAAGCTACATTTCCCTGACAACATTCTGCTTTTTAAAGACAGGCTGTCATTGCAATGCATGGAAACAAATTATGTTGTGTCTTTTACTTGCAGGCTGTTTTTTGTGGGAGTGCGGGAGCTTTCGTCCTCAGAGCTTTCACTATATCCAACGTCTTTTAGTGAACTTCCTACTTTAAGGGTATTATTTCTGAAGTCCCCACTATTCTTCCTTCCAGACAAATTCCATTATGTCTTGCCAGTAACAATGCCATGTCACTCTCTTAGAAATTAAGTAATGTGTGCTCAAGCTTCTGGAAGATTGATGATGCAGTATTTCAGCTAACCTTAAAAAATACATTCACTTAATAGCTTAAAAATAGGATGCTTCTCTTCAAAGCTTAGGTTTTTAGCAGTGTATTTTAGAATATCAGTAGTAGCCCTGTGGATARAGCCTTCACTTAGCATTCTCCTCAGAAATTTAGCAAGTGAATGAACTCGGCACTCCTAAAGGCTAGCTGTACTTTAAAGAATATATGTGATGTTGATATAGAGAAGACTGTATTTRGATTTGTACAAAGCAACTGGTCAGTGGCTTCTGATTTGTTTCTGTTCCACTTTAAAAACACTAGAGGGACATACCTTCTGGACTTTGACTGTTCTTCCACTTGTTTTTGTTTCTTTAAGTCTAATTTTGAAAACAGATGTGTTGTTTGTTTATGTGAACTGTCTCTTTAAACTCCATGGAATTACTTAAATGAAAAGAAAAATAAGCCAATATCTCCAAGAGCAGACCCTTACTTTTTGCATTTCATTGAGATAGAGACAATCTCTTCCATACTGTATTGCATCAAGTGTATAGGGGTTACTACTTTACTATGTGTGATTTGAAAGGATAGTGGAAAATATGCTACTGGGGCTGTAGAAATTCAGAGAAATTTATATTTTTATAGGTATTTTTAGGAAGGAGAATAATAATGTACAAAACTTGTAATGGTTTGGATGTCAGAGCATGAGCAGACACTTTTTTTTTTTTAAAGGTTGAGAATRTTGCTGCACTTGAACAAACAACTAAAATTTACTTTCCTGAGAGTATTAGTTTAGCACTTCTGTCTTTAAAGCGCACTACCTAGCGAAGTGTGTAAATATGCTTGCCAGATAGCAGTGGGGAGTGTAGCATCTTGATATATGTGTAGATTTCGAGGCCCGGGATCCCTCCACAACTGGTGTGAAGGGTATGGCTGCTGCTAAGCCCTAGAGTTTGAGGTCGTGGTGATGGAGGCACTAAGTAGCAGCTTGCCCCTAACGTTACGCCGTGGAAAGATGTCTCTGGACATCCCCTCTGCATCTTCATTGTGTAATGCTGGAGGGCTTGACTTTAATGGAGGCAGACTATTTTTCAACTTGTGTGCATAAGTACTACTGATTGAAATACGTCAAAAGAAAAAAGATTAAAAATCAAATCACAATTTGTATGTAGCCTAATTACTATTCACTGTGTCACTCAAATCCTCCTAATCACTTTTGTTTTCCAGATTGTTTGAAGGACGATCACCAAGGAAGCCTGAGAAGCTTAAGACCCTTTTCTGCTATTTTAGGAGAGTCACAGAAAAAAGTATGTCCTTTAGTACTTTCTTTGAGCTACAAAACAGGTACAGGGTGAGTTAAATCTCATTAAATTTAGAAATGGCTGCGCAGCATTGTAAGGGAAGTTTCTAACAGGAGCCAGCTTGCTGAGTACACTGGTATTCATATTAGTGTAGCTTCCTCTCGTGTAGATCATGCATATGATTTGATTTTTTTGCATAGAAGTTATTCTTTGTTCTTTCTCTTTGTGATTTTATAAATATATGTGAGGTTATATGTATGTGTGTGTGCTTGTATACACATATACGTACATACACACACACACACACACACACACGTTTGTTGTGTGTGTTTAATATATGCACCTACTTGCTGCAGTATATCAGAATGAGAATGCAGAGGGAACTTAGCAACATATGTAGTCATTAAAATCATACAGATATACCTAGGCTCCACTGCTCCCTTAAAGAATCTGAAGTTTCAGATTTCCTGCTGTATGCGTATCTAGTACATTGGCTCTGACATTTGTAATTCTGAGGAGTTTTCCCTATTTATGTTGATATTTCATTTTTTCCTTTCTATTCTCCTAAGGAAAAGCTATTGTGAAGTTTTCCTAGGTTAAAATAAAATAAGTGATAGAGCGAGATATGAGATATCCTCAACATTTTTTTTGAAATTAGCATGATATTTTCCTTGATGTGTTTAATTAGATCTTCTGTTTTTACCATGAATTTGAAAGTCTACTAAACTCTCAAAAATGTAYTTATTTTTATGAAAGAACTGTATCAGTGCTTACATATTTTATTGGGAGGAAAACAAGTATACTTTCATAGCATRCATCACATCTGCAGTAATATCTTATTATAGTAATTTTTTAAGTAAAAATGACAATTTTTCACTATTAGCTTTATATTTTCTCAGAAAGGTTTGTTTTAAAAGAAAAATAATTTTAAGCTATTAAGTAGAAATCCCTTTACTTGATTCAGTCTGTCTTTGRTATTTATATTTCCACCAGAAATTAAACGCAGCTACATGCTGTTTCAGTTATCAAACTTTAAGCAATGTCTATAGAGCTAAGTCTCTGAGGTCAAAAGTGAATTATGATCTGTGTTTATGACTGAGAAGTATAGTGTACTGGCTTTTTTACACTTGAGTAGTAATGTTTTAATGCAAACCAAATCCTAAATTTATGCAGCTGTCACTGCCCATGCATATGAAGTCTGTTGGGAATGCGCTTTACGAAACTATTTTGTATTAGATTTCTTAACATTAGAATTTCAAATAATATTTAATGAGATTCTCACATGCAGTTACCTTGCATTAAAGAATTTGCATCATACCTTTAAAAGACCCAGTTTCTGGTTCTTTTCTGTATAATGAATTAACAAGACTGAAGTAACTTAGCCCTATAAATTACTTTAATAACTCTTTTTATTATAAATAGTAATTGAATTCCTTGTAAAAGAATGCAGTGGAGCCCATATAAGCTGAAGTCTTTGTGCTATGCTTAATTTGTGAATTATCACCACTGATATACACAGTGCTTGCCCTTGAGGGAAAGCACTCAATTACTGAAAGCTGTACATTTTTTAAGAGCAAGTAACCCTTCATTTTYCTTAAACCTGAACGATTTCTAAGGAAGTTGTAGGGTTATAGAGTGTTTTTGGAAGGATATATGCCTTACAGGTTAAGTCTTTTCAATGTTTTCTATGAACTAATACAACAGGGTTAGTGCAGCAAAGAAATAAACCTCAAATTAATTTTTTATTAGGATGGCACCACCTAATGAAAAGTTTGTTTTGTTTCTGTAGCACAACTGAGCTTTTTTTTTCTTTCGTAAAGTAATGGGGAGATGGTGATTGTGCATCTTCCCTGTAATGAGTACTCTTTTTCTCTTGAGTGCAGGAGTTCTTCCTCATTTGCAGTACAGTGAATTTCAGGCAGGGCTGGAAACAGCTGTATTTGGAATCTACCAACCCTATATCTTTATTGAAACAGTAGGCCTTGCTGGGAAACATGAGGTGGCTTTTCATCTATCCGCAAGTTGAGTTCTCTGTGCATTCCCTGTGGACCAAAAACAATAGATAAAGCAATCTCTGATATATGACTTTTTCTTAAGTGGCAGCACATTTTACTCTCACCTCACCTATCAAGTCCTTTTAGTAAAGTACAGTTTAAGTGAAAATCACTTAGAGAATGTTTTTTTCCTTGATCTGGAAAAAGAAAAGTACTCRAAGTACAGAGGGAAGCATTGGTTATTGGTAATGCCTTACAGCCACTTCAGTGCTTTTGGCTGATGCAGGGTGCATAAATAAAAGGAAGTGGAAGCAGAGGAGCAAGTATTTTGGTCTTCATGTTAATTGTTTTCAGTTTGAGCATAGGCTGTTGGGGAGGATACAAAGCTGGTTTTGAGGAAAGCTAAATTCCTTTGTTTCTGCCAGTAACCATGTCTGTTGTAGTTGTAAAAGCTTACTGGTTAAAATAATCTAAGAACTAAAGCTCTAGCAGCTAATGTATTTTCCTCTGGTGTTGGTTTGCCTGTAGAACCTACAGGATTGGTAACATTTACAAGGCAGAGCCTCCAGGAGTTTCCAGACTGGGAAAGGTAAGACAAACATACCATTATATAAAAGAAATTTCTTAAATTAGTGCTAGCCAAATCTTACTCTTAAGGAATAGATGGAGGSTTAGAAGTGGTTGGTATGGGTTGTTACTGAGAGAAGTCCAGAAGGAAGTGGGTGAACTGGCAGAAGCAGTTTGGGTGCTCTGAGGTTTTGAGCATGTTTGTTGCCTGTGAAGTCAAYAGGTCTCTTGTGAATTTTTAAAACAGTAACACATCTTTGGTGCTGTTAGAGTGGGACTAATGGTCACTTGATTTCAGAAATGACAGGGAATGCAATAAATTATGGATAATGGCCACCACAGAAAGATTGTTACAGCTTTCCCACTGGTTAGCAAGTTAAGGTGGTACAAATATGTGTGAAAAATGTGTAAGTTCAATATGAAATTTGGGGTTTTACGGTGAAAAATGTGGAGAAACTGAGGGGCTGACTGTTAAACCTTAATTTTTTTCTGAGTGGCAAATGCATTTCTTTGTTCAATCAGTTTTTAACCACCTTATGCTGGAATGTATAGAAGCTGATGTTTTTGAATGGATTCTTCTTTTAAAATGTGGGTAGATTCTATAATCGTCATTTCTGTACAATGTCTTTTCTCCAATGATAAGATCTCAGAAAAAACTGTCTAGATTGCATGTCACCTATGAAGGCACTATTGAAAGCAATGGACATGGTATGCTACAGGTAAGCGTGCAACAGCCAAATAGCTTTATGTCATRCTTTTGTCATACTTTGATTTAAAAGCTTAGTTATTTGTTTATCCTCAGTTGMTTTAAATGATAAGATGATATACAGTGTAAAAAAAACCAACAGTCTTATTACAATGTTCCGTAGTTCATTTAGTTTTGCAAATGTACCTGTTACAGAACTAGCTGACAGAAAAGCACAAGCCATAGACAGCTTCAGGTCTTTTAGTTCAACCAAGATCAAAGATTGACAAGCTAAAAGTTTCCAGCTATGATCTTGATGAGCTGTCAAGGTTTTAGTTTATTTTTATTAAAATGATTTTTGTGCCCCAGCTAGTGACCAGTTCAATAGTTCAAGAGACTTTTTTGCTGTTGCCAGCACCACTGTTTCAGTCTGGGAGCCAGTCAGTTATAAAACAGATTGATAAGRAGGATGTCCTGTCCATATCTATAGCAAGGGACATGTCTGAATTTTTGAATTAGTTAAAAGTTTGTCTTCTAGAGTTGAATTACAAAAAAAAAAGTTGAAATTCTTAGCTAGGAACAAGTGATGCAATGTAAGAGGAAGTGTGAAAATTAGCCTCCTTTTTTGAAAAAAGYAGATGCTAGAGAACAGTAGAAAGTTAAAATTTTCTACTAAGACAGTTAATGTGTAAATAATGGAAGAAATCCTCTTCCTAAGTTATGAAAAAAAAAAAAACAATGTGAACTTGCTCTTTAATCTTTTCTCTTTCCCCATTCTGCTGATATTAGTTGCATTATTTGTTTTGGCTGATAATAGACTTAAGCTTTTCCGTGAGGGAACTGTCAGTTCTACTTCTGTGCTTGTAGAGCAGTTGGGATGATGGAGGTGTCTCAGTAGGTATTGCTGAAGGAGGAATAGAGTAATTAGTTGATTAAATATCCTGGTTGATATCCAAGTAGCATAGCTCRAAAATGGTTCATGAGCAGAGAGGAAATCCTGAACTTGATGTGCTCAGTTGTTTGATCCAGTATGGTGTATCTGTCAAGCAAGAACATCACTCATTGGTGTTTTTTCCCTAAACCTTAAAATCTCCCGTGGCCTTATGTAACTTAAGCAGCCRAAACATATACTGAAGTTGTTATAAACTCAGCAATTGCTCAGCAGTGTTCATTTTTCTACTGTCTCTTAATCCAACTAGCTCTAACTTCAAAGGAAAGAGAAGTTTAAATTACGTCTTGTCATGTACTATTTAAATGTTTGTTGCACTCAATAGAAATAAGTATTGCCTAGGGACTCATATTCTCCCTCCTGGCTATTTCAAGTCTTATCAAACAAAACAAGTGTCTGCGTGCAGTGAAGGAGTCCCCTGGCAGCAGGGAGCAGGACGAGCGGGGCTGCTCCCCCAGGGAGATGAGCTGGGTGCCCAGGGTGGCCGCAGCGCGGGCAGGGCCGCGTCATGGACTGCCACGTGGGACCAGCGGCCAGGCTCGGTGACAGTCCCGTTTCTGCTGCAGTGGGTGGTGGGCGAATAGATGCGAGGTGACGAGTCAGCTCCTTGGAGTCAGGCCTGGGAGTCCCATCAGCAAGTTGGGTTCAGCAGAGGACAGGACAGGGCTGGGCATGGCTCTGCATCCCTCTGCATCTAATGTTGATAGGGAGCTCCTGTGCCTGGGGGCAGAGTGTGTGGGAGGGGGGAGTGCTAGACGCATAATTAAGTAAGAATAATTAAGGCCTATCAATGCATTTGGGGCCCTGACTGTTGGGTAGCTTTTCATTTTTATTATTGTTGTTGTTGATGATGTTATTATTACTGTTCCTTTATCATAGTAAAATTCATCAAATCTTCACCTGCTGGAGTCTGTCRGTGTTTCCAGGATAGGCTTCAGGGACTCTTGCTGATCAGTGGCTGCCTCTCAGGGTGCTTTRACTTGAACCTGACAGCTGAGCCACCTTATACCCTCCACTAACATTCATGCCACTCCAGCAGCAGGGTGGTGAATTTGAATAAACAGTAATCACGGAATAAACCAATTGCTTTAAAAATGGTTATGTTGCATTACAATGCAATTTGTAAAATATGTACTATTGCTGCAAAAATTAGAGTTCAGAGGTTTTCTCTTTTGGGCAGAAACTTTAATGATCAAAATGACTTGCCTTATACAAGAGCATTTCAAGGAGAATTCATAAGAAATTCTTCTAGGTACAGAACAGCTGATAYAGGGGCAAAGTCAAGCTGAAAAATGCTCCAGGGTGGACAGCTGGGGCAGAATGYTTATTAAAGGATAATTGATCAGAGTCTGTAAAATTCAAGAAGAGACTATTGTTGTTTGCTGTTTCCATTGTTTACATATATTGAAATGTGTCCTAATACATGTACTTCGTTTAAAAAGAAAATCTTTGATCTAGAGCATTGGAGATGCAGAACTGTATTTTTCTTTAGAATGTCTAAATTTTCTAATTTTAAGTTGTCTCAGAAGAAAAGGAAAAATGAAAAAGACATACCGTTAATCGAGGACTGTCCTGCTGCTTTTATTTTCAAATGATAGCAGCTAAACAAAACTGTAGCAGAACAGCATTGAAAYTTGTGTGGGACTATTTACCTCACTAAATGAAAGGATGTTATAGTGTTCACTTATCTTATATTCTTCCTGAATATATTTTTTGTTAGGTTGATTTTGCAAACCGTTTTGTTGGAGGTGGTGTCACTGGGGCAGGACTAGTACAAGAAGAAATTCGCTTTTTAATTAACCCAGAACTGATTGTATCTAGGCTCATCACTGAAGTCTTGGATCACAATGAGTGTCTTATCATCACAGGTTAGTGTTTGTGGAAGGTGTTTCACATATCATTCTGATTTATATGTTGCGTGTGTGTGTGTATGTATATATCTTTTTTTTTTTCAAATTGAAGTTTAAAATGTTTAAGTATTTAAAAAAAAAAAAAAAAAAAAAAAAAAAAAAAAAAAAAAAAAAGCCTTAGGAAGAGTAAGTTGTTTATTTTATTTTATTTTTAAGTGATGGAAGTATGAGTAAAAAAAAAAAAAAAAAAAAGAAGAGGAAGAAAATTAATACTCATTTAACAATGAGTACCTTTCTCCTAAGGGTACTCCTGATGATTACCCAACCCCTAAGACCATACAGCCTCTGTTCCAATAGAAGTTTTGTGAAGGAATTATTTTAAAAGAAAAAAGATGACAGCAAGCAGCCAATAAATCTTATAAAACTCCTTTATTGTATGCACACGTGTGTTTGAAGTCTCAGCATTTTTAGTGCTAACTAAAGAATACTGTAGTGTGATACAAGAAAAAGTTGCAATTAAGAACTGTTAGCTTATACTTCTGTTGTGCTCAAAGCAGGGGGGATTCTGTTCCTTTCTGCAACTGGTAACATTCGGTGAGATCAATGTGATTGAAAACTCAGTGGGAGAGGAGGAACTGGCCTCTAGTTACCCCATAGAGGAGGAAGTRGAAAAGGAGAAAATCAGTATTCATAAAAAAGGATTTTAAGTCAGTAAACGTCTCTGAGAATGCTGATCTTGTAAGTTATGCATTTCTTTTGACAGTTAGTTAAATAAAATTTAAAAACTAATTGCTTTTCCATTTTGTTGCGAGGGCTGTGTATGGAGATATGCTGACTGTCCAGTGCTTCACTGAAAATATTTTTCCTTTTGTTTCTGCCTCTGTCTTAACATTTGGAATGTTTTATTATCCATCTAAGTGGATCAAAAGAGCTAATTTAGGTACTAAAAGGTTGRAGAGGCCCAGATAATGCTGTATATGTCTGTTCTACACCCAGTAATGCAGTAAGCAGCTATGTGCTTCCTGACAGAAAAATAAAGTGGATGTAACTTACTGTAAACAATAGCTATAAAGAAATACTTTGACCAGAGAGATCCTCTAAGCAAATATTATAAGAAGTTATATATACTTTATATTATTCAGCTTGCTATAGTAAAAATAATCTTATATTTAGTTACCTGAGCTGCCTCAAGAGGCAGCAAGTTGTGGAGATATTGGAACAGATTCCTTGGAACAGTGCTTTCGGAGTGCTTGTGCTTTCTCTCATGTGCATGCACAGTAGAAATTTGAGCTTGGATCTTCCAAATCTTACCCTGGTCACTGGGCAATAGGTTATATTGGGCAGAGCATCTCTTGGTTTTGGTCTTAAGTTTGGTAATCTTTCTAAAGAAAGACATTATTTTTCTTATTCTGCCTAAATTAATGCCTTCATGTGCAAACTTTTTGACAATTGGGCTTTGTGATTTTTTTTTTTTTTTTTTTTTTTTTTAATGGAGTCAGAAAATTCTTGGCCAGGCCAAATTTCTGCCATGTATTTTGGGTACGGTACTGTAACAAGATTAACATATTGAAGTATTGTCCTTTGGATGAGCTCTTCTGGGGAGGGTAAAAGTAGAGCACAGCTGTCTGTCTGTGTGATAAGTGATTTGGGGAAAATAGTGAGTTAATGTTTTGAAAGGACTTCTTCCTTTTTTCCTGGGAAGCGGAGGGGAAGTGATTAGCAATGAAGAGATAAAGGTGACTTTTTCAATGAAACAATATTCTTTCAGTTTGACTTTATTACAGCACTTTGCAATTAAAATATATGATACAATATTCTCCTCTTCTAATGGAAGTGGCTGTTCCATCGTCTTCATTTCATCCCTGGCATTCTTCCATCTCGGTTCTTAGCCAAGTCTCCACTGTGTGTCACCACCCTCTTGATAAATTGTATTTTTTCTAAGATGTGCTTGACTCAGTGGCCTAATGGGTATAACTGYGTAGCTTAAATTTGCAGAAGAGTCTGAGAAATTGGAAAGAAATTCAATTTGTTGTGATTGCATGGTATCTGGGTAAGATCACTGCGGTAATGAGTATGGAACTGGTCATGCAAACAGGCGAGTTCTTCAGCACGGGCATCTACCTACAGAAGTGCCATCTGCAATGTCAAAGATTCCAGTGGCTGCGTTTCTGCTAGGTTTGCTTTGGTACAGCTGCTCATAAGTGTCAATATTTTTATTCARTTTGGGTTTTTTGGGGAGGCAGGGGGGAAGTGTTGGGGGTTGTTTGTTTGTTTGTTTGTTTTCCGAGTTCATAAGTACTCAAGCAGGGTCAAGAGGAGATGAAGCTGAGTTCCATGGTTGCTTTGAATCTAGAGATTGAACAGTGGCTGGTCCTTGCTGCTCTGGRCAAAGCTTTCTCAGACACTTGGAAGCACATGCAATAAGCTAGCTCAGGCAGTTGGTCCAACTGAAAATCAGCACTGAGGGAAAAACTGTTTTTAAACTGGATTAGTTTGTTGCTTGTGCCACTGTGTGGAGAGCCAGAAGACGAGTGGTGGCACAAGAGAAGGGTTGGAAGAACTGACTGAGAGGGAGAGCAGGACTTCCCCTCACCTCTTGGCAGTAAAYATCTGTTCATATTGGCCTACGATGACTAAAAAAAATTCTGGGCAAAAAAGCGCAAAACTACCCKTGTGTTTTTGATATGTACTTAATTTTGGGGGGTGATAGTGGTAGTACTTACCTCCTGCCTTTGCAGTTATGATTTCTAACTCACCAGACATAGTGGTAGGATAGTGGAGTTTGTTTGTTTGTTTTTTTCCTTATCACTGGGTACTTTATAATGTTGTATAGATTATATGCAAATGAAAAGTAAGACTCTGGAGTCTGAGAATGTTATATTTACTTTTAGAAATAATTGCAACTCTTCTTAGATGGACRAGTGCTAGCATTTGGCAATTTCACTGTTCCTCTGCTTCTGTAACGACTACACATTTTTACTAAAAATGTATGTTTGAAAGATTTTTTTGTATTTTTTTTCTTTTTGTCTTTGAGTAGGTTTCTTTATTTTGTAGCTTCTTTTTAAAACTCTGATGGAACTGCGGYCATGTGCTGTATCTATGGCTTAGGTGTTTTTTTTTCCCCCTTTCCATGTTTTTATGGGAAGAAAAAGGAGATTCAGCAGAAATGTTTACACACATRATTCATTCTGTATTACTTCAGTTCCCCCAGCAGTAGCAATTTGTATCCCTATGATTCACAGGCAAAAGTACTGCCAGTTGAGTTAGCATTTTGATCTGACCTCTTTCCAGAGCTTTCCTTATAAAAGCCATTGATTTTCATTAACTCTAGGTTTTGAGACATAAGTTTAGAGTTTGTATGATTTGTTTGTTACTGATTTTTATATATATGTGTGTGTGTGTGTGTGTATATATATATATATACACACACACAGATATGTACATATATATATATTTACTTGTTTGTTTTCTTGATACTTTCCTCACCAGAAGCTTAATATTCTGACTGTCATTTAATCCATCCGGATGCAATATCTTGATAACTCAAGCTTTTCTTTTCACATGCTAGATGCCAAAGGAAATCAGCTTTTCAAAGCTGAAATTTTCCTAGACTGTCCCCTAGAGAGGGTTGTCAGAAAGGTCAGACATTTCCCTTGTTTGTCTTTTCTTACTATTTGCTCAGATGCTTTTCCCAAGCATATTGATAAATCTAAATTTTACCTAAATCATGAAAAATATTACTGAAGGCTGATAGCCTAAAATTTGATCAAGAAACTGACTTCTGAATATTTCAGCCGCTCATAGTTGTCTCTTGTGTTGAGGGCATGGATGTGTATGAATATATAGATATATTCTACCATCACAATTTTGGGGACTTTTATACTAAGAAGGCAAGTCTTGGTGTGTGGAATTTCTGGTGTGATCAATTAGTATAATGGATAAATTAGCATCGAGGGGGAATTTCTGTCCCCAGTGTGGCTTATCTAGATAAATCTGAAAAAAGTATGAGCTAATAATGGGGCATGTGAGTTGAAGGAGCACTGGTGAGAAGTTTTTTTTTTGGTTAAAATGAATTTGGGTAAATGGGAAAAATGTCTTGAAATATATTCATCATTTAAAATGATTTTTTAGCAGCTTATGTTTTATATGCTGAAGACCACTGAAAGTAAGCAGTCAGTTGAGGTTAAAGTAAATAGTTATGAGGTTAAAGTAAATAGTTTCTGACTGTTCAACTTTTTTTTTTAACAGATTGGAAGACAGATTAAATTTGAACATTTGTATTCTGAGTTTCATCCATCTATGCAATAGTTATGCATGACTCTTGTCTTAGTAATCAGACACTTTGTTGTGCTGTCAATTATTTTGAATGCTTACAGAGCTTTCTAAAACCTAGTTTCTGTTAAATTTGTAGGCATAGTTGGTACCACTGCCTGTGATTAAGGAGTTGCTTTAACAGTTCTCATTTGGTTAATATTGTGCCAAACTGTACCTGTGTGAGGTGAAATTTTCTAAACAATGCGTTTTCTGCAATCCTCTGCTTTTGAAATACAAGCAAAAATAATTCTCCTATTGTGAGCCCAAAACTAGGGGAAAACTTGTGGGTTTGCTGTGGTGCTTCTTCAGAAGTATTTGAAACATTTATGCATTGCCAAATTTTGAAGCAGAGACCTGAAGTTTAGCAAGATAGGGTGAAAGATGGCTTTTGTAGAAGGCATGTGATTCTTTGCTTTAGTTAAAATGTTCACCTTCTTGCTCTTGGGATAAACCTTTAAAAAGTAGCTTGCATACTAGAGTATAATAGCTAAAATTGCTAGAGATCTTAATGATTTACTTTCTGACTCCCCTTAATGCTTGCCAAGATGCCCTGCTGGTCTTTTTTGTAGAGTAGCCTGGTATATTCTAGACCCTGGCTTTGCTGGGTTGGAAAGCTTTTGTAGAAGTGGTCTCCTAGGAGTGACCGCTGCAGCGGAGAGCAGTGGCTCTTCAGTGTGTTCAGTGCTGTTAATTGCTGTAACACCTGAGAATTCATGTTGGGAAACACAGTTTTATCATGTTGCACAAATGCAAAGCAAAATGATGACAAGAGGGAAAGAGGTAGGGGGCAATGAGACTTGGAAGYGTAAGAGTGCTGCCTCCCCTTGCGTAAGGCTGCCCTTGGGAGGTTGTAGGGCGTCAGACTGAGTAACGCTGGCACGGTTGGAACGCTCCTGACCAGAGGGCTTTTCTCCAGCTTTATGGATTTYAGGCTATGCTTAAGAAAAATAAAATTGGTCTGTGGAAACCTACAGCTCACCAAGTACACTTTTTATCATTTTCATATTTTCTCCTCGTGTTTCTTAGAGCTGTCATCTCAGCCCTTAGCTAAACTGTGATGTAGTAGTGTTGCCATGTTTTGAATAATAGAGTGACTATTTTATCAGCATGTTTAGAGGTGGTAGTCTTAAAGACGCTTCTAGATTTGAGTTATGCTAATTAATAACTTGTCATGTAGTGAGCCTGGACTGTATATAAATGATTTGTTTATCCCTGATGCATTAAAAATTTCTTTCCTTAAACTTACTTTGCTGCTGCTAGTATTTTGGAGCAAATTCTGAAGGTTAATAACATGCCATTCTATCAAAAACTCTGTAATTGACTTGACTTTTGAAAGCTTGGGGTTAGCAATTACTACTACATCATTAAAACTGAGAAATATACTGCTGCTGCACCTTTTATAGCACCTCTGTCAGTGCATTCCAGGAAAGCTAACCTGATCCTTTTCTTAAGTTTACTTCTCAATATGTTTTAGGAACCTCTTTTTTTCCACTCCGATCTCAGGGGAAAAAAAAAAAAAAAAAAAAAAAAAAACACTAGTGAAAGGGAGGCACTCAATCTTCATTAAACAGATATTAGTCAGTAAAATTTCCATGAAGAAAGGCCATTTGTTGAGAAGCTATCCATGTTTAGGGTGGTAAACTTGAGAATTATCTTTTAGTTACAGACTGGACAGCGTACATGAGATTTGTGTTTGTCATGTTCTGTGATGGGTGCTAACTGTCACCTGTGGAAAAGAAACTTTTACTGGTTACAGGAAGACTTGTATTCATACACAGATGTGAATCTCTAGCTTCCACCGATGCTCCTAAGTGTTGCATGTTCATTCAGAGAAGCAATGATTCCTGTGAAAGAATATTTACCAAGAGAAAAAATATTTACAAATTTTTATATAATATGGAACATTGCTTGTGTTTCAGGTACTGAACAGTACAGTGAATATACAGGCTATGCAGAAACCTACCGGTGGGCGAGAAGCCATGAAGATAAGACCCCAAGGTAAGGTTTCACATAAATATTTCAGCTGAAGGAATAAAATTTTAAATGTCTAAAATGTCTAAAATTTTGAAAAATTGGTGGCTTGAGTATTTTCTAGCCTTTTTCCTCATGGAGAATTTTACCGTTTGTTCCTGCTCTCTTCAGCAGAGTCAACAAACTAAGTAACTTACTTCATGTTAATCAACAGTCTTCCTTGCTTGCTTGATGCTAATGATGGTATCTGCCAATGTGTCAGTTTTAAACCAACGACTTCTGTGTGTTTTTAATCCAAAATTTTGTTAACATATTGACTGAGGTGTGGGTTGATAATGCCTCACAAGAAGCTTGACAATGATACCTTGGGTGCTACAGTGCCAGTGACACTTGCATGGCAAACTAAGATTTAATGTAATAAATCTGAGTTGAAAGCCGTGTGTGTGTGTGTGTGTGTGTGTGTATTTGGGTTTTTTAACTCAACAATATGATGATAGTGTATACACAAAATTATGCATTTGGCGTGGTAACAAGACAAGCTGAGGAGAAATGAGCTCCTTTGAAACATGTGCAGTGTACTCTTACAAATATTGGAGGACGATGGAGCCAAAGTGCCTTTTTTTTCCTGACCTTGCAGTGTTCCTCTGTAATTAATAAACAGTGCAATTTAATTTTGTTTCACACCTCTACTCTGATGTTCAAAGTCTAGCCAAGTATTTTTACTTTTACTTGGAAGCCTTTTGTCTCTTTCCTGATGCTGCTGTTTCTTTCC
>NW_028187044.1:1402126-1430852 GCF_003343005.1 Rhea americana | reverse complement strand
AAAAAAAAAAAGACAAAAAAGGTGCTCCATTGAGCTTTACCTTTCTGGCTTATACTAGCAGAGAACCTCTGTGTGCAGGGAGTTGCTTATTTTGGATCATGGTTGTATGGCCAGTACTAACAAACTAATTTTGTTGTCCACTTCTGTCCTCCCTCCAATTTTAGGGATGAATGGCAGCGACGCTACACTGAAATTGTTGCTATAGATGCATTTCATTTCAGACGTTTTCTTGATCAGTTTGGTCCAGAGAAAATCAGAAGAGAGCTCAACAAGGTCAGTAACTTTTTCTTACAGACAGCAGTCTAAGGCTGTTTCACTGATGTTTATAATACCTTTTCAGTATTTTTGTATTGCTGCTATCTTCAGCTAAGGATGTTCTTACTTAATTTTTTTTATAGAAGGTGTACTTTGGAGTTTTGTCCTCTAATGTTAAAGTAGAAGCTTTTCAAATAGAAGCAGTTATTCTTTGACACTCTATTCAAAGATATGTTTTCTTTAATGTTCAAAAATATACACAAAGTTCGGATATATGTGTTTCTAACTCTCCATTGTCCTGCTCCTAAAAGGTAGTGCAAAGTTTCTGTCCTGGTATTTTCACAGGATTGAGTTATGACTCTGCTGAATCATACTCACCCTACCAGTTAGTGAAGAGGGATTTTTTAACATTTTTTAACATGGCAAATAGTGCCCCTTGCTTTTTYCCCCACTTTTCATGCTAATTCTTGAGGTACTGTCATATGCAGATGGTGTTATTTTCCCAGTTGTGGCAGATGCTTCATCCTGTTGCTCGGCTGGCTTGGCTTTTGTTTTTATTTCTTGCTTAGCTGCTGTTTATTTTCTTGAAGCAAAAGCAGTCTTTTCCCAGCTCTCAAGGTTGTGCTTTTCCATGACCTGTAATTGCCATCAGTAAGTTGTTTATAGTTTGGGGGCCTTAGCTTTCAACTTTTGTCCATATTTTCAAGGCCTTTGCTGTTACCCCATGCTTAAACTGCGTGTCATAACAAGAGACACCCAGTACCAWGCTGTATTTCACAATGCAGATTCTCATAACAAGCTGATAACCCGGCTAGCAGGCCAGAACTGGGGCTTTGCATGCTTAGCATGAGGAACAGTTAGTGTAAGGTCTGTGGCCTGTTACAGCAATGGCAGTACTGTTTTACAGAGCCATTGAGTACAAGGATGCTTACACAGTTGGTACTGTGCTTATGTTTGGGTTAAAAACAAGCTAATACTAAGTCTATTTAGTGCACTTCTGCTTTTATAGATCATGCAATAGGCCTTGGCTTTCGCTCGAGGATTAAAAATAAGGAGACACTATTGTTGAAGCTGTTGAAGTTTACTGCTTTCAGAAGTATGTTGATAGGATGCAGTAGAATTTAATAGGTTGTATCTAAATACATTCCACCCTAGGTGAGTATTTTCCTAGSCATCCAGCTAGAAAGGGAGTGCAACTTAAAGACCATCGATTTTTTTGAAATGGTGTACAGTGATGAAAGACTAATTTAGCTTTAAAACTTGTGCTTCGTGACTAAAAAAACATTCATCAGCTTGTTTCTTTGTTTGATAGTGAAATTAGACCTGAAAATAATTGAAAATCAGTGTAAACTTCTGTGACATTTCACTACAAAATTCAAGTTACCGACTCTACTGAATTTATAATATGCCTACAATTTTCAATATTATTGTTTAGATTTAAAATTTGGAGTAGATTACAGTAGATTCATGAATCTTCTATAGTGTGTGTCAGTTTAGCTGATGTTGTTTGAGAACTGGTTGGTAGTTAAAGAAAACTTCTAAGTCTCACTTAAAGAAAATTTTATTGTGGTAAACAAAGAATTAAGTTTGTTATATTGTTAAATAAAGTTCTATGTTACTTTAACAAATCAAATATGTTGGAATGTACTCTATTAAGAGTTCTTTTCAATTGTTTGAGTCAAAATTAATATAAGCCTTAAGAGTTTTCTGTGGTGGTGAAAGCAAGTTGAGGGAATAAGTTTCTTCATTATGTTTTAATAAAATAGAGCTCAGTAAACAAAATGTATGCACATAGGCTATGAAATACAAATGTATCTAGGTATATACTAGGCATAGCTTAGCCCCTGTTTGTTTCCAGAGGTTCTTTTGACCCTCTGTTACTTTGTTAGTCATTAGGAAATGATTGAAATAACTTCAAAATAAAATAGGAAAATACAGGTCTGTAAGAAGAATTATAAGCATATATGATGTCTCCTTTTCATGCTCCATTTGTCTTCAAGAACCAGATGTTCACTGTCAGATTTCTCAAATGGCAGCTGTGTTAGGCTGACCCCTATTTCTGGTTTATCCCATGCCTGGAAAACAAGATTAATATTGTCCTAAATCAGCTGCTTAGAAYGAGAAACAATCCCATTGTGTCCGATTTCAACATTTACACGTGTACCTGTAAATCTGAAAGATGTCATAGCTTTATCCTTGCTACCCTCTTGAGATTATTGCCTAATGAAGTCTCTCCCTAGCAGTAACTYCTTTTAGTTGGAAGTTCCACCTTCCAAATGCAGAGGAACAACTGACTTAGTTGGGCTTGCAATCACATTCATAAATGTTACGAAGTCTGTTCTGATAGCTACTGAGATAAAAGCCTATAGCTTCTTCAGCAAGAAATTATTGCCTAAAAATTATGGTATGGTTATTCTAAACAGCGTTAACTGTGAGAACTATGTTGAGCAACTGTGTGGTACAGCTTGAGCAGATTAATTCATRTTGTTCAAAAGCACCAACTTTTCTGCTTTCCATATGAAAGCAACTGCTTTTATGTACAAAAATGCTTGCATGTTTCTGTATTCTTAGGTGAAAACTATTTAAAATGTTGATGCATTGTTTCTTTTTTAGAAAGTGATTAGTTTTCTACTGTATTTAAAGATAGCTTTACCTTTTATTTGCTATGAAAAATCATATGAGAGTACTTCCTTCAGATATTTTTGTTGTTGCTGGAGCCCTTCCAAGCATTTGCAGCCTTTCTTACAAGATARTTTTTATTCTCCTTGTTTTTTCCTGGTTAGTTGAGAAACACATGCTTGTTAAATAAAAACTGAAAAGAAAATGGCATCCTATTGCAGCAYCAATCCATATCCATCACTGGGAGGATGAAATTTGAAGAATTATTCTTCCTCACAGCTGATGTAATAGCTTGCTTGGCCCAATCATTTTATACAAATGTGCTTTGGACATTAAGCACACTGTAATAGTTCTGTTTTTAGAGGAAGCTTAAAAAGCTGCACCTGATGGAACAGGTAATTGCTAAACACTTTTGCAGACAGCGAGTCATGGTACGCTGCCAAGTTATAACTAACAGAAGTCAGAATTTACTGCTTAAATCTGGTAGGGCTAAAAGGCATAGATTTTTTTCAATCCATATCAGACAATATGTTCAATTAATCTTTATGCCATCTCAAAAACTTCAGAGAGATGTATCTTTTTTTCTGTATATGTAAAGAAATACCTGCCATTACTCAAGACTTCGTAGTGCGTATCAGACTTTTCTCCTCCCTCATTTATTGCTTTATACCTGCATTTTAAGATGCCATTTTGCATTATGTTTTCAGTATTCATGAATTTTAATAATACTGGATGAAGTGGTCCAGCTGTCATATGTATTAAGTGGTCTGAAAGGCAACAAACATGATATAGTCTGTCTGGCTAATCTGGAACTTTTCTGCAATTTTGATGAAATCCGTAGGAGTTTACACTTTTATCTAATTTTTAGTTTGGATCCAAATACAGAAAAATTCTGCTTGCCTTAAAGTCTTTAATGCTACTGTGACTGATACTAAATATAAAGGAAGCCGGATGTTGTATTGARTTTATTTGAATTTGCTTCTAGAAGATAGTACTGATTGTTGCTATCTAATTGTATGAAAACATTGCACCAGATTGCCTGTCAACGTCATCTGCTGATTCTTGTGTGCCTGCAGGCCTACTGTGGCTTCTCTCGACCCAATGTTCCACCTCAACATCTCTCTGCAATAGCCACAGGGAACTGGGGATGTGGTGCCTTTGGAGGGGACTCCCGATTAAAAGGTAAATTGTAGCAATACATTAATGCCCAAATGAATCAAATAACTTACATTTTGGTTCTTGGGCATAATCTTTTTTTTTGTTAAAGGAAGTACAATTTTCCTTTTTGTTCACTGTTTATAAATTTTAGCCAAGAATTAGAATAATAATTAAACTGTCTACAGGACTGGTTTATTAACTCTCATTTTTAGGCCTTGAGTAACCTGTGCCCCTGAACAACAAAATGCTTACTGCTTTTATGTGCCATTTGTAGTTGAAAGTTTAAGGTAGGTACAGCATGTGAAATGTTGTGTTTAAAGGGACCTATAACCCTGGAAACTTCAAAACCATATATCTGCAATATTRATTCACAAAAAGATATATTTGTAGTAATTCTCAGTCATATAAATCAATTGACCTTTCTGGGCCAATCTCTTAGACTAAACCTAAAATATTTTCATCCCTGCAAAATTGCTTTAACTAAGTACCTGGTAACTTAAAAGGTTTCCAAAACTCCCTGGTAATGCCTAATGTTCAGTTGTGCTCCTTAGTACATTGCTGTATGCAAGAGACGTTTCCAGTTTACCCACCGTCGCTCAGAGACGCTACTCTSTCCTGACTCACCTGCTAGCCATCACTTTCCCAAGTCCTTTATTAAATTAAAATATTTRTAGTACAGCAGGTATTGCATGCCTGCGTTCCTTTAAAACTCTTTTCCCATCAAACGGACTGATGRATCCTGACAATTAAATCCATATGCTGATTTAAATAATTCTAAGTAGAAATTTACATTTTGGTTATTGTCAAACCTTTGGAGAGTACTTAAAATTTGTTCTTCTGAACAGCTTTAGGTGGTTATGTCCTCAGATGAATAATTTTCAGGCTACCAGCTTCATTAGTTTTCTTTCCGAATGTGTTTTATTCATTGAGCATCTATTTTTCTCTCAATGCTCATTGATTTCATGACAGCTGTCTTTTGGTTTCCATTAGATAAAATGAATTGCCAAGTTCAGATCATCAATATCAGGAGCAATATTTATTGCAGGATCTGATCATATTTGATTAATGAGTCACATTAGGAAGGCTTAATAAATGTTTTAAATTGCATGAGATCTGTTGTTGGATCTGAATTGTTGTACCCCATGTATATTTTTTTTTTAGCATATGGGTTTCTGCTAAAAATACTGCTCATCTTTTATAAAACATTATTTAACATCTGGATGTGAATTGTGGACTAGAGATTGATCACTGGAATGCTTTACTTCTCCATCCATGAGAGCTCAAAACTGAGGTATACTAACAAAGAYCCCCAGAGCTGATTCTGTGTGTTGAAGTAGCCCGTAAGAAAGGATGTTGTAGGTGTAGACAAAGAAATGGGCCGTAATCATGTAGTGCTTCATAGATTAGATGTGAACGCTGTCCAGAACAAGAACGTGTGTAAGCTTGATAAAAGTGCTTGTTATATATCCATAACATTGTTTTGTTTTAGCTTTTACCTTATTTTGATCTTTCATTCGTTATAWTTTCCTCTGGTTTTGGATCAACTTCATTTTTTTAAAAGTTTCCCAGCGATAGCATTTAAAAGCAAGTTACAGCACTRCCATTGTTCTGAAAATGTTTGTCTCAGTCTATGCATGTACTCTTAAGCCTTCTCTTGTTCTTTTGTCAGGCCTTACAAAGGAGGAGGCTGGCCCAACTTTCATTGAAGTTGGTCTTTTTGTAAACTGAACTCAATTWCTTAGTTCACTCTGCAAAATCAATGCTTAATAAAGAGAATTTAAGGACAATGATGTGCAATGGAATATGGAACTGGTCATTTAATATGTGGCACTTTTTTCTGAGCCAGTGCTGACTGGGAACAAGATGACTTAATACATTTTTTAGTAAACTGAGCTACGAAAAGGGCACAGTAATTTAAAAAGCATATGTGCTTTTTCTTTTTGTCAGAGTGRTATTTGACATGTGATAACCAAAGAAAGGTTCCTTTTCATGGGTTGAGTTCACAGACACTTCCTGCACAGTCCTAAATGACAAAGATGTTTATCCCTTTTGTCCTAAAATGTTGTATAAGGTTATTTTGAACCGCAAGTTCTCTGTGTTTTCACTTCATCATGGCCAAACCTTTTACAGTGGAGAAGAGTCTTCTGCAGTTTACAGAGTATCATAAATATATGATACTCTGTAAAATATATATATATATATATATATATCTTCATTTCAGAAGATATTTTAGAAAACTGAGGTTATCATACTACAGTTTCACTGAACCCAAGGAAAAAACTGTTGCTGGCTACAAAGGCTAGACAATGTGTTGCGTATTTTGTAATATAAAAATATGCTTTTTCCTATAACATTGTTTAGATGCACACAATTTTCATTTCAATTGTAGTACCTGGATCTGTAGCAGAGACTTTAGGACAACCGAATAAGCCCGACTTTGTAAGTGAAAGACCTGATATTTTAACAAAACAGATGGATCCCAGTTAAATTGTAGATATTTTCACAAGTTTTCAGTATGGACATAGGACTTGAAGTATTGAAAAAGTATTTTTATATAACTGAGAGAGGTTGGAAGATTTTGGCTAATTTTTCAGACCAGAGGATAAATTAACAGGTTGTAGATGTAGAGGGTATGTTTAATTGTCTAAAGATCAGAAGAGGGTTTTTTACTGTTTAAAATGCAAAGGAGACAATGTGAAGTCAGGCATTTTGTAAATACATAAATGTAACTTTGAAGGATTGTGAGAAAATACTGTTTACCTGAATCAGCGCTCTTATCTAGCTGAGAAAACAAGAGCTCGTTGGGAAAGCTATCATCAGCGTTAGACCCTTGTGGAACTGGTGGAAGAAAACAAAGCTTGCATCGTGCCTAGTGTAAACGCATGTGATATGGTGGTGCTACAGCGATGGCATTGTCTATTCTGTAAACTTAGAATTACAATGATACAAAAATAATAGATGTTAATTCCAGTGCAGCATTGTGATCCTCCTGGCCCAGCTTCCTCTGGTGCCACTTTCCCCGTGCCGATCTCTCCAGGCTTCTGCTGCCCCATGTGCTGCTGCTGTGCCACAGTGTGGGGAGTGCTGAGGGGCGCCGTGGTCGCTGGCCATAACCCCCTTCCCTCCAGAAGAAGGGACTGGAGCACAATGAAGTTCTCCGGCATGTGAAGACCTGGGTCCCTAGAGGGGTCTGGGTTGTGCTGGAGCTGTGGCCTTGCTGGGTGGTGGAAGAAAGTGCACCCTCCTTTCAGGAAGAGTTAGATGAGAGCGGGCCAGCTGGGCTGAGGGGCGAGAGGCCCCCTGTCCCCGTGCGTGGACTTGGTCCCCGCCGCTGTGACGCTGCCCTTGGTAGCAGGGCGCTTCCAGCGGGTATTACATACTGTCAGTGCCCAGGAGATGCTGAAGCCTGACTCTTGTCAGAACTGTTTGGCCCTTGTTTCATGAGATTTAGAGCAAGTCAGAATAAACAGCAGGGTTTTCTCAATGCTTTTTGTGTAAGGCAAAACTGTGTAGTTTGTTTRTAATGAAAATGAAGATTCATTAGATTCTGTTCCCCTATGCAAGCTAGTTAATTAGGCCCTTTAAAAACCGAACTACTGAAGCTTTACCAAATCCACAGCTGGTTCAGTAGTTTAATTAAAATACCATTCCCAGATTGAGATTAATTTCATATGTGAATCATGTAATTTATAATTTTAGCTATGAGTTTACAAGAGTTTTTTTGATTAAAGACTGCAGTATTTTATTAGGTCTCTGTTTAAAAATGTGAGCTAAGCTATGAACAGCTTTCTGTTTAATTTTCACTAACTTTTCTGCCGGCTTAGCGAATGGAATTAGCTCAGTGAGATGTCTGATGAGCACCTGAGATGCTGCAAAATAGGTAGGAGGTTGGTGGGAAGAGGAGAATGCAGGTGGGCAGAGCCACCCTCTCCAGTTGCAGTGAGATTGTCTCAGCTGCCTYACTGATCAGGACCCTGGATGGTTTCTCAACATAAAGCTTAAAAAAATCTCTCTTTCTGAAAAAGGGAGCATTCTTCGTTCTCTTCCATATAGAAAAACAGAGTCTAAGTTAATTTTGTAATGTTACCTATGAACAGAAYATGGGATGCAGCTTGGTCCAGTTGGTTTCAAGATAAAGCTAAAAATTAAAGAACCTGCATTGCATTCATGACACCATCAGCCACTTTTTATAGGTCAGAATGAGCTATCATATTATATGCTACATACTTTTATTATCGATTAGATGGAGACTGAATTGTACTGTAAGAGGCTGCAGCATCATAGATTTCCTCTTGGGAGATGAGGTTGGGTCAGCCYTTTCCAGGCAGAGTCTGGCACTGTCCCGTTACATATTGCTTACTTAGTAAAAAGGGTTTGCTCCATTTTTTCTTAAGGATGGCAGAGAATGGAAATCGTCATGTGCTGGTGGTTGTTCTTTACCCCTTTCTTGCTGTGACTTAACCCAAGTACCTTAAAACAGGATATAAAATGGTGCTCTGTGTTTTCTTGTGCTGTTGTACCCACTCATTGGATAGCTAATGGTTGATTGCTACTTGGAAGAAAATTTTTTTTCTTCCAAGTTGTTTTCTGAACAGAAAGATGTGTGAGGTGGTTGTCTCTTGTGACTCCAGCAGAATACTTCAACCCTCTTACCTGCAGTGTCTGGTTTTCTTTACTTTGTTTTAAAAGTGGGAGTAATGCTTACCCACCCAGTGGTTAGACTGCTGTGCAGTATTCACCTGGAGATAGTGGTGWGATTATTTCCTGTAGGCTTAGGATGTGCTTTTCCCTTCAACAAATTGTTTTATTCCATATTCACCTGTGTAATCCCTTTCTGTTCTTTCAGCCTTAATACAGATACTGGCAGCTGCTGAGGCTGGACGTGATATTGTTTATTTTACCTTTGGAGATGTGGAGCTGATGAGAGATATTTATAGCGTGCATACTTTTCTCTGTGAGAAGGGCCAAACTGTGGGTGAGCACAAAAAAAATCTTTTCATACAGCAGAGAGATTTAKCCTTCTTTAAGTGGAAATTGTTTAGTAAGAACTATTGTCATCAAGTCCCAAGCAAATTAGTCTTAGTTTATTTGCACCTATTTCCAATGTTGGGGAGCTGCTCTGATCCAGGGTCAACTGAGAAGTGTTAATTTGTTACAAGAGATTCTGAATCCTTGTAAAAGATTAACACTTCTCAGTTGACCCTTGGGATTCATGCCCCAGAACTTGGAAAATCTTCGCTATATGCAGTAAAAAGAAGGTTTACAAAGTTAGTATAATTTATTATTATTTGAAATACTTCAAAAAAAGGAAGATTTGCTTACACATTCTTGATAGAGATTTGTTTCATAATGGTTTTGGCTTGATCATGCAAGATGAATTAGTAGCCAGAACTATTATCCGGTAGCAGTACAAGAAAAGCTGTGTATCCTTTGCCCCACTGTAAATGTTAATAGTGCCTTAACTTCTGGGACAGAAGCACAAAGCTAGCTGAAGGTCATTGGTAAGACGCTCGTAAAGCGTATGTGTGCAAGCTAACGTTCAGGTTGTGCAGAAAGCTCAGGGAGATCCGCTGTGTGTTGTGAAAGGCCTGCAAAGTGTCCTCCCTGTATAGCTCTCTAGCTCCCCTGTCACTGCTCCTTTAAAAAGATGTTTGTAACCACTCTCTCAGCACAAATGTGTGCTTCTGTTTACAACTGCAGTCATGCATTCATCATATGGTATAATCTCACATTTTTAAAAATGTATTTTTCTTTTCATTTTTAAGGGGACATTTATAGGCTATTACTGAGATACTACAATGAAGAATGCAGAAGTTGTTCTACTTCAGGACCAGATGTCAAGCTGTACTCTTTCATATATAGCACCATTGAGTCCTATGCAGATTCTACTGATGATGATGATGAAGAAAAAGGATTGTGCTTTGAGGATTAAAATAAGTATGTTTAATCAAAACATTGTTTCTCTCCTCCCACTGGCATATTGTTTGAATTACYGGATGTAACATACAAATTGGCTTAACTTAATACGTATTGACTTCATTGATAGTGTTGCATGTATCATCCAAACAAAAATCAAGCTTTGAGAGAGAGAATTTTTTTGTTTGATGGTTTCATACATGAAAATCTCGTTCATATGCATAGGGAAAGGATTTCATTGGTAAATCCTGTTTGCATTATACCTTGTTCAGCAGGAAATTTTAATATATCTGCATTTCAGTCAAGAAATTACTGAAAAACTTCAAAATATTTCCCAGTATTACTTTGCATTTATTTTTGCGCATCCTTACCTGTATTTCTTATGTAATTTTAATGCTGGAGTAGAAGGAGCCATGTAAGTCTTGGGATGAATAAGAAGTTAGCATGAAGGAGTAGAGCAAACCTGAAGTACAGGAGAGCAGGAAAAGGAGAAATACAATCAGAGTCAGTAGAAATAGAGGGAAACACTTTCACATGAAACTTTTAAAACCTTCTAAATTTTATTGGACCTGTCTGTGACAATATTGAACAAGGTCTTAAACATACTAGTATATCTGAAGTTTCTCAAAGTTCATTGTTGTTGGCAATATCATTTGAATTCAGGTCTGCTAACTGTGTTTATATTCTCATATCAGTCCTCCTTTACTGAAATATTCACATACAGAAGCGTAAGATGCAGATGGGATGATTTGGGTGAGTAAATGGAAATCACATATCAGTGTGCACAATGTCTTCAGGCTACAAATAAGAAAAAAGTTGGAACATAATGTCTTGTTAGGAACTTGTGCCTGGGTCTTTTTAGATGTATGAAAGACTATAATGAATAGAGATCAAAAGATGTCTGAAAAAAAAAAAACTGTGCTATTGCCATCTATGTGAATACCAAATGAATGTTGCTGTAGTACATTAAATAAAAATTAATAGTTTACACAAGACTTCAGGTACATCAGTGATAAAACTTTTCCAGGCCAGGACAAGGCCAGTCCAGTGAAAGGTTTGTCTCCTCATTGTTCATCCAGAGTTGAAGCCCAAATTGTTAAGTTTAGCCTCATCTGTGTTAGATTTCTTTTGTCTGGTCTGTCGTTGTTACAACCAGTTTAGCAATACGAGCAAAAACCAGCTGCAGGAAACGTAGTGAGCTAAGGCACTGGTATCAACAAATCCTTTGGGTTTGTGTCTGATGGAATCTCTCCGAGCCTGCAATATAACATAACTAAATGCTGGAAGCTGTTGGGAGTCTGGCTTAAAATAACACCTTCACTGTTGGAGCCGCACTGGTAGTAGCGACAGTGAAGAGTTTGGGTCATTTACAAATACTTCAGAGTGCTACACCATTGCATTAGTGCTACAGTGGGCAGCTTGGAAGTTTGCTGCTTGGAAGTTGACCCAGCAGCCTAAGCAATTTCTTCCCATCATTCCTGTGAACTGTTTAGTTTTCTCTACCCACATCCATTATAACAAAGAAAAAAATTGGGACAGGATTTCAGGTCCTTTACTTTGTTCACAGCTTATGTCCTCAGAGGTAGCAAAAATAGTTTTTCCTGCTCCTAGTGTTCCAGCATTAGCTTAGATCTTGGCAATAGGAATAACACTGTTATAAGCTCCTATTTTGGCATTTAGTTCAACTATGATAATGTTTCTAGATGCAGTGCTGATGATAAATATACCCTGATAATTAAGACAAGTAATGGAAAATTGGTGCTATTTGCCAAACCTTCCTCACCTTACTGCTCAGGATTTCATATAGAAAAAATAAACAAAATCTGTTCCTGAAAAACTGGAAGAAAATATAGCAAAAAGCTTTAGGTGGCTAGGTATGACCTCCCTTTTCTTGTAAATAAGAACATCTTCATTAGTGCAATATTTATTTTCATCATGGGGGAGAAGAGATTTTTTGTTTATGAAAAATGTACCAAATAAGATAGCGCAAAATTCTACATCAGCTCTAGAAATAGAAAAATACATTTAACTTTGGAAAGATTCTTTCAAGATCATATTACAGTGTATTCAATAAAGAGAATTTTTGCAGTATCTASTATTTCCAGGATAATCCTACTATAGTCTATAATTTCACTGATACACTGAAAATCCTCAGATTTTCTAACATGGAGAAGAACATCTCTTATTTGAGGTCATTCTTCAGAATATGCTTCCCATACTTTTTTCCTGTGAAATATGGATGTAGGGACAGGCTAAAAGGCAAATAAGAGTTAAGAAGCTAAGTGTTAGATTCCTGTCACTTTCTAATTTGAAAAAAGAACTAAACTGCCCAGAATACTGCATCAGTGTGGAAGCAGGAATTTTGGATCAGTCTAATCTGTGCTCTGCATCTTATTTACGTTTCCATCCAACTACTACTCTCCATTTCTAAACTACCTGAAATGTTTTCTTTAGCTAGAGATGTTATTTTGGTGCTCTACATGAAATGATGTGAAATGGAGATGCTGATGGCCTCTTTGTGCCCCCTAGTAAATTTCAGTTTCACTCTTCTAGAAACCTGTTTATGGAGTACTCTTTTTTTGTTGTTGTTGTTGTTGTTTTTTTTATTATTATTATTATTACGTTAGGGATTCTCGCTATATGATTTCAAATAAACTTCTACCAAAACTGTTTTATACTTGTTTTAGCAGCTAAATTGAATGCTTAATATGAAACAACGAAGGGTGGTCATTTAGATTGCAGTGTTGCCTCATAATCAAGTTTGGTGTCAGAGCACGTCTGTTTGTTTTATGGCTCTTRCACCTAAATTCCTCAGTTATGAGGTGTTAGTTATGAGGTGTTCTTATCTAACGATGAGGACCCGTTACTGTATATATTAATTTATAAACTGTTGAAGTGTTGACATTCTTTTAAACCTACAGTTTATGCATCATTATATTATATTGATTTTTCTGGATCTGTATGCTAATGTTTACATGATTTTGTAGGAATACAATTAAAAAATTCTGACAAGCAATATCGTCTGCTTTTTGCTCTCCTTAATATACTTTACAGAATATAAATTCTGGCACACTTGACTGTACACTGTACAATGCTAAAGATAGTTCTAGTAGTAGATTTAATAATTAAAATGAAGTTTGCCCCATAAAATATTGTAACGAAGTAATCTGTTCTTAGTATATAATATTTTAGGAGTTGATCAAGACTTTATAACAACTTAAATGGACTGAAACAGCTGTGTATTTCCAGTGCAAACTAACCGAGAAGGTGTGAACATGAATGTGAGAATTCATAAGCGTAAATGTATATGACAATATGTAGGCATCTGGATGTTAAATTCCTAATTTGCCTTTGGAAAGTGATCATTTAACCATCCTTTGATCTTCATGAAGAAAATATAACTAAACAAAATACAAAATTGAATAAAATTAAATAATGAACATGTTGCTTAAATGTTTGCAGGGTTTGTAAAAGTAATGTCCTCCTAAATGGAAAGTAGTAAACTTTTTTTCTTTTTTAAAAAAAAAAAAAAAACTTGCTTTAAACTAAAAAGGAATTAATTTTTTAGCCTTACAGAACAAATAAAACAATTTCTGGCTGCTCATGAGCTTTTACGTATATCTGAACTTTGAGTTTGTAATATTAAAATTAAATAATTTAAGATTTACCATACAGCAGTGACTGTAAAAAAAACTTAGATTTCCTTCTGGAGATTTTAGCATTTTGTGTTGTTCCAGCAAAATGTACTAACGGTTTTCGTCTAGATCTTCCGACTTGTAGAGTAAGAAGTGAAAGTTATGTTTGGCTAAGGAAATTACTGTTTATAGTCTCAGCATTGCCAAATGTGCAGTTTTCCTCTCTACTTTGAAAGAAGGAAAAAAGAATGGAAGAAAGGCATATTTTTTTGAGAAGTGCTGTTGCAGAACTAGGAAAGAAAATGCACTTGCAGTCTGTAAGCAGCCAGCAGTTTTACTATCCCAGAGGATCAGAGATATGAGTCAGTTATGTGCTATCTTAAAGCAGAGCATCCCAACTAATTATAATACCAAAAAATAATAGTGTTTGCTTATGTGGGGGTTGGTGAACCAAAGCAACAGCTTAAAATGCAAGTTCTCCATTACCTTGAGCAATTGGATTTTTTTTTTTGTTTTTTGTTTTTAACTTGTCCAAACTGGCTGAGGACATGAATTGAGATTTTTTGCATATGCAAATATTACACAAATCAGCATAATAAAAAACAGCCTCAAGGTAGTTCCAGTGAAAATTCCTTGGTGCTGCTCCTTTATTAGTAAGAGGTCCACTCAGTGATTGCACCTTCCTACAGTTGCTCCCTTTATTCTGCTCTATTTATGACCCTATTTATCTTCTAGAGTAAGTGCTATACCCAGAGTTGAAGTGCATTAGGTAACTTAAAGAACATGCGAACACATGCAATATATTTACTGAAGGAAGTTCTGGGACAGGCASAATTGTCTGTGTGGTGTTCATAGAAGTTCAGTCTGCAGTGGCAGGCAAAACAGGGCCTGATAACAAAGACTGCAACGGTAGGAAGCATGGAGGAGGAGGTTTGTTGAGGAAGTACAGCTGCAAGGTCTCTTTCCCCGTGGCCTTTGTTTTTCTTCTGTCTGAATTGCAGACCACAGGTGTCCCAGCTGTCAGTTCTCAGATGCAGGAGTCCCTGACAAGCAAGGTTCACAACAGGTGATGTTCACGTTCCAAGCAGTTTCCAGCTCCCCTCCATCCTGAAGCCTAAGCAACTTTCTGCGAAGGAGCAATGGATGAGCGGATATCGGACCTTGGGGATACCAAGCTGCTATAAATTCTTAAGGTTTAGCAATGTATTTCTGTGTAATCCAGCATAGGTGATGCAATATTTGCTCTGGATAGATGGCTGTTTTAAATAAATGAATAAATTAAAATGAAAATTAAAATCTATCTAAAGTTTCCTTTCACTATTACGCAGCACATTTTTGACAAGAGCAAAAACATACATAAAATGTTGGAAATTACAAGATGCTGCAGCTGTCTGAAGTTTCCTTAACTAAAACTTGAGTATTTATGGTCTTGTTTTGTGCTAACAGTGTTTCATGCTCATTTATCATTGCTTAAGTGAGTGTGACCTGGAAGCAATATAGGAGGTATCTGTCACTGATAACTCCATTACAGCAATACCATCAATTTCTGGTTAACTGAGCTGTCAGCTGGGGTTATATTAGATGGTTCTGATAGGTGACACTCGGTGCACAGTTAAAGGAAGCTCTAGTACGACCCCAGTCCTCTTGACGATATTTTGGTGTAGTACTGCGATGTTAATGGATATGCAGGGGTAACAAACATGCTGTGTTGTGTATACTGGCAGTTGATACATGTATTATAGGAGCTTAAAGGAGCCATCACAAACTACTAGAGCAGAGATTGTTACTATATAGTAACAATCAGCTGTATATCCACCAAACAGAGAATGGGGGAACCTGTGCCCAAAAAAAAAAAAAAAAAAAAAAATTGCAGTATCTCTACAATGAGTCTCATTTTGATTGCTGGCTATCTTACAACCAGAGTTCACATTCATCAGCATTTTATAGACCAGTTCTTCTCCAGACCAAATGAGTTTCACTGAAAACATTTTCCATAGCTAATTTGCCTAACAAAAAACATAAACCCTTAATTTTCTAATGTAAAGCAAACATTATTTTTTTTTGGAATATGTAAGTGCACCGCTTTGCTATTCAAGTTTTCAGGGCAATGGAGTATATTGAAGGCCTTCTTTCATCRTGGGTAACTGACTATATAGATGTTACTGAAAATCCATAGATATCTTCCTGCCACAAGCAGTAAATGTTGGATTGTATAAAGCTCATCTTGGAGAGCTCCTGTAACTGCAAAGGAGGCAACTGCTTTGTACGAACTTTCTGCAGATACTTTTTCTACCCTGTTTTCAGGTATATTCTTGTGAGAAGTTCAGATCAATGACATATTTTTTTCTTCATTATGTAACTACTTGACGTTTTTATTGGTATTATAGCAATTACTCCTTTTGCCATAATTATTATCAAAATAGGATTCTGCACAGATGAAAATGATGTTCTCTAAATGGAAGGAGAGCAAAAAAAACAGTAGAGCAGTTATTGTTTGAAGTCCATGTTTAAAGTTTACTAAGAATCATAATGTAGTGCCTGTTAGGTGTGTGTTTGTTTGTTTGTTTTCCTCAAATCAACCTTTACTTTGCCAAGATTTGCAGAGAGGGCAGAGTATACTTCAGGGAGGCAACTGAGTTTTGTTTCTGTGTTCCCATTTCTGGATTGTCATCACCAGCATGTTGGTGTCCAAGAATGAGTACCTGTATCAGTTACCTTAAGTGCCTGTCTGATGAATGTTTCTGTTTCTGAAAGACTGTCCTGATTGCCTGTTTTAGTCTGGCTTAGTTTATAAGAAGAARAACAAAACAAAACAAAACAGAAAAGGGGATATTTTTCTGCAAACAGAAATCTGAGCTCTGACCAGATCCAGGTAAGTCACGCTCATTTTGGAGTTCAATGAGGAAACAACAAGGATAAGCACCTTATGTGGACATGACATAAGGTATACGTGCTACCTTCTAATTAGCAATCAGATTCATGGCAAATTTTCTCTAGGCTGCCTTGTTACGGTAATTTTTTTTTCAGTTTTGTGTATCTGGAATACAAAAAGAACCAGGTTCCTAGTGAGGTATTTTCACCTCCTTGTGCATCTTCATGAGTAACAAATGTTCCGATGTTAAATCAGTCCTGAGTAGCTTTATAATCTTCAGCAGCTCGGCTGGTAAGAAATTGTACAGAGAACCCAGAGTGTTTCCTCTTGCAGGCACTGGCTTTGCAGGACTGAATATAAAAATCTTCTCCCATTGCAGGAGTCTGAGGAGCTGCTCCACTCAGATAGGAGATTCATCTGTTGAATTCAGCTGTTTCGCTATTTTCACATTACGTGTGCTTACACAGGAACATTCAGGCAAGTTAATTCTCTTCAACTGTGACATTTATGTGGGTTATACCTAAACAGAATGCAACTTTGTTTACTTCCCATTGGGAGTGAAGGAAGCCAAACCAAATCAATTTTGAAGCATGTCCACTTAGGATTTAGATGTAGTTTATCTAATCTGCTTTAGAGATGCATTTAGAAAACCTTTCTGTATGTCCTTATATGGATGAGGACGTCACTCTTTTTCAGAGGAACACTGTGCTTTAAGCTGGGAGTCGATGGGCAGTGCTAAACATGTCCATTTCTTTCATTCATCAGATCATCTTGACACACCAGATACAATAAAGATACTGTRTAAATCAAAGTGTTTGACCATGGCAAGAAATTCACTGTGCTAAGATTTGAAGACTTACATTTCCAAAATTAAATGTTAAGAAAACTGCTTTGAATAGCTGAATTCTGTTATTGAATGATGACACGATTTTCCTTAATGTACTAGGAATTGATTGGATCTAAACCAAAATGTCATGGAAATAAATTAAGATAATTGTAAATGTTTTGCACCCTTTTCTATAAAGGATAAGGTCCTAACAAATTGTATTTTCAAATTCAGAGCTAACTCCATCTTCAAAATGCCGGCATTGTAAGGTAATTAGCCTGTTCAAGTTTTAAGTCATTATTTTGCCTGTTGCCTGAGGAATTTTATGGCAGAACAGTATTAATAAGATGCCAAGAGTACAGATTTCTTAAGTTAATCTCTGTCATGAACAGAAATCATACAAGCAAATTGGCATTTTCATTCATAATTACTTGACCTACTATAAATATGGGTCAGGAATGAAAATATGCTTGATTTTATGTTTTATGAAAAATGAAAACTCTTACATTTTCAGGAAAAAGACAAAAATTCATTGTTTCCTGAGAAAGGATTGAACATACAATTTTGAGTAAAGGAGACTTCTAATTCTTCCACCTTGTAAATCTCAGCTAAATGGCATTTGGACTTTAATGTTGGTGATGACAATTCCTTCAGCATTTGTGATGAAAGAAAGACCTACTGATTGATTGGGGCTGTGTGCGCCTCATTCCACTAACCCCACGTATACCAAAATAACAGCCAAAACTAGGAGGTTAAATTTAAAATGTAACAGATCAAGAGGTTTTTTTGCTATCTGAAATTCAAACATTTTGATTGCAGGCAATCAAGAGGACTATTTTTTTTTTTTTAATGAAAACTAAGTGCCTCATAAAGTCATTTGACTTCAGCATCTGGGCTTTAAATCTTTTGACTTATTTCTTCCTAAGTTTTTGAAGGCTCTAAATCATTTATCAGTCACTGGCATGTGAGATTTGAAAACAATCAGATGATCTTGCACCTTCTGCATGTCGTTTTCAAAGCTGTTATTTTTAATATCTGGCAGCAGGAACCTCCTGTGCCTGCTAGGAAGGCTTTTGGCCCCAATAGTTTCAAGGCTGATCAAATTCTGTTTCCTTTAAACAAGCATCCACCTCTTTTTGCTTCAAATCTTGATTTCATGTGGCCTTCAGATAACCTCAAAATGTTAATAAATCACTTCTAGATTGGTTTCTGCTACAATCCAGTAAAAGCTCCTGTGTAAAACTGTACCCATGAAAGATGCATAGTCTGTGACCAAAGTAATGCATTTATATACTTAGATGAATAGTATAAGGCTTTGCTGTTCTGAAAACTCATATGGTCATGACATGATAGAACTATGACTTAAGGAAGTTAAAGCCAAATTTAAATTCTTATCTCTAATAAAGTTAAGTTAATGCTTTATTGAATGATATGCATAGAAATGGCTGGATCGCAGGGACCAGCATCTTGAAAGAATGAATCCGCTAGATATTCTCTGTTTTCTTGGTATTTCTTTAGGGCTCAGAGACACGATGCAATCAGTAACTATCAGCCAAAGTGTCATAATGATATTTAATAGGTCGTATATTAAAGCATTTACAAAAATGAATGTCCAAGTCATCCCCATGTACTGGAAATTAAAGCAGGCTGAGAGAGAGAACAAGGCAGAAGGAGGTAAGGGACTTAGGCTGGTCACTTGATGAGTCAGTGTTAACAAGGCACAGGTAGTGTCTTTTACTAACAGAAGTAAAACATGTGAGAGGCACAAAATGAGACTTCATGGATGACATCCACAGGTGTTTTGCCCATGCTTGAGAAAGTGTTAATCGCTTGTTCRCAGAAGTGCTTTCTTTGTCTCTGTGCTCTGTACGATGGCCTTGTGTGCCCGCTCCTCCGCAGCGTCTAGCCAGTGATCTCAGCTCTGTGGCCTCAGCAGTTCACTCTGTCTACAGGAGGATTCGTAATTCAGTCTCCCTGCTCACTCCCCCTAAGCCTCCACTGCCAGTGGTGACAGCATGTGCCAGCTACACTTAGTGGCTTTACACTACTGTCAGCTTCAAACTTATTTACTTAAGACCTGAGCTAATCACAGTCCCCGAAATGATGTACAATCCTTGTTCTTCAGTGCTAGATCTTTCTCTGGCTACAGTGTGCAAGGGTGGTAATGAGCGAGTATCATGGTTTGCTACGTGGATTGAGTAAGAAATGATAAGTAGGATTTATTTCTGACTTTCCAAGCACCTTTACAGAGTTTTCACATTTTTTTTTTCGTTATTGACTTCAGTGACAACCTTCCACAGGCACGGTGCAAATCCAAGGGAACTGGTACTATGCAGGAAAGGTCTTCTATTCTTTAAGGCAAGGTCTGTAAATGGCTTAGACTGACATAGGAGTAGGACTAAAAATCCAAACCTAACATTGTTATGATCCAAAACTCATCCCACTGTGGCTCCTGCCTTTGCTTAATGTTCTTCTTCCTCATGTAGTACACTGAAAGCAATAATATGATTAATCAGTCTAGATCTTCACACACAAGCAACTCAAAATGCTTTAAAATGGAACTGCAGTAGAAGTATTTTCATGTTACTGAAATAAATGTCAGAAAGTCATCCATTGTTAGCTGGCCTGAAGAGAAGACCAGAGAACTGAAAACCACTGCAGTTCTGTATCTCCTGCACCACAACTGCCTCATGTTAATAAGCACTAATATAATACAATGAGCGCAGCACTGATGGATGAAGAGTTTGCAAAACAGGAGAACTTCTGTAATGAGGCGGCTTGAACTGTGGAGCAATTTAGTCTGGAAGAAACTTAGAGCAAACTTAGAGCAATTTAGTCTGAGTTGATAAAGCAAGCATAAAAGAACATGATTGCATAGGTTTTGGGTGAGTTGTTGCATTTTTTCTAAAACATCAACCTTATTTTTCCTAAAAACTATTCAATATATGGTGGCTGCCAATGGATCTGTAATTCATATGAACAGTAAACTCACCTTGATAACTAAGATACACAACCTATTCCCAGTTCTATGGGAGAAGAATTTTACAGTAAAATATAGGCAACAAACGTTAAAGAAAGCATAGAACTGTTTCAGCTGTGAGTAAGAATCACTCTCTAATATTGTCTAGCTACTTTCAGCCCTGTGAACATAATGTTCTCAGATGGCCACTGTCAGGAAATAAGAAATGATTGTTACTCTGCTTGAAATAGATTTGATATTTACACCTCACCCTTGAGCCCCTGGATGTTTTACATTAACGCTTACTAGAGGTCCCTTTGGCTCAAGCAACTGAGGAGAAAGGTTGGGGGTTGCAAGAGGAAAGCACTAGAAAGAAATTATGAAGTCTTAACTGTACAACAGGCTTGGAGAGCAGCTTCAAAGGATTCCATTAAAAAAAMCAGATTTGGTGCCAGAACAAAAGTAAACAGAAAAGGCTGTTTAGTTATTGCAGAATAACTCAGTAGGGACAGTGCATCTAAGAGAACTCTAGCTTTGAGGCACAACATGGTGTTGATTAGTGCAAATAAACCTCATCAAGAGTCACCTTTCAGCAATTACAATCAGACACTGCCACTGGGGCTTCAAAAGCTTCATTAGCAAACTCTCATCCCAATGACAGCTACAAATCTCAGGTACCCTAGAAGTTTTAACTGATCGGGAACTGTCTTGCCTTATTTATTTTCCTCCAAATGAAAGAAATAGCAAGATAATTACACATCCCCTAATTAGGATAAATAGCATTAAAAAGCAAAATAGACACTCTGGGATAAAATGCAGCCAGTGCTATAGAATAAGAGATGAGAGTGTTTTTTTTTTTTTTTTTTGCCAATGACAAAAAAAAAAGGCGTTTTATTTTCATCTAAAGGGACAATCTAAGAAAAAATGCAGTACAATTTGGATGTAGCTGAAATAAAGCTAATCAAAAAATAAATAATGTTTCTTGTTTTATTAGGATTTTCTTATGAAATACCTGCAAATATTGAAAACATTTTTCTAGCAATTTTCTCCTCATCCTTTGGTAAAATAGAAAAAATATTTGCAATCCTTTCCTGGCTAAGGAAAAGGCAGTTGACACTGCTTACTGCATTATCAACATGTCAAATGCTGGTAGGCTTTTTTGCAGCACCAGTGTTGATCTATTTCCATGGTAAGTGGGAATACTTCTTGCYATTTCCCCTGCTAACTTACATACTCACTAATAAAATATTAGGACTAGTTAAGTTTAGTGCTCTTGCCTATTTTAACATGAATTCACATTTGGCAGTTAAAATAATGTACTTCCCTAACCTATACCTTTTTATTGACTTGCTGCTTTGTATACAATGTTGTTACAWGTTTATTCTCATATCTTAATGATAATATAGTGAGATACTAGAGAAATAATTACAGCAATGGCTGTTTTTGTTCTTCGAAGAAATAGACAGTAGGAAGCTACATTTTGCTTATTTTCACTCAATTCCACTGCCTAGCATGTCTCTCTCTAACAGATCCATGACCAGACTGACCAGGATTCCTACAGCATGATTCTATCTAGAAATTCATTTGGAGAATAAAGTTACTTAAAAATAACCTGTTGGCCAGGATCAGTTGGGGAGCAGTCTTCCAGATCTGTCTATTTAGTCTTCCAATAAAACACTCTGTACTTTTAAGATACCGTTTCCCCTGAAGTAATACAGCCTGAAATTTTAGAATAGAGAATAATTAAAAACAAATACACGCAGCAGCATCTCTATAAAGCTACTGATACGAGTTTAACTCTTGAACATCTTGAGCACCTAATGACCTTGGATCTCTTGTGACTTCTGGAGCGTAATTTGTATGAATCATAGCATCTTCACTGAGGTTTGGAGGAATGTTGGCAGTCACCCAGCGCAAACTGCTGCTCCAAGCAGGGTCAGCACTGAGGTCAGGCCAGGCTGTGCTGCGTTTTGACCAGCTGAGTCTTGAAACCTCTGAGGGTGGAGACTGCACACCCTCTCCAGGTCCCTATTCTAGTGCTTGTTTATCCTCAGAGCAAAAAAATGTTTTGCTTTTTCAGTGAAACAGCGGCTCCTGTTTCATTGTCCTTCATCCTCCACTTTCAACTCAATGAAGAGCCTGACATCTTGGTGACATCCTCACTGGTAAGGGAAGTTAGCTCTTAGTTCCCCCAAAGCTGTCCCCTCCCCAGGCTGTGTGGCTGACATGCGTTTAATCTACTGCATACATGAAGCAGAGCAGAATTCGGACCAATTTCTGTGTCCATCAGGCATCTGTCAGGCCACATCTCCTTCACTACAGGAAGTTTATTCTGGGAATTTAGGGATGTTGTTATGTTTGTGGCAAATAAAGCCAGGCTTTATGCAAGCAAATGGAATGAAAACAACCAATATGTGAAATTCATCACATAAACTTATCTTCYGGAGGGGTCAGAGGCAATTAAGATCCTCCTCACATGTTAGATAGGGGAGGGAGAAAAGCTTGATAAACAATACCACTTGACCTAAAAGGAAGATAAAAGCAGCTGGGGGAAATCAGTGAAGCAAATGGGAATCTGTTACTGATTCATCAGGGTCACGGTTTCACTTGCTGACTTTTGTCTTAGTGAACAAAGTCTGCTGAACTTGGCTGTGTACCTGTTACAGCAAGAAACAGCAAGGGGTGATCCCATATATGGGGATCCACTTGAACACACAATCTAAAGCATTAGTATGAAATGTGCTATTTCGAACAAGTGTTCCGACAGTATCTAAGCATGTGTCATTTTAGGGAGTATGATAAAATCACAAAGAAATGTAGTACTGTTACAGCAGTTGCATATCGGTACAAAACAGATCTATATTTGTGCTATTGAGAAACTTTTCTCACTTAATGTAGATATGTCTGCTAGAATAAAAGTAATAGCTGTGGAGCAAAACCAGAGAAGTTCAGATTAGGAATCTGCCAGAGAAAGTGCCTAGTAGCAAGAGGCAGTTGTCAGTTGCTGCTAAATGTAATTTGATAACATGGTATGAACTCCAGGCTGAAAAGTATGTTTACAATTAGTATCTTTTCACACTAATGGACATAAATGGAGCACTGACAGCACAGGGTGCTTAGCAGCAAGCACAGCACTGAGCACTGCACAGGGAAAACATGGCAAGTGATGACAGTATGGAGTACTGGATCAGGGATGGAAGACGAAAGGCTCATGTTAAAATACATTTGATTTTAAATGAGACTTTGTGGTTAGCGTCCTGTGTGAGCTGCTCAAGACACACTGCAGTTCCGGGAGGGGAAGGGGCCAAAGCAGCTATGAATAGCCCAACTAAGGTACCTTGTCCAGGGAAAGCTCTYGTCACATCTTAATTTCAAATATCCCAACTGGGAGGGCTGCAGACAAGGGGGAGAAATGTGGTCCAAAAAAATGGTGCAAATCCCAACTGACAGAATGAGTACCCCTTCTCTGCTTAGAGGTATTAAAGAAGCTTTTTTAGCCCTTATCTGAAACATCTACATACGATAAGCAGCATGAAACAAAAAAGCTAGCTTTGAAAACAAGGGAGTGAATCATTCTTTGGAGCTGTTTGGTCTAGAACATTCAAGTATTTTAAGCCTCAAATTTAAATATTAAACCAGCCTAATGTCCACATTCCTGTAAGATATTCACTGTTTTTTATTGTTCGGTTCAATATGAGAGTGTGTTTTACCATTTCCAAATTGCTTTATTTTAAGAAGAGGTGCAACTCTAGATTTTCATCTGTGTTAGACTGTATTCTTAATGCGTAATAAACACATTGGGAAATAAAAAAGTAAAATGGAGTCTCTGTGCTTAGTCAAAGAGAACTTCTGGTAAGCATTGTTTCTAGCAGAATTATATTATAAATAACAAGGAAGAGTTGCCAAAAATGTATAAATATATCTATCTCAGGAGGGGGAGTTATTAATGAGATTGTCCTTCTRTAAGTAATCCTGTGCCCAGACCACCTCCTATGAGATTACCCCTTGAAGAAACAAGCCTACTGAGAAGTCATGCTGTGTTATAGAGAGAGTTGTGTGAAGCAATTAACCACGGGAACTATGATGCTGCTGATTGCAAGTAGTTGCTGATCCAGCAAGGAAAACTGATGTACCAAAAAACTAGCAAGGACACAGGTAAGACATTACAGGAGTGGCACAGTATTACATGGTAGGACAAATGATGGATCAAGTTGCATCCTTTATTGTTTGAGCGAACAGACGGGTGATGTGGTGTATTTCAAAAAACGCTCTGATCTTAGTTTTGTTAAATTACATGCCTGAGAGAAGATATAAAAGAGACAGAAATGAATAAGAAAGCATATCAGCTTAAAACTGACATGCTACAGAAAATAAGGATAAATTTCAAACTAAATCACGATGAGAAATTGTGTCCTTCCGCACGTCAGACAATGACACATTTGGCTTCCATTTCAGGGGTACTGTCATGGCTACCCTAGGTTACATATTTTATCCAATGTCTCCTGTGTTCTCAGTATTGAGCTGGTGTGAGAGCAATGCTAAGCAAGCTTGCTCACTGGGCTCTGTGTCTGCTGTGAGTTGCAGTTTCTGCAAGTTTTCTTTTTACTGATGGACTTCTATTCCAGCCAATTTCAAAGTGTGATAGTTTAACAGGAAGCAAACACAAGGTATGTATCTTTTTAGGGGTCGGGAGAGGAAGTTAAGGGTTTAAGTGGATACATAAACAKGCAGGTAAACCGAGAATTGTAATTGGAAAACGTAAGAATTAAAACTTAAATTATAAGAAAATAGCTCATCAGCTGTCACAGGGGCTCGCTAGAGAGCAAACAGATCAGTCACCAAGGCTTAGAAGGTCCAGAATGGTGGAAAAGTGACAAAAAACAAATAAAGGAAAAGAAGTAGCAGTAATGCAGTTTCTTAGAAATTAAGAGAAGATGTAGGTAGGTGCTGAAATTTGATTCTTACAACAGCGATGTGTGGCGGAGATGTGAGGGAAATCAATATTTCAATATTGGAGAATTTGTAAGATGATCCAAAGCACATTAAAACAATTAGAAGTTTGCTGTTCAAGCACACAAATACCTTCTGTGTGAAGAATGAAAAAAAAGGTGAAAGACAAACAAAAATGTTCTGAAATTATAAAGGCTTCAGGGAACAAAACATGCACTCAAAACATACTGTAAGACCTTAATGCCTGTTCAAGCATATTTACCCTGTTCAGTGCAATGGTATTCAAACTCAGATTTGACATGTGTGTTTCCCTCTGAGTAGATGGGAGGTCTGCTTGTCCTCACTGTAATTTTTAATTGAGTTTATGTTCACTTAGCATAACATGATTGCTCTAAAGATGGCTTCTGTCTGTTCATAATGAGGTTAAAACTCAATTAGTAGCTGTAGCATCTAACAATATTTCACSTCTTGCCAGAAGGCTCAACTAGCATATGGCTAGCTGCATGTAACCTGTTCAGCATGCATTTCATGGAAGAATAACAGAGCTCAGAGTTGTGATCAACACCACAGTCTAGCTGGAGGCCTGTAGCTAGTGGTGTCCCTCAGAGGTCAGTACTGGGTCCAGTCTTGTTCAACTTCTTCATCAATGACATGGATGAGGGGACAGAGTGCCTCCTCAGCAAGTTTGCTGATGATACAAAACTGGGAGGAGTGGCTGTGACACCAGAAGAATGCTGCCATTCAGAGGGACCTGGACAGGATCGAGAGCTGGGTGGARAGGAACCTCATGAAGTTCAACAAGGGCAAGTGCAGGGTCCTGCACCTRGGGAGGAATAACCCCATGCACCAGTACAGGCCAGGGGCTGACCTKCTGGAGAGCAGCTCTGCAGAGAAGGACCTGGGAGTGCTGGTGGATGACAAGTTGACCATGAGCCAGCAATGTGCCCTTGTGGCCAGGAGAGCCAGTGGTATCCTGGGGTGCATTGGGAAGGGTGTTGCCAGCAGGTCRRGGGAGGTRATCCTRCCCCTCTACTCAGCCCTAGTGAGGCCACATCTGGAGTCTTGTGTCCAGTTCTGGGCTCCCCAGTACAAGAGAGACATGGAGCTACTGGAGGGAGTCCAGTAAAGGGCTACAAAGATGATTAAGGGACTGGAGCATTTCTTAYGAAGAAAGGCTGCAAGAGCTGGGCCTGTTCAGCCTGGAGGAGATTGAGAGGGGATCTTATCAATGTCTACAAATACCTTAAGGGAGGGTGTAAAGAGGACTGGGCCTGACTCTTTTCAGTGGTACCCAGTGACAGGCCAAGAAGCAACGAGCCCAAACTGAAACACAGGCAGTTCCACCTGAACACAAAGAAAAACTTTTTTCCTGTGAGAGCGACAGAGCCCTGGAACAGTTTGCCCAGAGAGGTTGTGGAGTCTCCTTCTCTGGAGATACCCAAAACCCATCTGGACGTGATCCTGTCTAATGTGTTCTAGCTGACCCTGCTTGAGCAGGGGGGCTGGACTAGATGATCTCGAGAGGCCCCTTCCAACCTCAACCAACCTGTGATTCTGTGATTCATTTTGCAGTAATGACAGGTTCCCCTCACCAGCATGGCAGCTGCCTTCCCTTGTAGCTCTGTGTCTTGGCCTGTCCCACAATGCCTTGTGTGCAGCTTCCTGGGCAATCTAAATATTGTATCACAAGAAACATTAACACAAAAAATTATTCACATCTTCACTCTGCAGTATTTATCAATTTCTTGAAGATACACAACTGCTAAGAAAACGGCTAAGATGATAAAGACTTTGATTTGAGGACTAAGATTTCCTTTCCAGAAGAAAGAATTTTTATTCAAATTAGCTAAATTAGAATGATCAATCATTAATTATAATAATCAACARGCCTCATGAAAAGCTAGGTGATCATTATGCTACAAAGCTATCATTAAAAACCATTGTGCTCCTTTTTAAGGTTTTTACTTGTCATTTCTGCCTAGCTGACCCTGATAAAGTCATTTTTGTAGCATATCCTTTGCACAAAATGAATGATAGCTCTCTTCCACTTCCCCTTCCTTTTAAGGCAAGTCCAGTTTTCCCATTATTCACATCTTCACCTAGAAAATTATCAAGTATGTTGATATTTATGGGATAGTGTCAATATTTACCTGAAATACCAGTTTCAGTGGCAGTACAGACAATTGACCTTGGTTATATGTACAGTGTATCTTGTTGAAGAGTAGGTAAATAACAAATCTGTCATGTTCTGAATTGTCATAGGAAATTCAGGTATTTGTAATTTGAAGATATTCAAGGGAAAAGTTGCCTTAGAACATATAAATAAAGACACTGGCAGCAGGAGGAAAATTGTGAATTGTATTGTCTTGTATGTTAGAACATAATCTGGGATAATAATTCTCTGAAATAAAAATGGCTTAAACACAGTTCCAATCATTTTGTCACTTTATACACTAATTTTGGATAGAAAGTATAAATGTCCTTGAAAATTTTGTATSTCCTTTATGAAACTCCCAGTCATTCCTGTACAACAGCTGTGTAAGCCGTGCAACTTGTATAAACAACTTGTATTTTAGATCTTTACATTGCTGTTTTCCTTCCATGGTCAATTTAGTTATTCATCTGGCCAGTCCACTTTTATATCCTATTTTTAATGAAAAAACTGTTGGGCAGGGATCATCAAAGGACTCCATAGTGTACCTGTTAGTTTAATGGTGTCCTCTGTCACTAATGTCAAGGGCAATTTTTTTTTGTGCTGTTATCTTTATAGGTCTGCAGATAATTAATGCTAGGAAGGTGCAGCATGCCATCTMCAAGGATGGGATAATCTTTATGTCCTCAGGATGCCTAATACTGTGCAGCCACAAGGGTGTCCACTTTACTGCCAATTTTCTTGATAACCCCCACAGAATCTCAAGGGTGAATGTCACTGTTTTTCCTTATTTTCCTTCTTGCCAGGTAGTTCTTCTGTTGTGAGACATTTTGATACAGACTGCCTTTAGTGACACTATTGCTTATTCCAGGTGAACCGCCGGATGTCCCATGTGAGCACTGCACCAGTTCTGCCCTGTTCCCTTCATGACATCTGAGCATGACATTGCCCAGTGCCATACGCTCTCATCTTGCACCAAAAAGCAGATAGCTGGTGCCAATGCATGGGTTTTTCAGAAATTCCTGATCTACAGTTGGAGCAAACCAACACATGCCAGCTGGTCACGGGCCCGGAAAGCGCTTGCCCTTGAGAGGGCTCACCRGGCCCCAGAAGCACTCCTCGCGATCCTCCAAGTTTGCCCGTGTGGTTGGTGCGGAGCCGGCAGCGCAGGTATGGTGCAGCTCACAGAGATGCACGTTGCCCCGCGAGGCACGACTTCTGCCGGCCCGGCCACCCCACGCACCCTCCCGCCGGAGGCCCCGACCCCTCGCGCGTCGTACCGCGCTGTCGCTCGGCCCTCACCTCGCGGAGGCCGCGCCGGCGCGGCGCCGAGCGTCGCCCGCAAAATGGCGCCGCGGCGCCGAGGGCCGTTGTGGGCGGGGCG